>NC_089430.1:2400000-3000000 GCF_026210795.1 Rhizophagus irregularis | reverse complement strand
GAATTTCGCTTTTCGGTGAAACGCCATCTTGCCTAAACCTCTAGGTTTCAGCAAGCAACCTTACGCCACCTTATTCCTTATTTTTTTAGCATGCAATCGTCTTTATAATAGTATTACTAATTATATACATCTTAAGGTGCGTATTCTCTCATCTATATTCATCTTACAATGAAGAAAAAAATATTCTGAATTATAAAATACCCTTAAATAGAAATCAAGGTTATATATTCCCAATCTGATACGCAAAAGAACCAAAAGACAGGATTACCTTCTATGAAACTTCATCTTTTAAATATGGATGAAGTCACAAAGCATGAATCATCCCAAAATGTAGGTCATCTAGCAATGACATGGACATTCGCTATCACTAGTCGAACGATGTCAAATCGGGAACCAATCAAGTGACCGAATTCCACCTGATTGGTCCCTATTTTTTTTAAAATTTTCATCAATCGGTAAACCCGATTGCTGCCAAAAGATGGCGCAAAAGGAGGATACTCGGGTACCAATTGTGATATTCAATAGAAAGCAATCAGGTATTAATAGTTACCAATAAGATATTTACTATTTGGCATATCAGTATACCGATTGATAACTTTTTGATTAAATGTCAGTGTACTGATTGATTACTTTTCGATTAATTTATAACAATGCATTTTTATTTAAAATTATTTAGAATTTACATTAAAATATTAAATTACAAAAATCAGTACATTATTTAATAATTCCATATATAAATTATGATACTAATATTATCATATTCTTATACTTTCGAAACTTTTTTAGGATCTGGTAAAAAAAGTTTCGAAATGAAACTTTTCAAAACTCACTGATCCAAATTCAAGTCTAAGATCGGAGACAATGGTACCTAAAAAAAACAGAAAAAAAAATAAATATTTTTTTAATTAAAAAAAGGTTCCAAAACGAAACTTTTCAAAACTTACCGTTACCGATCCAATTCTAAAGATCAGAACCAATAGCTGATAGTGCCTAAAAAAACAGAAAAAAAATTAAATATTTTTTTTAAATATTAAAAAAAGTTTTAAAACGAAACTTTTCGAAATTTACTGTTACTGATCCAAATCCAAGGGAACTGGTAGTACCTAAAAAACAAAGAAAAAAAAAAAGTTTCAAAGCTAAGCTCTTTGAAACTTGCCATTACCGATCTAAAGTCCAAGTCAATGATCGGAGCTGATGTACCTAAAAAACAAAGAAAATAAAATTAAATTATTATTTTTTAAAAAAAAATATTAAAAGTTTCGAAAGTTTAAGTAAACTTTCGAAATTTACCGATCCAAAATTCATATCGAAGTCCGGGATCGTTCCTAAAAAAATTTGAAAATGGAACGTTAGTAAATGACACTAACGTCCATTATTTAAAAATCCCCCCTTCCCCTTCTTTATTTACCTTCTGGGACATTTCGTCAGTTTTGAAGCGTCTTGAGGGTTCTACAATAAAAAAAAGAAAATGGAACGTTAGTAAATGACACTAACGTCCATTATTTAAAAAAAAATTCCCCCTCCCCTTCTTTATTTACCGTATAACGGGGCCACAGTACCCCGGGTATGATACAGATTTCAGAGGTTTTGACCTTATACCCCCCACCATTGTGTGAGTTTTTATTATTAGTAGATATGTATAAAACTTATATAATAATTGGGTATTTATCATGAGTAATACCTAGGTATTTATTAAATTATTTTAAATAATAAAATCGGTAGAAAATGGGAGTTCTTTTTTGTAGGGTACTGTGCATAGGGAGGGTACTGTGGCCCGCAAAATACGGTACCTTCTGAGACGTTTCATCAGTTTCGAAGTGTCTTGAGGGTCCTACAATAAAAAAAAAGAAAATGAAACGTTAGTAAATGACACTAACGTTCATTATTTAAAAAAAATTCCCCTCTCTTCTTTATTTACCTTCCAAGACGTTTCATCAGTTTCGAAGTGTCTTGAGGGTCTTACAATAAAAAAAAGAAAATGGAACGTTAGTAAATGACACTAACGTTTATTATTTAAAAAAAAATTCTCCCTTTCTTTATTTACCTTCCAAGACGTTTCATCAGTTTCAAAGCGTCGTGAAGATTCCTACAATAAAAAAAAAGAAAATAGAACGTTAGTAAATGACACTAACGTCCATTATTTAAAAAATCCCCCTCCCCCCCTTCCCTCCCTGACGTTCCGTTAGTTCTGTGGGAAGGTTAATAAAAAATAAACTTTTTTTTTATTTTTTTATAAAAAAAAAAGATCATTGATCTGATAATCTGTTATTCATCAGATCCAATGATCTATCCAATACAAGTCGAAATAGTGTCAGAATGACGGAATCGACCATTATTTCTATCACGAAAAATATGAACAATTCGATAAATTCCATGATATAAGGTTATCAGTTATAAAAGATGGAAATAAAAACGGATTGACTTTTTTTACAGGGCGAGAAAAAATCAAAAAATCGGAATGTAACAAACGTTCTGATAGATTTTTTTTAAAAAAAAACAAGTATTTGAAACGTTAAAAACGTTTTGATAAAAGAATTTAAAAATCGGAATGATAGGTAATGTTCTGATGGGTTTTTTTTTTAAAAAATAACATTTGAAACGTTAAAACGTTTCAATAAAAAAATCAATAAATAGGAACATTAGTTAACGTTCCTATAGATTTTTTTTAAAAAACAAGTATTCGAAATGTTAAAAATATTTCGATAAAAGAATTTAAAAATCGGAATATTAGGTAACGTTCTGATGGTTTTTTTTTAAAAAAAAGAACATTTGAAATGTTAAAAACGTTTCGATAAAAAAATTAATAAATAGAAACGTTAGTTAACGTTCCTATAGATTTTTTTTAAAAAAACAAGTATTCTAAACGTTAAAAATGTTTCAATAAAAAAATTAATAAATCGGAACGTTAGTTAACGTTCCTATAGATTTTTTTAAAAAAAGTGTTCAAAACGTTAAAAATGTTTCGATAAAAAAATTAATAAATCGGAACGTTAGTTAATGTTCTGGTAGATTTTTTTTAAAGAAAAAATGTTTCCATAAAAAAATTAATAAATCAGAACGTTAACAAACGTTCCGACAAATTTTAATAAAAATTCAAAATAAAAAAAACGAAATGTCAAAAAACTTTCCGTTTCGTTTAAAAAGTAAAATAAAGAAAAAATGAGTTAAAGATTGGTTTAACTTTTAAAGATTGGCTTTAACTTCATCTAAAAGAAGGTAATCTGAAGCTAAAACTGTTATATTCAATACAGCACGTGTTGTCATTTCGGGCAATCTTATTGATCAGCCAATATTATAGTTAAAAAAAAGTTAAACTTAAATACCAATTGATCAAATATAAAACAATCGGTAAATCTAAATTATACGATAGTTATCAATCGGGTAATAACCTTATTGATACCCGATTGAAGTATACACCAATTTCTAACTATCAAATAAATCAGGTGACCGATCAAAAAAAAAGTTACCAATCAGGTAGGTACCCGATTGGTCAGCGTTTTACCTGTGTATAATTGTTACTAGGAAAAGTGGTACAGATAAAACTAATTTACTTGCGAACCTTGTTCTTGGTGATAAGGATGAATATGTGCAAAGGGGAGAAAGGCGGGTCTAGATATATCCGCTGTGATGACCTGATTATATGCGGTTATCATCCAGATGAACCAAAATAGGCATATGTTAAATATATATATAATATGATTTTAAAAGACCCAAGAGCACCTTACTATGAGGATATTAGTTTCAGCTATATACTGTTTAAAATAATTCCTAGTACAAAAGTATTCTCACCTAAGAGAAATACATTAATTATTTTTGAGGATATATGCTTAGCTTCAGAAAATATACAAAATCGAATTGGCCAATTTTTTGGGAATGGGCGTCATCAAAATATTTCATGTGTATATGTAATGCAAAAATATCATAAATTCAATACATTCACCCGTGAAAACACAACACATCTAGTAGTATTTAACTTCGGTAGCTTACATGAAGTTATTTCTAAGATCATTAGGCGCTATACTGATGATGTAAAAAATGCATCTATGGTTATTAATAGTTACCTTTGAAAAGGTAAGTTTGTCATATTTGATCTCATTAGGCCAGAAGATAATCCCCTTGCAATCCGCCTAAGGTTTGACACTCCCCTAAACTTGCAAAAAGAGATAATGGTGAGGTAGAAACGTAAAGAAAAAAGTGCCTCAACTAATGAATAGAATCTGACTTAATAGATGCCAGCTTTTTTTTGTAATTATAAAAAAATTGGAATGGGAGAACTTTTAATTTATATCAATCCTCAGAAAGCATGGGAGCTAGACCAGAACCTTACTTTGCAAGAGCTTTATTATCGACCTGAAAGCTATTATCAGACTGCTGAAAAAATGTAAACCGTTTGTGAGAAAGCCAGATATGGATTTACTTTAGCCATTATAAAAAATTGGCTAAACAAGTAGGCCTTACATCAGATTCATAAACCTCAGCCAAAATTTATCCAATACGCTTCTTTTAATGATATACAAAACCTAAACAATATGCATCAATCTGATACTACACTATTTTTTCTTTATAAAATAGGCAATCGAATTTATAAGTATAGGTTTGTAATAAAAGATGTGGCTACTAGATTTCATCGTAATTTTGCTTTAACTAATAAATCATCTGCACAAGTGGCCAAAGCGTTTCAGAGAATTTATGATGACCTGAATTGCACTCTTATTTTGCCAAATGTTTTAATCGTTAATAGAGATACCATATGGGCTAATTTGTCTACCTTTAATTAAAATATTAATTTTATTACATTTTTATTATACAAAATACTATATAATATACAGTAAATTGGAAATGAGTATTAAAAAATTTTTATTTAATGTTATTATACTATAATTTGGTAAATATTTCTTTTAAATTAATATAATTCTTATCACTTACTATATATGTTAAAAATTTGTATCTCAACTTAAAACGTAAATATCTCCAGATCCAGTGATCCAATTGGCAAGCTCTTTTTTCGTTCATATAGACCAGATCAAAGGCTTTCCAAAGAGCCTAAATTTATAAAAAATGGATCAGTGGATCCCAAGTTATTTGCATTTAAGCATGTTAAAAAGTTCATACCTCAAATTAAAATGTAAATATCTCTGGATCTAATGATTCAATCGGCGAGCTCTTTTTTCGCCTATAAAGTCCAGAATAAGGGCTTTCCAACGAGCCTAAAATTATAGAAAACGGATCAGTGAATCTTGATATATTTGCGTTTAAAGATGGTAATACAAACTCCAACATAAAATAATTATTTTTATTGTTTGAAAATATTTATTATGATACCATCTTTTATATGATATTTTTATTATACTTTTATAAACATTTATAGCTACTAAGGCTATATAAATTTTTATTTTACTTTATATTTTATTAAAATATACTTACTTTTTAATAATATACTATGTTAAAAATTCCATATATATGAGAAATGGGTTTTTTATTAGTGAAATGGGTTTTTTCACAGCTCTTTTACATTTAATAATTTAAGTTTCGCAAATGTAAATTTTTGTTCAACTTATTATTTAGTCAAGTAATCGTCAATTAGATGATTTTTTGGTATTACAAAACAATTTTGAGTAACAAAAATTGTGAAAATCAATTCAATAACTCTTTTTAATGCAGAGTAGACAGATCAGCCAGGACCCCGAACAATATATATATAGGTCAGATAAAAAATTCAAAATTTACTAAGGTCAATAAGCAAATATTTTTCATGTCTGCTAAGCAAACTTTTATCTAACCCATAAATTTTTTACACTGCTAAGCAACTTATTTTATGACATATATATATTTATATATAATTTTTTTTATAAAATATGTATATAAAAAAAACTAAAAAAACAAAAATTTTTGAAATAATGTATGGATAAAGCTATTATTATTTTTTTGTAATATTACAACTTATAAATGTTTCTTATTAATATTTCGTATATCTGTTCTGTGACTTCGGAGTGTAATTTGGGCACTTTAGTCAAAGGAAACATCCAAAACCTTCTTAAGTAAAGTTCAGCAGGTTCGAATCTACTTACATATAAATTTTTATCATGATTGAATAGATATTTATGGATTTATTCATGTTTTTTGTAACGCCACCAATACGCGGAATTTTTATTTTTAAAATTTACTGTAAAATTTGTCAAAAAAAATATTTTTAAAAAATTTTCTAAGTAAAAATGAAATAACTTTTATTGATTATTACAAAAATTATAGTGTAAAATTATAAAAAAACAGAAAAACACTTATTTTTCTTGCTCTTATTTTCAATATATATTTTTTAAATGTTACACAGACGCGTATATGATTTATAATTTTAATGTTACGCGGACGCGTATTTGTTTTATCAAAAACACGTTACACGATCACGTCTAAAAATGTTCCCTGTATTACGTATACAATTAACTTATTCTTTGTATTAAAAATAGTAAATTTTTTTTATACAAACATGTTTATAACTTTGTTTACATATTTTTATTAGATTTTTTTAATGTGAAAATAAATATATATTATATTATATATATATATTAAAAAATTCTATCCTGCTACGCAAATATATATCTGACTATTAATAATTTAATACTCTGCTATGCATAATTATATCTGACTATTTAAAAATTATGTTATCAAATAAGCAATAATAAATCTCACATAGGAAAAATTTTTATATGTTGGTTAAGCAAACTCAAAACCTACCTTTATATATATTGTTCGGGGTTCTGATCAGCCCATATGCTGAATTTTTGGATGAGTGTAGGGATTTATTACTTTCTCATGGTGTAAAAATTCAGTACGCTAATTCTAAACGTAGTGTAGCTATTGCTGAACGTGACCATCAAGAATTTGAAAAGCATACTTATTTTTGGCAAAATGCTGAAGATTTTTATTTGCCTTTGACTAATAGATCCAGAGCATGGGTTAAGGGACTTTGTATAAATGATGATATTTACAATAATACTCCTACTTGGTTAATAGGTATGTCTCCTAACGAGGCTGTAAAAAAGGCATTAAAAGGTAAAAAAATAATAGCTAGACCTTCTGTCGAACATAGGAGACCAGTTGGTTATAATGAACCACTTTTACCTAGCTATACTGAAGTTTGACATCTATTAGAACCTGATGAATTAGAAGGTGGTAGAAGAAGGGCAACTGATTGCAATTGGTCTCCTGAAGTTTTTACAATTGATTCTTATTTGATAAAAGAAAATCAGCCTATTCTCTATAAGCTTTACAAGGGTCTTAGATGCTCATTTGTAAGAGAAGAACTCCAAATTGTAAAAGATGTGCAATTACCCCCTCAATGGATACTTAAGTATTAGATTTACCTCCTTTCTCTTCCACTTGGTAAAGAATTTGTTCGAAAGCATTGCTTAAGTAATCATCTATTTCATTTCTATTATAAACTATAATTTGCTTATTTTTAAGCCAGTCAGTTCGTAAATTCTTTTTTCCCTGTTTTTCATTTCCAGGTTTATCATCTATAAGAAATTTAGTAAGAGAACATAGAGCGAACTTAAATTGTTCACGCTTATCAAATTCCTTTTCAAGTATTTCTCTAAACTGCTGCTTTCTTTTACTCTTTAACATTTTTCGTATATCACTACTATTATCTGGATGGAATTTGAGAACTTTTGCACGATGTACGGCTATAGCTCTTCTTTTAACTGCTGTTCCAATTCTTCTTGTTCCCTAAATTCTAAATTCTTCTCTGACCTTTCATGCCCCTTAATTTCTCCTAAGCACTCAAATTCTTTATTGATCAAATTCTTAGAATTATTACCTTTTCTAAATAATTGTGTTTTAGGTTCAGGACCACCTTCAGATTCTAACTCTTTTAATATCGGTAGATGAACTACCTCTGGATCATTTAGTTCAAGATCATGGAAAAGGGTTTTACAACCATCTAGATCATTTGCTTCATATGGCTCAACACCTAGATTTAATTCTTTCTAACGTTTTTGCAATCTTGCTCCTTATGTCTTAATTCGCTCTTTGGGTTTGCGTGCATTTGGATTGATCCAGTTCTTTGCCTCCTCTTTTGTGATGTAGTCTACACCAAGTACTGAAACTTCCTTTTCGAGTTCTAGCTCAGGAACTAGAGTTGGGATTACCACATGTGGCTTCTCCTTGTTACTCATATTTACACTAGAGCTTTCTACCTGTGCTTTGATTTTGGGAGCTTAAATAGCTTTTTGAATAGGCACCTGAATTGGCGTTTAAATAAAAGCTACTTCCTTTTGCTTTTGTAATGGTTTGCATGGATTTTTTCGCTTAAAATCAATCCGCAGATAATCTGATGATTCGATTTTTTTAATCTAAATTGATCTGTCACGTGATCATTCAGATGACAGATTGACCAGATTCATTCAGAGCGCACCTCTAGTGCTGGTTAGAACTAACACCATGGTTAAAAAAACAAGAAGTGATAAAAAAGATACAATCTGTAAATGTTGTGGTCATGAATGCTTAATGCCCCAAAAACTTCTTGAGCACCAGATTGATTATAATTCTAGCCAGAATTAAGTAATCGGCATGGAATTATCCTTTTAGGGTATGAGTAACATTACACAAATCTAGAAAAGGCAATTTTGTTTCCTAGCAAAAATGAAATTTTGGGTTTTACAAGAATTCTAAAAAGGAATTTTTTTGCTGATCATTTGATTTTAGCCAGAATTTATGATTAGGTATTTAATTGTTGTCACGTGATGCATGGGCATGTCAATTATTTCCATTTTTGGTGATGCCCATTCCACAAAAAACCAGTTTTTCTAAATTTAGTTTTCGGTTATGTAATATAAAATTTTCTAAAAAGGAAATTTTTTTGTCGATTCTGTATAGGATTGATCGGATATTCAGTCATCTATTCGGTTTATTTGAATGACTTATCTAATCAATCCAAATCTGCCTATTAGATGGATTGATCCTAGGATGACCAGATTGACCAGATTCAGAGCTTACATCTAACTGGTGTGCTATTACTTGCTTACAAAATTTTTTCTTTAATTAATTATTTCCTATTCTTTCACTTTTTGATTATAGAGTTGCCAATATTTGCAGGCTTGCCAATACGGTTTTAGGCTATTGAGAAACTGAAGTATTAACTATTTATTAATTAATCTTTCAGAATTTAATGATAAAAAATAGGATAATCGGTGAATATTCCTGCCATATCTTTGCAATACTGGAAAGGCTTATGGAAATGCTTGCATTCGCCCTAAGGGTGTCATTTTCATTGGAAAGCTAAGAAACGAGTACAATGCCCTGATTGTGGTAAGCCAACTGCTTCTACTTGTGGCCAATGCCCAGTTCATATCAGAGGCTATTATGTTATTTAGTTTTATGCCAGGCTTCGATTAGAAAGTCTTCGATTAGAGATACAAGAAAGACTTTGATCAAAAATACGAGAAAAACTTTGATCAGAGACACAAGAAAAAACTTATGAAGAAATGATGCTTGCCCATAAAGATACGTTTGCAATTCTTAATATTACTCTTTGCAAGGAATGCCTCCTTCTGATAAAAATGGATGAGAGGGAATATTGTAATAATTGCCAGCCAGAATAAATGGAAAATTATTTTGGCTAATTCTATACCTAAGTCTTAGCCGGAATTTTGGGTGCAATATCTGATGAGCATTTGCTAAATTTTTGTTAGACTTGCTTCTTATATTTTTTTGTTAAACTTTTATGATTAATATGTTATTTGATAAACCAGCTTGTACAGAATCTGTTCTTAACTAAGGAAAAGTTGGGACAATTCCATGGATTTTTTCTGGATTTTTACAGTAGGGATATTGATTTTTTGTTAAATTTATATGTTATTTACTAAGCTATACTGCACAGAACCTGTTCTTGACTAAGGAAAAGTTGGGACAATTCTGCAGATTTCAGTCTATTTTTTGATGAATAATGGGAACTACGACATAGAAGCAAGTTTTTTTTCTATTTCTTGTACTTGCTTCTTCATGGTATCAATTTCATGTCATATCTGATGATTTGTCTTGATCAATTTCTCATGTTCCCTAGTAAGATTCTGCATAAATCGGCCAAAAGTAATCTTATTATATTCAAGCAAGCGCTTCTAAAGTATGGCAACCTCTTCACTAATCATATCTTGTGTCATTCTGTTTCTTGGCATATATGTCTGTTTAACAGTTATTCTCTGATGTGCTAATTTTTTCTGGTATCTTTCTACTTCATGTTTCAAAAATAACTTTACCATGGAATTTACTTCACTGGCATCAGATACAGATAGTGGACTGCATTTCCGTGTTGTGAGACGAATCCATACCTTATGTATTACAGAAGCTGGTAACATAACTAATAGCTCAGTGTATGCCTGGTTGAAAGACATTAGTTCTTATCACAAAAAAAAAATTTGGAATTTCAAAGAACTCTGAAGAATTCCATGACATCTTGTTCACGTCACCTCCCAGAAATCTGTTAGATATCATGTGCTAATGATTGTCTTTCTCTTAGTATTGAATAATAAAATGCCTCTACTAAGTCATAAAAGGCATTTGGAATATTTAATACAGGGCATTTCATAAATGCATCAATACTAGTCTTAGAACTTATGACCATTTTAGCTAATGTCTTTATACTTTTTTTTGCATCCTCTACATCTTTAAAGAGACCTCTTTGAATTGTGACATGTATAAGGTCATCGATATATTCTTCACTATGTATATCATAAATTGGATCGTCTTCCATTTTAATTACTGAGAAAAAATATAATTTATTATTAATATATGCCTAAGTATCACTAAACTATTCTATATTATTCTAATATTTCTGGTAATCTGATCCCTATAGCTATTTTTCTGCTGCCTCATGACTTGTACCACGCTCAAGAAGTTTTTTATATACTTGAATATGCCAGTGTCCGAATAGTAAGGAGGATATACCATCTGACCAAATCCAGCGTTTTGTATCGATTGGGATAATGCCTTCTTCTCTGACTCGATTAGTAATATTACATAATTTTTTGTATGCATTCCCATATTCTTGGTATAGAAGGTATTATTTTCAAATAGACAGTCCCGATATACTTGAGTCATAGGATCGAAGATTTCATCTTTTTCTACTGTATCATCTAATAAAGTTCCACCTAAAGATGGGAAATATGTGTCCTTAGCCATATCACTCATACCCTTCTTGCTTATATTTATTGAAGAATCAAAGAATATGTCTGTTGGAAATATTCAAAAAACTACCTGTAAATATTATTTTGTTAAAAGTCATAATATCTGAAATTATACAAAATATAAAGCAAATATAGTCAGAAATAAAGAGAATATTTAGTAAAATTAGGAATATTTATTTAGGATTAAAAACATGACTAAAATATTTACATAGATTTAAGAAGCTTAGGTAAAATTAGATAAGGTATGTTTATTTAAAATTAAAATGTGGTAAAATGTTTACTTAGACTTAGAGTAAGATTAGAAATATAATTGAAAACTTGTAAATTTAACATATTTTTATTATTTGCTATGCATATAATTCTAATCAGGTAATATTATATTAATCATATGATACTGGTGACAAATAACAGTAGTTATAAATAGTAAACTTCTTATCAGTAATTATACAAATATGTATTATAGTATTTTAATTTGTGATCTTGATAGATGTTAATCAGTGAAAATTTGTAAATAATAAGAATCTGCTGCCATTATAAAGATAAGTTCATTTTTTAATTTTTATCAGAAAGGAAATTAATAATGCATTCAAAAACTGTAAATTTTCTGCTATAAAATACTACATAATATTTTCATTTTGTTGCATTCACTGATTTATAATCTGAAATTGCAAAATAATGTGTAATTTCATTTCAAAAAATTGTTGTAGTTCAGATTCAACAATATTTATAGTTTACTAAGAAAAAAAAAATTAAAGAATGAGTTTTATACAATTAATTTTATTATTTATATTCATATTTTCTTATATTTAAATAGTTGCAGTTATTATATTTCTTATATTTTTATATTTTAATATATATTATTATGTATACAATTTATTTTATTGATTTTATTGATTAAATTAGCCAATCAAATTTGACTGGTCAAGGTCATGCATCTGGACCAGTAAGGTTGGCCGGTGGTTAATCATCACAACTGGAGCGCCTGTGATGAATATTTTTCACTGTCACGTTAGTGTTGCTGCCCGAAACTCATTTAACGATAAAATTCAAAAATCCGAAACTCAAAAAATTGGTAAATCCGAAACTTTCCTAAATTATAATTAGTTTCGGAAAAGCATAAAAACAGTTTAGGCAATTAAACTTTGACTAAACTATAAATTTTAAAAAAATATTTTTGGCAAGCATCCTTATGTCACGTGATAGTGAAAATAAATAAAATCTACCCTTAGCGCGTCGCCTCCAAAAAATGGTAGCCGGCTGAGTTACACGTGATTTTGGACGACCATTGTAATAATTTTCAATGTTTAATATTTATACATATCTCAATTCTACTACTCTTTTAGTAATAAAATAAAAATTTATACATATCTCAATTGTATTAAAGCACAACATAAGTATTTAAACATGTTTCTGAAAGTTTAATACTACTTATTCCCAATACCTTGTATTCTTATTAAATCTTTCCAAGTTCTCATAAGCATAGTTCTACGATTTTCAAGTGCTATAATATCATTATTCATTTTTTCCAACGAGTTGAACATTTTTTAACCATAAAATACCATTTTGGCTTATTATGTGATTCTTCTAACAATTCTTAATTGATATTTTCATCAATAAAAAAAATTAAAAATCACATTTTTTATAATATAATATTCATGTATATCTTATTTAGTATTTCCTGCAAATAGTCTTTATATTATTTCGGCAACGTAAACACTTTTTTAAAGCAACACCTTTTATATTCAAAAACTCTTCAAACATGACACCCTTTACAGACTTTTGTTTTTGTTGGCTTGACATAATCAATTCATTAAAATGAAGAGAAAAAAAAAACCGATTTAAAATTTGATCAAACCGAAAAAATTATGTTACGCATCGTGCATCACGTGCATAAATGGATGATATGTCATATGTGATTACCAAATATCATATCCGGCCATCATTTTTTTTGAGACGCTAGGGTGGTATGAGTGCATATTTTGTCATTGCTGCGCATCAACCTGGCACACAAAAAAATAGGTGCAAAAAATCTGTACCTACACGTATGCTGCAGGCAATGTTATGCTTAAAAAAATTCTACATACATGTATAAAAAAAAAAGACTGGAAAATGGCAGAATTTAAACAGTTGAAGATATTACCAATAAGCAGTTATGTTGGTATATAAATTGACTAAAAAACCAGTTTATTTCCAATAATGAAAGATAATACAAATTTAATTATTAAATTATAATTTGAAATAAATTAATCTATTCTTTAAAAACAAATAAAAAGCACCAATGTAATTTAAAGTTCTTAAGAGTCATAAATAAATTGTAAATTATACAAATCATATCTATTAAATTAGAGAAAAAATGTTCAAGTGTAATTACCAGGGATGATTTTCTGACATCCCTCAGTACTTTCTCCAGTATTGCAATCGGAAGGATCAGTACAACAACGAATACAGAATAAGCCAATATCAGGCTCGACAAGATTCACAAATTTCTCATAACCTGTGCATAATGCACCAGGAGGGGAACCATCGCCTTGATTATCATATTGGCCACCTCCATCACTTGAGCTCAATCCGTACGCAGAACCGTCAATGGTGCCAGTGACTTGGACGTACTTCTCTGTTTTAAGAAAATGCGCTGTCTTAAGGAATCCTGCAGGGAAAAGCTTGGCGCCCGGTGCATTGGGAGGGTTTTCTTGAGTGCAGAATGTGATAGCATCACTTTCGCTTGCACCAATATTTCCACCGGCTTCTTTTGGAAGAAACGAACAGTAGAGATCTATACTCTCTATTGTTACGCTGAGACCATTTTTAGGCGATTGGCGACGTAAAATGGCGGCATTTGTGGATGCAATAGCCGCGAAAATGAAAAAAAGAGAAGATACCTTCACCATTTTGCAACAGAAAGAAAAGTGAATATGAATTATGAATTATTTTAAAAGTCCTTTATTAGACTTTTTAGAATTTTGGAGGAAGTTGGGTTTAGTTTGTTTAATTTGAAGCTTCTTATATAAAAAAATTTGTTTGTAAATCAAACTGCATGCCAAGTATTATTAACTTATATAGGAAAACAGGATATCTATATTACGAGTAAATTACATTCAAAAAAAAAAGACTTTCTAAAAATAAATTGGCACCATGATCAAAAATTATTAATAATTAATAAATTTAGCCAAATATGGATATTTTATACTAATAAATTTAAAAGGAGAATATCTTAAGTGTGACGTAGATCAACTTTGTTTGGGGAAGATCATTAAACTACATTACCATAAATGTAGGGAATGCCAAGAAATCTTTTTTTTTTTATTTACATTTTAATTAATTTCGTATGACTTTTTTAACAATTCTAATTCAGCTAATTATTCCAAATCTGTATTTGGATTTCACCGAGGAAAGCTATACTCCAATTAGAATAATTTATAATTTATTCATCGGGCGAACTACGGTTTACTTTCGGGTTGTGTCTAAGCCACAAGTTATGAATTATGGAATTTATTTATATTATATATAATTTGATTAGTGCCCAAACGAAACAAAGAACAAAGTAACCAACCATTAATTATTTACTGGATTTTTTTTGTTCCTATATTCTTATTAAATTTAATTAAACAAGAAGAAACTTTTTTTTTTGTTTGTAAAAAAAATATTGTCTTTGTAATTTGAAGTAAAAATTGAGATTAATATTAAAACCTTGTCATGTTAAATTTGATTTACCAAGAAATTTACTAAAAAAATAAAAAAAAAATGGTATGATCAGAACCTGACTGTAATTGGAAGAAAACAAATTAAAATAAATCGGAAAATTTTTCGTTAATCAATTAATTTTACATACATATCAGTTAAAAATATCAAAAAAAATCAAAAATAGTAAAAATTAAAATAGTAACGACCTTTTTTATTTTACCCTTTGTGTACTCATAGCTGATCTTATACCTGCCAAGGCTTTTTAAACAATATGTGTTAATTAAATTATGCATTAATTCCATTCTTCTTTTGGGATAATATAATTATCACAACAGAAGTGAGTGAAAATCATGAAAAATGAAAAAATGAAGAGTAAGATAATGTGAAGATATACTTTTATCTAAAAATAAACTGTTGATCTCATGCAAGTGATATATTGAAAAAATTAAAGGTTTTCTATAATAATTCAGAAAAGAATCTTTGTTCACATTGATTCCTAGTAGTAAGATCAAAAAGATAACTTGTATGCAAGGATTAAAGGTAAACAACTTTTTTCTTTTTTTAGTTTATGATATTACCAGGAATTTGAAAATCAAAACAAATACGTATTATGTATAATATATAAAGATCATCAACTAATCGATGCACTCCTTATTGGGCTGGCAAATAAATGCATGATTCGGGAAACCTTAAAGTGGGCATATGGACTGATCTTGTGAAAAATTAAGAGTAGGTTTCGTCATACTAGTAGGATATTCATTTAGGAGCGCTAATCTTCAAGTGTCCGGAACCTCCTTTTTATTTCTCCCTATGATAATCATCATGGCATATGATTAACTAATTATAACTCTGCTACTAATTCCCTCAGTATGTAATACTACTCTGACATAATACTTCAACCACTCATAACAATTTTTAAAACGGTCTAAGGTTATATTATGGATGGTAAACTGCTTTTTTAAAATCGACTTTGGCATTTAATTTATTCAATAATGGTTCGATGACATTATTAAACGTAACTGTGACGCAAATGTATTGTTCTTATACGTGTACGACATACTATCTTATACGACCTATATTATGTGACATATACGTCGTATAAGAACATAGCAGCTGATCGTATAAGAACGATACATTTGCAACTGTGACGCAATTAGATAAGTCATATGTCGTATCGTTCTTATACGCTATTTTCTTATACGATCAAATTATGCAACAATATGTGGACCATCAGATGTTATTTTCTTGTACGATCATATATGTAAAAATTACCTTCTTGTCCCGCGCGATAATTGATATAAATAAACAACTTGTTAAAATCAAATTTTGTTCTCTTATTTGTTAATATTTATTTATTTTTTACAATATTTTATCAAGTTTTACAATATATAATAATGTTTTGATATAAATATTAAAAATAAAAAATTAATTTTATATATATATTGTGTATATATATATATATTCATAAATATTTAAAGTATTATAAGTCTATTTATTAATAATGTCTTTGCAAAAAAATTCTTTTTGTGTTTATACTCTATACTCTTGTAAAAGAAGATACATAAAAAGGAGTGCATATTGTTGCATAATTTGATCGTATAAGAAAATAGCACGTGATCGTATAAGAACGATACTAGTTGTCATATAAAGACGTATGGACGTAATTTAAAAATGAGTTAAGTTTGCACCGGGTAACTATATCTACTAAAAAACTATTCAATTGCATCCACAGTTTATTAAGTAGTTTAGAAATGGAAAAGAAGGAAAAGAATAACAATAAGAAAATCTAAATGTGTTAACCAAAGTCCATTATATTAGGAGTTTAGGACCGTTGAGGGTCCGTCGCTTAATACGCTTAAAGTATTACAAAATGTCTAAAAATAAAGCGTTACAAAAAATGTGATACAAAACATAAAAGGAAATAAGTAGGGGCTAAATTATAGTGACGTAGATGAAAGGAAAAATACATGGGTTAAACCGGTACTACAAATTTATCTAGTAGTCCTTCGCGGATAATAAAAACATTAGAATGTGAAATTTACTCTATACGTGCATATTTTTACAAAAATTTTCTAAGATCATTTTTTCGCACCAAAATTTAATTAAAACAAAGCTTTGCACATAAACATTTAATGATTTTAATCAATGGTCCTGATATAGAAGATTTTGACTTTGAAAAAGCATACAGTGCAAAACCTCTACAC
This sequence comes from Rhizophagus irregularis, assembly GCF_026210795.1. Taxonomy (NCBI): domain Eukaryota; kingdom Fungi; phylum Glomeromycota; class Glomeromycetes; order Glomerales; family Glomeraceae; genus Rhizophagus; species Rhizophagus irregularis. The sequence continues at coordinate 2,982,938 of NC_089430.1, read as the reverse complement.
TCAACAATAAAATAGGTGTGACAAAATTTCATAATAAAAAATTGAGAACTTTCTAACTGTCGGCTAATTTTTTATAAGTAATAATTAATTCACAGGGAGTCATGAATATCAACGATTTTCACGGAAAATCATGATATTTATGCGACACGTGAATAACTCTTTTATCTCATGTCCAGTGATGAGAAAGAGTATAAAAGGGTATCTGATCAAAAATCTCGACAGTTGACAGTCACTTGCACGACTAACATAAGATCGTACCAGACTGCCAGAGCTGAGCATAGTTTGCATCTCTAATAATAGCGATAAATTACATTTTTATACTAAAAAAAACGGTAATTCCTTTTACAATTGAGTCTACTTGCCTAGCTGAGTTCAGTATAGCGTGATTTTGGTTTGATTCCGCAAAATTATGAACTGCAAAAACCTGTATTTTTTGCTGAGTATACATATCAAATTTTCGAATACTCAGATAAATATTACATCGTACTATACAGTATAACAAATATTAAAATATCTAAGAATATATCCGAAAATACTGTTCTTGAAATACTTGAAAATTTTTTTAAATTTTTTCATGTAACACATATCAGCACATTAATACTGTAATGTTAGTGGTCAAATTTCGGATGACTTAAATTCAATTATGATGAAGTAAACTCTGCGCAAATCATAAAATAATTAAAATACTATATTATGTTACTATACTATAGAGTTTTGTAGTATTGCATAAAATTAGCATAATTATATAGTATTAGCCAGTAAATTATACTCTGCATCCTCTGTAGACTCAATTGTGAAAGGTTATACTCTAAAAAAAACTACCGTATTTAGTAAAAAATGACCATTGGTATATATATATATTGAAATTGGAACTCCGGTTTATTGGTATTAACATGTCAATAAGAGATAACAAAATCTCGACAATCCAAAATCCTGATAAGTCATTATATCGACAATTTTGTGAGTGTTCTAATAAAATAATTTGTTGCAATATGTAATATTTAGTTTAAACGTGGTCTAAAATTGTCAGAATAATCAACTTGTCGGTATAATGATTTGTCAGGATTTTGACTTGTCAGGATTAAGTTGTTGTCGGTCTTGTTTACCAAAACCGTGTAAAAATAAACCATCAGAAAAATTACAGGCATGAATAAGTTATATTAAAGTAGTGATAATTTTATTATGAAATTACAAATTTGAGACTACAGTATATAAAATTTTGTATTTTATCATTAATTGCATTAATTGATAATTAATAGTTGTGCATTGTTTTTTTATTATAAAAAAGACAAAACGTAAATAAAATCACGTGATCATTCGATTCTGAATTATGATTGGCTTATTATGCTTATATAAGCAAATAAATTGAGACTTTTTTTTATTTTGTAAATTGATTCCTTTTTACAAGTAGGGTACAATTCTTTTTACTAGATTTTATTCAAAGATTTTAGATTTTATATTATAGAAGTTTTGGCGTTTTGTACTGTACGATAATTGGATTAATTTAAAAGCAAGGCGGATGCAAAATACAATAAATTCTCAAGAGTGAAAAGTAATTTTTATTAATGAATTGTAAATAAACATTTTTAGCGGGCAGGACATGTAAATTTTATATTATAGTAATAAATGAAATTTTTTTGCGCTCTTATTATAATTTTGTAAAAAGCAGATAAAAAATGTTTTTGCGTATATCCTTTTTTAAATTTGAATAAGCGGTACATTCGCACATGATTTTAAGATTTGCGCACATGATTTTATGTATAATATGCGCTCGCGCCTTGTTGAATTTATTGATGTCCACCTTATCCAGGAGGTGTCATTAGAACATAAATGAGGAGTATCGGGAATCGGGATTGTGGATTCAAATGAGATCAACCTCGGTTGTTATATGAAAATTTTGTCGGGTATTACTATTTGTTTCAAGTCTATTAGTTGAGCGAGTATAATTTTTAAAGGAATCCTTATTAATATTGCGTCGTTTCCATTTTAAGTGAGTAAAAGAGAATTTGAAGTTATATGAAATTTCTTTAAGTATGACGTTATGAAGGAAAGTCACAGGAGTATATAATGATCATACGATGTGAAAAAACTACAGTCATGACCGTAAATGTCCGAGAACCGGTTTTAATATGTGTAGACTTACCAAATTTAAGAACACAATAAAGAACCAAAAAAAAAGACAAAGAATATGTAATTTTTTACGAAGAAAACTCGGGTAAGTTGATGATCTTAATCTCCAAATTTGTAGATCAATAATAACAAATTAGGTAAAATTAATTTTGTCAACATAAGGAGTCACAACCTAAGAGGAGGTGATTTATTCATTAACTCCTGGCCTAATCGGAAAATTCTTTCTAATTTCACTCCAAATTGTTGTTCAAACTCCCGGAATTAAAGGGATAAAAAAAGGAAAATATGAAATCATAACGAACTTTGACGAGATTATGGAAATTGTTATATTTTATATTTTGCGGCACAAATTCCACGAAATATAACGGAAATATTCGATTTCGATCCGTTATTCGGACCGGATTATCCCGCATTTCCGTATTTTTACTCTAGTGGCGCCAGTGGCTTTTAGAGATTTCCGATCACATGACATGCAAAAACTAGTATCCATGAGGTTAGTATACGGATTGATTTTTGACCATTATGATAGGCAGATCGACAACATGACATGGCTTTTATGGTTCATCACTTCATTATGCATGATATGCATGATCATAATCAATAATAATTAATAATTTATTAACCACTATTACGACATATATAGATATTGATTTGCCGAATTCCATGTAGAAAATTGGATAATTCTATTTTCTAAAAATTATTAATAAATTATTTTTTATTACAAATTTAAGATTCTTAAGTATCTTAATAAGCCATTAAACTAAGCCAAGCTGTCAAAGAATGATCTATAATTAATGTTATGATAATTAACAATTTAACAAATACACAAATTTATTTCTTTAGAAAATGTCGTCAAAATTCTGTCGTACTTGTCGTACTAACATTTCTTTAACTGGAATAATAGTTGTTTATCTTTCATATGAATTCGAATTAATGCTGTATTCGCATGGCAACTGGTGTTACTGTAGGAAATTTTTTGGTTTGTTTTGCTATAAATAAGTATGATAACGACAATGGCTTTTTTTCCTTCTATGGGAAGTTTTGTCTGCAAGAACCAATACAAATTCCGAGGATTGTTCAAAATTTGGTTAATCGGAGTATTTGCCACAAAATATTTTCCATTTAAAGAAATCTCTTAACAAATTTTGGATTTTCATAGTGGCCTCCAAAACCATTTATGGAATCCTTAGTTTTAAAGTTGTTTCGAACTCTTTAAATCTATAATTACTTGTGTAACAAAAAGAAAAAGACAAAAGAACTAATTTCTTGGAGTGGATTTGCGTTTATACTGTTTATTTATCATTAGGGGTAATATAATGATAGTTTAAATCATTTTAAATGAAAGTTGTTACTAAAATTAGATGTCGTCATTTTTGAATGATCCATTCGGAATTCGGAAGTTCGGAGAAATTCGACCCGGGAGATCGACCGTTTGTAAATATATAAAAAGGATGCAAATTTAAATTTTTTTTCTAATAAAGTACACTGAATTTAAAATTTTTATATTATAATCTTAATTTTTTCTCTTGACACTTGTCAACATAGAATTATATACCGAACAAAATATTATTAAAATCTATTTATACATATATAAATTTTACTAATTTTTGTAAGATCTAAATAACTCAACATGAGTGATAACATATTAACCGAGACATTAACCGTACAGGCTGATGAGCCAATGATTGATACTTTTGATCTCGTTTTTCTACTTACTGCTGGAGTTATGGCTATTTTATATCTTTATAAAGATACGATATTCGGAAATAATAGCAAAATTGCCACTCCTCAGCAGCCAGTATCGACTACTATACCTAAACCTATAACTGGTCCACCAAAGAAAGATAAAGATTTCATCAAGAGGATGAAAGAAACTGTAAGTTCATTTAATTTTTTGCAATGATTTTGACCGGTAACATATATATTAAATTCATACTTATTGAAATTTAGGATAAGAACGTCATTCTATTCTATGGATCTCAAACTGGGACTGCAGAAGATTATGCTTCTCGTCTTGCAAAGGAAGGTCAACAAAAATTTGGTCTCAAAACTATGACTGTTGACGTTGAAGATTGTAACATGGCTCTTCTCGATAAATTTCCATTAGACTGCGTTGCCTTTTTCTTGATGGCTACATATGGTAATACATCAAATTTATTGGATTTTTATACGATTTATTTATCGATCAAAAATCACTAATTGAAATAATTTACTAATAAAATAGGTGAAGGTGAACCTACCGATGATGCTGTTGATTTTTGGGAATTGATCACTTCTGAATCACCTGAATTTTCGGCAGGAATACCAGTAGAAGAAAAACCTTTATCTTCTCTTCGTTATGTCGTGTTTGCTTTGGGAAATAAAACATATGAACACTTTAACGCGGTCGGCAGAATGATTGATAATAAATTAACTGAATTTGGTGCTACTAGAATTGGTGAACGTGGTGAAGGTGATGATGATGGCAGTTTAGAAGAAGATTTCCTCGGCTGGAAAGATGATATGTGGAAAGCTGTTTGTGATGCTATGCAAGTAGATCAAAGTGAAGCTAAAGATGGGTACGTAATCAGAAATCCATTTTAAAAAATTTTGATTTAATTTCACTGTTGTTATAACATATTTATTTTACTATTACATTTATAGAGACCATGTTGCTGCTTATAAAATTACCGAATTGGAATCTTGTGACAGCAATAAAATTTTTCACGGTGAATATAGTGGACAAGCTTTGATGGTTAATGGAATGTAAGTATTTATGAAACTGATTAAGTAAATATATATTTATTTTGCTTACTAATTCAATGTTTTCCTTATTTAGTCGTCCAACTTATGATGCAAGAAATCCTTATTTCTCTCCAATTGTTGCTACTCATGAGCTCTTCAATACTAATATGACAGATCGTAACTGCGTTCATATGGAATTTGACATTAGCGGATCTGGTCTTGAATATGAGACTGGTGATCACGTTGCTGTTTGGCCCATGAATGCCGAACAAGATGTTGAGAGATTACTTAAAATATTGGGTATTTGGGAAAAGAGAGACACTATCGTCTCGGTTGAAAGTATTGATCGTAAGTATGAACATAACTATAATTTGTTATTTTTCAAAAGCAATTATTAATGTATTTACAATATTTATTAAATAATGATTTTTTTTTTTAAAAAAAAATCTTTTTAGCATCGACAACTAAGAAATATACATTCCCAGTTCCAGCAACTTATGCTACTATTTTCAGATATTATCTTGATATTCATGCTCCAATTTCTCGCCAATCTATTGCCACCCTAGCTACCTTTGTGTCAACGGAAGAAGGCAAAGCTAGGCTCACTAATTTGGGTTCAGACAAAGAATCTTATAGAATTGAAGTCTCTGATGCTCACCTTTCCTTAGGTGAACTTTTGGAGTCTATTTCTCCAAATGGAAAACCTTTAGATTCTATCCCTCTAGAATTTGTTGTTGAAATCCTCCCAAGAGTACAGCCCAGATATTATTCAATTTCAAGCTCTTCAAAATCTACACCAAAGACAATTCATGTTACTGCCTCCATATTATCCTATAATCCCAAAACAACCCCTCAAAGGAAAGTATACGGTCTTGCAACAAATTATATACTGCAAGTTCATCGTAAATTAAGAAATATTCAACATCCAGAAACATCACCATCCTATTTATATTCTGGACCAAGAAATAAATATTATGATGAGGGAACCAACTTGATTAAGATGCCTTTACATGTTAGGCATACTAATTTCAAATTACCCAAAAATTCAAAACTTCCTGTTGTAATGGTTGGCCCTGGCACTGGTGTAGCACCTTTTCGAGGATTCGTTATCGAGAGAGCACTTGTTAAGGCTCAAGGAGAGGAAGTCGGCGAAACAGTATTGTTTTTCGGTTGTCGAAAACGGGATGAGGACTTTTTATATCAAAATGAATTTACCGAATTATTTGCCACTCTCGGTGAAAGTGGAAAATTAATAACAGCATTCTCAAGAGAACAGGTATGCTATTTTTTAATAAAGGAATTTTATTTATATTTAAAAAAATTTTTCTTCTTGATTACTAAATTATATTTGTTTTTGTTATTAGTCACAAAAAGTATATGTACAACATAAATTTCATGAGAATGGTTCACATATTTGGCATTTGATTCATAATCTTGGTGGTTATTTCTATGTATGCGGGTATGGTATCATATATCATAATAATTTTTTTTTCGTGCGATCAAAAAGTTTGATTACTAAATACAAATTAATTTTTAACTACAGTGATGCCAAAAATATGGCACGTGACGTTAATACGGCCCTTGGTCAACTTGCTCAATCATGTGGCGGAATGGATGAAACTAGTGCAACAAATTATGTTAAAGATTTAAGAAGCAAAGGAAGATATCAAGAAGATGTCTGGAGTTAAGATGTAAAATAATATTCGTTACAATAATTTGACAGATTCATATATAGACGTAAAAAAAGATTATCGTCTCCTTGATGGAGACGTTAAATATCATATTTATTTTTTAAATTAACAATTGAAAATTTTGAACTTTTTTTTATATAAACATTTGTTATACGCTTTTTAAATCATTAAAAAAACTTGATTTATTGAGATTTAGCATTTTACATAATTATTTATAATGTAGAAATATATTTTTTTTCCTTTAGATAATTCACTAAAATCTGTTAATAAAAAATTAAAAAAAAATAAAAAAATAAAAAATATTATTTAATTAATTAATTTTGCATATATTAAATATATAAAAGAACCATACCTTTACACTTTCTTCTATTGTAGTTTTATCAGTTTGAATATGTAACTCAGGAGATGTTGGTGGTTCATATGGAGAAGAAATACCGGTAAATTCTATAAATACAATTTAATTGTTTATCCTATTCAATGACTTTATGAATTTTATGTAAAATATGAATAAAAAATAAATACCCTTGATTTCCCCGGCTTTTGCTTTTTTATATAAACCTTTTGGATCACGTTGTTCAACAACTTCTAGAGGTGCATCAACAAAAACCTCGATAAATGGGATACCATTATCTTCATGCAATTTTCTTGCAGAATCACGATCAGCTTTATATGGTGAAATAAAAGAAGTCAACGCAATTGTTGTAGAATCCGCAAAAAGTTTTGCAACCTAATTCAATATTAAGAATAATGAATTTATAAGTAAATTAATAAACAGTGTTGGCATTTTTTATAAGTCCAATTATTTATTATTTGGATTTTAGTTAAACTTACGTAATTAACATTGACTGTAAAAGAAATTTAAAATATTATTTAACTTACTTCTGCAATTCTACGAATATTCTCAGTACGATCATCCGGACCAAAGCCTAAATTTTTATTCAATCCAAATCTAATATTATCACCATCAAGTCTATAACTAGATATACCTAAATGTAATAAATGTTGTTCTAGAACACTTGCTAAAGTTGATTTACCAGAAGCGGAAAGTCCGGTAAACCAAATCGTTAAACCTTTTTGTTTAAGTAAATTTTCTCGTTCTGAACGAGTTACTTGTCCTTCATGCCAAGTAATATTTGTAGACATCATAAATAAGTTTAAGTTCTTTTAAAAATTAAAATAAGAATATTAAGGATATATAACTTTTTTTTTTTTACATATCGGATAAAGTTACTTTTATGTGATCTTCGATCCGAGAATCTGAGATTAATGTATGTAATACAAAAATACGGGGCGCTACGGGGGCTAAAATTTTTTTTTTAACTAAAAAAAAAAACGCGAATTTAAGTTAATGATTGGCGAACCTTATTCTTTTCATATGAACGGAGCAAGGTGAAAAGGAATTAAAAAAACGCGAATTTAAGTTAATAGTTGGTGAACCTTTTTAATCCGATGCTTTTCATATTAATGGAATAAAGTGAAAAGAAATTAAAAAAAAACGCGAATTTAAGTTAATGGTTTTTTAATCCGATTCTTCCATATTAATAGAATAAAGTGAAAATAAAAACGCGAATTTAAGTTAATGGTTGACTGATATAATAAAGTGAAAGAAACCCAAAATGGGAGTATCATAAGTTAGCCAATTTTATTATTTTATTTATAAACATATGCTGTATAGAAAAAAAGTGAATCTAGAAAATCACAATGAATTCATTTAAGTATATTTTATTATTCATTTTGTTAAACGTTGCGATTGTTGTTTCTCAAGTTTCAATCCTTTTATTAGGAGATTCTTTGACAGTAGGATATACTCAGCGCAATCAAACATATCATCCTTATGCGATTCAACTGAAGAAAGATTTTGAGAAAGCTTCAATACAAGCTGACGTAAAATAAAAAAATTTTTAAATGTCTAAATGTCTTTTTTTTCGCATAATAAACCTTTCTTTGGCTTAAACTAAAAAATATAGATAGTTGTAAACGGACAATCAGGAGATCGCGTAGTAGATGGAAGATTCGAAAGACGTCTTCGTGAATCTTTAAAGCAACAAGCTGCAAAGGGAAAATCTTTCGATTGGGTTGTCATATTAGGAGGTAACGAGATTTTTTTTTCTCGCGAAAATTTTTTTTTTCACATTTTGTTATTTGTTTAGCCTTGTTGAATTCTATATACTCAGCATTATTTAATATTTTGTAACTGGATGACTGGATCACTTCTAGAATACATTGCATAAAGAACAAACATTTGCTGAAAACAATAACATTTATGGCCTTGTTGAAATATATTTAATTCTATTTTATAATAAATTTTTTTAATTTCTCCTCTTATTTTTAGGGACAAATGATTGTTTTAACCGCTATAAATCTGATAAAATATTTGCTGCATTAAAAAATCTTTATCTTATTTGTGAAAGTAGTGGTGCAAATGTATTAGCTTTAACTATTCTAGATTTTAATAATGTAAGTTATTATTATGAAAATCTTTAAAAAACGTTCGTATCTTAACACTTTAATCTTTTTACTTTCTTATGTATATATTTATTATGTTTAGGATGAGCATGAACCGACAAGACTTCAAATAAATGATTTGATAAGGTTAGAATTGACACAATGTGTATAAATTTTTACATTTTTATATCGTTATTATAATTTAAATAATATACTTTTTTTTATAGAAACTATACAGATCCTAAAGTAACACCGTTTGATATAGCAAGTAAAATTCCTAATAACTCAACGTATTATCAACCTGATGGTATTCATTTAACACCTTACGGTTATGATACCATGGGAGATTTGATTTTTTTAACTTTTTTAGTATAGTACTATATAAAATCCAAAGCAAGTAATCTTAAAACTGGTTTTAGGATTACGTAATCGATTGGATGTAAAGATATCGATAAATTCATACTATTCATACTATTTACTATTTTACATTATTAATAATAAAAATAATCTTTAAGAAAAAACGTTTATGATCTCCATAAATTGTGTTACAATCAGTTGATCTGCCGATGAAATGACCATCATCATATAATAACGCCATTCCTTTCATTTTTTCTCATTTTCGTCTTTTTTTTAATATATAATAATAAATATGACTGCACAGTCGAAACCTGTTCCTATTAAAGAAAAGTCTCAATCTTTTCCATCGTATTTGTTGGCACTTTACCTTCAACAATTACATACAAACCCTTTAAGAACAAAAGCAATAACTTCAGGGGTGTTATCGGGTCTTCAAGAATTTGTTGCTCAGGAGTTAAGCGGAACAAGTAGGAGAAGAAAGGGAAAAGCCAAAGAAATAGACCAAAGTAATCTTATTGATGAAAAAATCTTAAAAATGGCCTTGTATGGTGTGTATTTTTGCTTAATTGAGTATTAAATATAATTGAGAAAATACTATTTTATTTTATTTTATTTTATTATTATTATTATTATTTTGATTGATCATTTAAAAACATTCTAGGTTTCTTGGTAAGTGGACCTCTTAACCATTTACTTTTTGAGATGCTTAATAAATTATTTAAAAATCGTACCGGTGATAGTTCCAAATTGATGCAAATTCTTACATCTCAATTAATCATCACTCCGATTCAAAATACAGGTATGTTTTTTTTTCGCGATTATGTCAATTCTTATTATGTGATAAATTGATAACTTTTGATCGGTTTTTGTATTTACTCACGATAATTTAATTTCCTCTTATTCAGTATATTTAATTGCCATGGCAGTCATCGGAGGTATAAATGATCCAGCTCAAATAAGAAAAACGGTTAGAAAGTCTTTATGGCCTATTATGAAGATGAGTTGGATCGTTTCACCAATGGCAATGGGTTTCGCTCAAAGATTCTTGCCTCCACAGTTATGGGTACCATTTTTTAATCTTGTTGGGTAAGTCTTCTCATTTACGCTTTTTGTTTTATCACAAGTAATTAATAATTCATTTATTTTTAATTTTTTATATTAGATTTGTTTTTGGTGTCATAGCTAATACTAAAGCGAAAAAAGTTCAACAACGTAAACTTGATAACAAAGATCAAGATGAACTAGATGACTAAAATAAAAATTAGATGTTTAATTATTATTATCATTTCTTTAGGAACGAACTTTTTGGTTTTTTTTTAATTTTTGTTTTAAACTTGCAATCTTTATTTAATCATTAACGCCCAGAAAAAAATAATATTGTAATTATTGATTATGTATATTAAAAAGAAAAGAACACACATATATGCCAAAAAAAAAAAATGATGATTTTTGTTCATTTATAATAAAATAAAGATAGTTGAAATTTGAAAAAAAAAAATTTTTTTCTTAACTCTTAAAATTCGACGATAAGAACTTTTTACTAATTTAATTCTACTTCCTTTTATAGGTTGTAAAATATTTATGTTATGATAATTAATAATTTAATTTCCTACTTAAGAAGAACTTTATTTTTATCATACAAACTTATTACTAACCAATATCATTGGTGAAACATATAATTTATTAATATGAAAAATTATATGCTCTGATATAACCTACTTTTAGGATGTTAAATCAATATAATTATTAAAAAATCACTTGTAAAAATCATAAAATAAATATCATCATTTATTTCTTTTTTATATACATAAGATTTAATCCTAAATTAAAATTCTCACATTATTTGTACAATTAAAAAAATAAAAAAAAAGAGAGAGAATTCAAATACTCACCAAATAAATATATAATATATATATTTTTTTTAAAGACCTAATTCTTCTTTGGTCAAAATACCCAATTCTTCTTTAATTGGCTTCAATTCTTCCAAATATTGTTTATATTGACCATCATTTTCAACTTTTTGTTTCAAACCTTCAAAAACTCTAACAGCAGTTGAAAAATCATTTACACGTCTAGCAGCTCTAAGTGAAGCTTCAATGACAGATGGAGCTGGTACTAAATCATGAGCAAAACAATTGTTTAAACCTCTCGATAATTCAAAACGATCATCAACTCCTTCAAAGAATTTAACATAACGTTCAGTAAATTCTTCAAAAGTTTCACTTTCATGAGCATCAGAATAAAGACGAACTCCTAATTGTTAAAAAAAGGTTAATTTTATAAAAAAAAAAAATTTTTAAAATTTTGTTATATTTAAGTAATAAATAGTCTTACCTTTATATGTTAAAGGGGGACTAATTTTAGCAGCACGCACCGCAATTCGATTATTACTCAAGAAAGTTCTTGGTCGAGTGATAGCATTAAGTCTATACATTTTCTGATGAGTGAAAAAAGATATTTTGAGCCTCAAAAGGGAACATATATTTTACACTAATAGTAAGTCTATTCATTAAAATATCATTAAGTAATGCTTTGTATATATGGAGTATAGTCTTCCCTTTCATTTCTTACCTATACAATACTAAATTCAAAAAAGAAAAGACCAAATGCTAAAAAAAAAGAATTTAAACCAAAATTAACAAACAAAATTTATTCCATTATATTTATAGAAAAGGCAAAATAAACAAATTAATAAATACAATAATTTTTTTGTTTGGTCCGAAGAACGAAGGTGTTGATTGTTACCGCGAAAAAATTTTTTTTTTTTAAAAGAAAATCAGGCAATATATACATACATACCGAGATATCTGATATCAGCAAAAATTAACTTAAAGTTCAAGGTTAAACGAAAATCTATTCATGGGAATTGATCTATTATCGATAATCGTCATTTGACAAACGTCAAAAAAAATAACCTCCTATATTTTTAGCCAATCGATATAATTATATTAGTTACACGACACATGTATCGCATTATGAAATTCAACTGAAAATGTTCTCTTTCTTACTTTCTTTTTTTTTTTAAATAATCTTGAACACAAAAAATAATTTTATTCTTTTATTGATACTAATTTACTTCATTATTTAAAATTATTAACTCTTTTTTAGTTCGAATAATTTATCTTTTGACCATTTGATTCGTTCTTTTGCTTGAAAGCGTCACATTTAGAGCCGTTCTTTCCATTATTAATTGTTTTTCTTTAAAAAACAAAGCATAAACAAATACTTTATCACATTTAATCTATTTTTACATTTTGGAACGCGTTACGGATACTTTTTTTACGCGACTTTTGACATTTAATATATATATTATATTTTCTTTTCATTCTAGTCAAATTAAGTCATCAAAAATTTCCATTAGAAACTTATGGGTTGTTGTTCCTCAAGAAATGATGATGATTCTCTCAGGCAAGAAGGGGCCGATGGTAACCCTATTCCTAGAGGAGGTGAGATTATAAAGATAAATTGGACAACTCAATAATCAGATGATATTGGGGTGACCACTCAAAATCGGTTTTGAATATTAGGAAAAATATTTATAGAAAAAAATTTAACAGATATTATTAATTGAATGAATAGAAATCGATGCTTCTTTAAAATAATAAATGTTTTGTAAATAAATTTTCCCAAATTTGTTGATTGTGGAATCCTATCAATACTATCTCAATTGTTATCAATGACCTATAATTATTCCAAATTATTTATTTTTCAAAAAAACCATAGATTAGATACATTGTTTATAATTCTTATTATTGAGTAATATTTATTTTTAAATTATAGGTAATAGGCCACTCATTAAAAAAGGCATAACATGGACAGCGGATTCTCCAATAACTATATATAATTTAAAACGACAACGTGACGCGTTTTGGGATACTGCACCTAGTTATGAAGTAAGAATGATAAATGATAATGAAATATCATGGAATTTAGGACAAAAGTTTTAATTTTTTTTTTTATTTTAAGGGTCGTTTGGAAATTTGGCAAGCTCTTCGATGTTCATGTGAATCAGAAGATTTGACTTTATCTCAAGCTATTATTGATTCTGCAAATATTACTATACCAACGGGAAATTTATCTGATGGTTGTTATGATGAACTTGGAAATAGATATGTTATACCCATATATTGTATCGTTGATCCGACAAATCTTATTACGGACAATAATTATGATGAAGGTACATCACAACGTGTTGAAAACCTTGATACTAAATTACTTGCTGAACAAGAAATTGTTGGTCCAGGACACACTTTTACAATAAGATTATCAACAAGTACAAGAGATGTTAAAATTAATTATAATCCAAAATTGGATACTATTGCTACTTTAAAAGTAAAATTATGTACGGACCAAAATATTGATATTAAAAGGTTCAATATTAGATTTTTCTTTTTAGGTCGTATGTTTGATGATAGAACGAAATTACATGATATTTCACTCGAGGATGGTCAAATATTACAAACTTTTATTTCTGAAAAAATTTAAATTATCAATAATATCATTTCACATAAAAAAAAAGTGTAACAAACAAAATATCACAGTACAAAAACACAATATGTTTAGCAAAAAGGGTTAATTTATTTCTTATCTAATTATAGGAGTTATTTAAATAACTCTAAAATCTCACGTAAAAAAAAAAAATTTTTTTATTTGTCTACTTTATATTTATTTATTGCATTTAATACATTATATTACTTATATTATTTTCATCTTTTAATACTTTATTAAAATTTAATGCCTAAATAATATCGATTATTAATTATTTTATATACTAATATACATTTTATCAGTATAAAACATTAGTTTGTTAAAGTGTGTTTTAAATAAATAAATGAATGAATAATAAATGAGTGTATGCATAAAAAAAACAAATCTCATGAACTACAAGAACATTGAATTCCTAAACCCCACTATTAAAAGGAAATATACATTATTAGTAATAAGTTGATTTTATATAATTCAAAAAATACTAATACTTACATTTGGAACTTCATCACAAAAATATGCCTCTTCTTTCTGAAATTCACCAGCATCTGCACCCCATTCTTTGTAAGGGTTTTCACACATTCTTAACACTCTCTTCAATACTTCTTTATCTCCTTTTTCAACTCTTTCAATTACTTCCTCAGCAACCCAATTTCTCAACACAAATTTAGGATTAATTTGTTTCATTTTAATTGATCTACTAATGTCATCTGATTCTTCGGATAATAATCTTTGTTTATATATTCCGAACCATGAATTAAAATCTGACAATGCTTGATCTAAATTATGTGATCTTTTAAAGAGATTTTGAATGGAATTTAATGGGTAATTTGATGATGTAGTTCGGAATGAGCATAATGATCGGAAAAAATGATGATAATCAACTAAATGCTTTGCAAGAAGATTAAGGAGTGGAGTAATAATATTTTCTAAATCTGTTGATTGTGATGTTTTAAATCCTAATTTCTATAACAAACACATACATATCAATTATTTGATACGACATACATGATGTAAAACATAACGTCACAAACCAAATTCAACATTGCTTACTTTTATCATTATCTTCACATATTCTTCCAAGAATACTTCTTGAAATTCTCCCAATATCAAATCAATTACTTCTTTGCCTCTCTGGATAATTTCATTTTTCTTCAAAAGTTTATCCTCATCAATGTCAAAGGGATAATTCCCATCTAAGAACCACTGTTTATCTACTTCATTTTCAGCTCCAATTAATTCTTGAAAAGCATGACTCAATTTTAGCAGATTCCAAATGCAGGCAGTGGGCTGATTTCTGAATGAATATCTACCCTCATAGTCTGAATGGTTACAAATCCAATTTGGATCATAAATATCCAAAAATCCGAAAGGTCCATAATCAATTGTCAACCCTAAAATATACATATTGTTAATTATAATATTTAAAAAAACAATAAAATATATTAAATAAAGATTACCTAAAATTGACATGTTATCCGTATTCATGACACCATGACAAAATCCAACTGCCTGCCAATAAGCAACCATCTTTGCCGTTCGTCTTGAAATTTCATTAAATAATCTACCATAACGATTTCCATATTTCTGATCTGTATTTTCTAAGGCTTTATAGCCGTAAACTTCTTCAACAACAAAATCGGCTAAAGCTCTTGATTGTTTTCTTTCCATTCGATAAAAAAATATCTCAAAACTTCCAAATCTTATCCACGATGGCGCTAATCTGCATACAATAGAACCAGTTTCGAGAATTTCACGTTGTACCATGCGTTTTGGTGTGTGCACGATTGAGAGAACTCTTGATGTGGGGACACCCAATGCAGCCATCGCTGTTAAATTAAATTTTATGAGTAAATGAAAACAAGAAAAAAAAACAAATCATATGATTCAAACCTTCCGAGCAGAGAAATTCTCTAACAGATGATCTCAAAACAGCAAGTCCATCAGCTGCTCTAGAAAACGGAGTCTTTCCAACGCCTTCAACGTGACGAAGATCGTATTAGAAAAATTTGGAACGTAATAATGTAAATGACAATATATTAAATACCTTTTAATTGCAATTCCCATCTTTCTTGTTTGGAATTAATTGTTTCAACTAAATTCAAACATAAAAAATATAAATCGATTAGATTATTTTCAATATTGTCGGATAAACAATAAATCTAATCTTACATAGAGATATTACGCGTCCGTCTCCGAGTCTTTGAGGCAAATAGTGTTAGATTAGTTAAAAATCATATTTTATTGAAATACAAGATAAAACTTACTGCCCGACAAAAAATCCAAATTGATGCCCACCATAACAGTGAGACCAGGGAAAAGTTCCTTCAACAATTCGATTTCCACTGACAATTTCCAAGAATTTCTCTTTTTGTTCCTCAGACCAATTATTTATTTCTAAGTCCAATATTTCTTTAGCAACTTTTTCTGCTATAGCGAGTAATTTAGGTTCTTTTACTGGCTCAGGAACAACATAAGTAAAGGCGGCCTTTTTAACAGTACGTGAGATCCTTTGCGACTCAATCGGAATGGTTTCAGGTGAAGAAGTTGCTTCATCAACAGGTAAACGCTTAATAAAAATAAAAGACTTTGTTAAATTATCCAAAGTCCTGCCGTTCGAATTTGACATTTGACGTAGTATATGCGTAATATTTCTTCTTTCTATAATTAAACTGCGTGATATAATAAGGTTTATACCTTTAGTTATACCAAAGCTCATATAATACGAAGAATTAAATCAAAGAAACGCTCAAATGAGATGTTCAAATAATTAGTAGATTACTGGACAAATAGAAAGCAGTGTAACTTTTACGGAGATGTTGACTAAATATTATGATACCAAATTTAGATCTTGATTTTCGTGAAAACGGTAATGCTCAATTTTTTTGCGTTCAGCTGCTGCGTATTTACATTTGAAATCATGAATATATGATAAATTTTAATAATTCGAATTTATTTTGATCTAGATTTAAACATCTTTAAAAAATAAATATTTTAAAATATAGATTTATGATTTTTAGGTTTGAGAAGTATTTATTTAAATACATCTCATCTTTTCATAATTTTTTTTTAAATTCATTTTTATGATACATTTTAATTTTTTTTTTTATAATAAGAGGTGACGGATAGTTATTTGCAGAGAATAGAATTTATATTTAACAAGTGTTTAAATTGGAGAGAAAATCGATAACGGTAGAAAAAAATAATGAGAATCAAGTATCGACCAGATAATTTATGAATTATTTATATCTCTATAGATAAACTCTCAATGTCACAATTTTATACAAGAAATAATCCAAAAATTTTTGGGGACGGATATTCTTATTAATAATGAAAATGTGCATGGGTGTGTCGTCCTCTGATTTCATGATCGAACCCATATATAGTTCGTCCTTGTCTTTTGAGGGCCAACAACATCTCCATAACACCCACCGTTTTTTTTCGTTCATATTCTACATAGGAAACACAGTCTTTGAGAACATCCGTGACGAAATCTTTTATACAAGTTCTTGCAATTTCATATATTTCGCCCGATATTCGTTTAACGCCACCTCGACGTGCCATTCTTCGAATAGCAGGTCGTGTGATCGCTTTGATGTTCTCACGCAGCAATTTCTAAAAATAAAATAAATTATTCTTCAGTTAAAAAGTGAATAGGCAATCCAATCAACTTAGTATTTACTTTAAATATTTACCCTATGCCGCATTGCACTAACTTTAGCACTTTTTCCAAGTCCTTTACCGCTTTTTGGACGGGGCGTCGGAGTCTTAGCCATTACAATGGTTTGATTTAACCCGTATCGTGTTTATATAGCAAAAAAAACTTTTTCCCTATGAAATTATTCTCTTCTCAGAATTACAGACCATTAACTAACTGTTTAAACCAATGATAATAAATAAGTAAGAAACTATAAAACCCACACCAAAAACACAAATAATATTGTTGAAATATTATTTTACCTTAACAATATTGATAACAACTTTTTGGTAGGGAAAATTTTATCAACAAGCGGTTCTTTAAATACTCGAATCTAATTAAGCTTGTGTAACAACCATATTAATACCTTGTGATCACTTATAGCATGACGTTGCATGATTTTATGATATCTATTGGTTTTTATCATTTTCTACATTTCTAGTAATGGAAAGTTTTACACGTATGTGGTGCGAAAAAACGGTTGTAATTAAGACAAATATAGTAAAAATCCGTGAGAATTTTATAAATTAAGAAATGATTTACATGTGTTGTAACAGGTATATTGGAATTTTTATAAAAGAGTTATAATCAATGACTTTTTATTTGTCTTTTTTTTTTACAATTTGATATAAACATTTACTCAATAAAAAAAATAATAATAATTAATAATTAAATAAAGCAATATTAATATTTATAGATTTAATCAAAGGAGTTTTTCCTTTAAAATTATGGAATTTTAATTGTTTATTATTAAAAAAAAAAGATATTAGTAATTATAGCATATTTTTATATAAACAATTTTTAAAGAAACTAAAATAATTTAAAATAATAGAAATAATCTTTTAGTTAAAAGAAAAAAAAAATATTATGAAAAAATGAAAAATTATATAAATAATAGGAATTATATTAATAATAATTTTTATTATTTAATAAGTTAGTATTGTTTAAAATAAATCCATTATAAACAATATAAAAGATTTAATAATATAATGCCAAGAATTAGTAATATAATAATGTACCAATAATAAGAATAGTGATATGATTTTAGTAATAAGAACAATTTTAAAATAAAGAATAAAATATTATAAGAGTATTATAAGTCATATTTATTCATATAAATATTATATCTTAATTGTTAAAAGTCAGAATTAGTAATCTAAATATTGTATCAAAAGTTTATAATTAAGAACTAATAATAAAGATTATTTTTAGTAATTTAATTAATAATAAAATTACTATATGTAGTACCTTACTATTAGTAATTAATTATCAATAACTAGGTTAATAGAAAATTTAATTTTTAATTGATATTATCTTTTAAGATAAAAATGAAATACTATTAATTCTTTTGAATAATTAAAAGTATAACCTAAAAACTAAAATACATAAAACTTTAAAAATTATATTTTTATTAAAATCTATTACTGTTATAATTTCTTTTTATTAATTATTACCTAATATTTCAAAATAAATTATCATTTTTTATTTTTAATACTTATTTTTATAATCTAGTTTTTTAATATTTTTATGATTTTATCTATATAGAATAATAATATAGAAATAAATAGAAATATAAGGTATTTTAGTAGAATAATATCAGTTATACTAAAAGAAGTAACATAAACTTTTAATAAATATTGAAATAATATTTCAAAAAAAAGTAAATATCTTTTAATTAGAAATGAAAAACTTTTTGAAGTTATATAGTTCATTTTTTTTTATATTAATAATTAACTTATCTACTATTTATTATTAATAATAAAGAATCTTTAAATATAAAATAAAAAATACAACAATATTTTTTACCTTTTATATTTAGATAAAAAAAAGAATCTCAAATATCCATATTATTTATATAAGTTTAGAATAAAAATTATAAAAAGTAAAAATAAAAGTTATAATTAAAGTTTGAAAATATATTAAAAAAATTGTAAAGCAGATTTACTAAAATTACTTATTATATATATAATATATTTACAAAGTTTTTATATAAAATAATAATTTGATTTGAAAATTCAAAAATAATTAAAAGGAAAAATTTGCATTTTAAAAATATTAATAAGAAAAATTAAAAAAATTTTCTAAATTCAAAAAATATTAATTTTTTTTTTATTGCAATGTATTTGAAAGTTTATTAAATAAATTGATAAAGCCAAAATACAAAAATAAAATAAAACTTCAAACTAATATCTAATACCATTAACTTCAAAACCACTTGTCATGCAAAAAGCACTACATATAATCATTGTCAGATAGAGTTTTTGCTAAAAGGGTAAAGTTCATTTGTAATAGTTTATTTTAATGTCAAATACCCATCTTTTTACATAAAGTATTAAAAAGAAAAAAAAGATTTTTATAATTGATAAAAAAAAGAAAATTGTAATCAATCTAAATTGTCTTTCCTCTAAACTTCTAAAGAGAACAGGTTTCAGACAACTTTCTCTAATTAAGTTATAAAATCTGATAAATACACAATTAAATTAAAACCAATCAGCTATTAAAGAAGAAGATCTTATATTTACAAATAATCTCTAAAGTTGTAATTGAAAAGACCCTATTTATTGTGAAAGGATTGTATATTGAAATAAAACTTATTATTTACTATTAAATATCCAGATGTATAAATAGAAAAACTAGATACTAATAGCTTTTTTAAATCAAAAGCAATTTCTAAACTCCTTAAGTAAGTTCTAAAAATACATAATATAATAAAATCTAATAAATATACTAAAAAAAGAAATAAAAAATGTAAAATGGAAAAAAATAAAAGAAAATTATCTTCACAAAAAAATGACTTTATTTCTATCCTTCTTCTTTTAAAGTGTATAAAAATAGTTGAAAGTGAAATACTGGTCAAAAACTAATATATCGGGTAGCAGATATGTATCAGATATGTACCTGATATGTGTAGTATTAATGCTGAAAATCGGATACCCGACATGTGTAAGATATGTGTAAATATATATATCGTCTACATATCATTTACATATCATATACATATCGGTATCTGATATGTATATGATATATATATTTACACATATCTTACACATATCAGGTACCCGATTTTCAGCATTAATACTACACATATTAGGTACATATCTGCTACCTAATATATTAGTTTTTGACCAGTGAAATTAAGTATCTTTATGAGTTGTTTAAAAATAAATTAATATCGATTAGTTTTATAATATTGGATAAAAGTTTGGCCAAATATTACATCAAATAAATTATTAAATTCTATAACCAGTTATCTGTTCTAAAATTAAACCTAAAGTGAAAGTTATTAGTTAGCCAGCAGATTTCAGAAAATATTCAAAACCACATAATGTTACTTATGAAGTTAATTTAAAATTAACTGCAAAGCTTCTTGCAATATAAGTAGAATGTATTGTAAATAATAATATTATATTTTAATTTATTAATAATATATTTTTAATAATAATTTATCTAATCTAACTGCTAAATAATTAGTTAAACGAAACTGCAACTATTAATTTTTTTAAATTTTGCTACACAATATGCAATAAAAAGTATACTTATGCAATCACAACAAATATTTACAATTTAGATCTAATGCATCTTCAATAATTCTTGCTTGGTTTAATATAATAAAAATCTGCCATATTTTTACTTATTTTGAAAAATAAATTTCTAAACTAAATATTACTGAGTTAATATTAAACATGATCTTTCAATAGATATTTATAAACTTCAGTTAATTTTTATCTAATCTTTGAACTATAATTCTTTTCAATAAATATCTTTATAAATAAAATTAATTTTTCAATAATTTACTAAATAAAAATAAATTTAAATTCTTTTTCTATAATTATTTCCATGAACAAAATTTAATATCTCAATAATTTATTAAATAAAAGTGGATCATAATAGGTACATATTATGTGATATACAGTCAACACTCATTATAGTAAAGCTCGTTATAGTAAATTTGGCTTATAATAAACTTTTTTTATTCCCCCGGTTCACTTACTAATAAATCTTGTTCGTTATAGTAAACTTACTAATAAAATCTCGATATTAGATATAGTAAACTTTTTTAGAATTTTACTATAGAACGTATATTATAAATATATTCTCGTTATAGTAAATATCACGTGAAATCATTAGATTTGCATTTGCGAATCATTTTTAAACACATGTAGTTAGTTTAATTTCCTTTTTTTTTAATGATAAACGCCTATTATTGTGATACAACTTTTTTTCGTTGTTCTTGAAAATGCCACCCGTTGGAAAAGGCAAAGGAAAAGAAGTAAAAAAAGCTAGTAAAAGAAAAAGTTTGTCGTTTGTGCAAAAAAAAGAATTATGTGAGTGGAAAAGGGATAATCCATCATATAATCAAAATGATCTTACTAAAAAATATGATATATCAAAACCGCAAGTTTCTAGAATACTAAAAGAAAAGGAAAAATGGCTGTGTATTGATATTGCAAATAAAGAATTAAGTAATCAAAAAAGGGATAGAGGTGCAAAATTTCCAGAAATTGAATCTGTATTATATTTATGGATGCAGCAAGCATTAGCTTCAAATTTAACAATTACAGGTGACATATTAAAGGCTAAAGCTTTAAATTTTGCGACTCAATTACAAACAACAACTTTTACTGCTTCAGATGGGTGGTTATCAAAGTTTAAAAAGCGTTATAATATAAAACAATTTATTAAAGCTGGTGAAGCGAACAGTGCACCATTAGAAACATTAGAAGAAGAACGTGTGGCTTTGCAAGAAATTATTGAACAATATGATCTTCGTAACGTCTATAATGTTGATGAAACAGGTAAATACAATTGGAGTTACACAAAATATCATTATTATTATCATTATTAATTGTAATAATTTTGTATTTTTTAGCTTTATTTTGGAATTTAGAACCATCCAAGACACTTTCAGATCATTATATTTCTGGCACTAAAAAATCAAAAAATCGGATTACAATTGTTTTAACCTGTAATGCTGATGGTAGTCATAAGTTACCTGCATTAGTAATACGCAGTGGCGAGACTCGCGTGTTTTAAAGGGAATTAAAAAGGATGATTTACCCGTTTGGTATTATTGGAACCGTACAGCTTGGATGCAAGTATCAGTATGGCGTGATTATCTTAATAAACTTAATCAATTAATGAGACGACAAAATCGCAATATTTTATTATTAGCGGATAATGCACCCACACATTTAATTGATGAAACTATACAATTATCGAATATTAAAGTACATTTTCTTCCTCCAAATACAACTTCTCACTTGCAACCTTTAGATGCTGGTATTATCAACAGTTTTAAAGTAAGAATAAATACACTAATTATTAATATTATTTGTTATAATTTAATATCTTATTATCTAAATATTTTTTAGGCCCAGTATAGAAAACTTTTGGTCGCAAATAGGGTGGAGGCATATGATATGGCTCAAGAAAATAGTTCGGATATAACACCAATTGATATTCTTGATGCTATAACATTTGCAAGTGAGGCATGGAAAATAGTAAAATCAAGTACAATTAAAAATTGCTGGAGAAAAATGTGTATTTTACCAAATTTAGAAGACGATTTTGACCAAAATACTATTGATGACGATATCAAGGAAATTACTTTAGAATTACAAGACATTATTAATGAATTAAATTTACAAGATCCTATTACAGCTAAGGAGTTTATTTGTATTGATGACGAGATTCCAATAGAATCATTATCAGATAAAGAAATTATAGATGCGGTAATTTCAAATCCTGAAAATAATAATACAGAAGAGGATGAAGAATCCGAAATAAATATTATTACTAATAAAGAGGCTTTGAATAGTTTAGAAAAAGTAATTCTTTATTTTAAAAATCCACCCGATGATATTACAATTAATTACACAGAATTGAAATCTCTTAATATTTTAAAATCAAAAATTAACAAAAAAATTCAAGATAATGTAAAGCAGTTTACATTAGATAGTTATATGAACTTATGTTAAATACTTGAAATATGTAAATACATAATTGTTGATAATAAAATTCAAAAAACTTTTGTTAAAAGAAACTTTTTTTGTGCTAATATAAAGTTTACTATAAAGAGAACTTTCGATTTTGTAAATATTCGTTATAGTAAACAAAAAGTCTAGGCCCAGGCAAGGGTTCACTATAACGAGCTTTGACTGTAGTACTTCTCATTGGCAAATATCTTAATAAGCTGAAGCAATTGTATATAATTTTTTAAAGAGAAGAAAATTTTATTTACTATAATAACTCATAGTAAAATTTCAAATATCAATAAATTTAACTTAAATAAATTTCATGAAATCAAAATAAAAATAAATTTTATAAAAAAAAAAATATTATTTTGCATAAAGTTAAATTAAAATTTCCATTAATATTTTTCTATTAATGGAAAAATAAATATAAAACTTTTTATCAAATCATCAAAAATACACTTATTCATCAAACTTTCATCATTCAGGAAATAATAAATTATTTACTTATCTTTATATAAATTATTTATTTTTCAAACAAGAAATCTTGAAAATTTCATGAAACTAATAATTATTTTATCTTTTCATTATAAAAAAAGTTCAAACATTTAAAATATTTATTGGAATAGATAAAAATAATTTTTTTATTCATTTATATTAAAATTTTATATAAGCCAGCTTGCGAGCCAAAACTTTATAAAAAAAAATTTTACTTAAAATATATTTAAAATATTTAATTTTCTTCAAAATATACTTAATTTTTTTATTTTATACTTAAAATATACTGAAAATTGAATTTTCACAAAATTTGAATTAAATTGTATTTAATATATACTTAAAATATATTTAATTTACATTTAAATTTTACCCATTTCCAGTATATTTTAAGGATATTTAAAATAAGAATATTTTAAGTATATTATTATATATTTAAATTATACTTAAATGATATTTAATTTTTGCCTATTTCAGTATATTTTAAGTATAAAATAAAATTTTAAGTTTATTTTAAGTATATTTTAGCAAAAATATTTTTTATAGGGAAAGTACTTTAAAAATATATTGGCTCACAAGTTGGCTTGCAAGCTAATATATTTTTAAAGTACTTTTGACTCGTAAGCTGACTTATGTAGAGCTTTAATTTATATAGATAGTAATTATTTAAATAATTATTCTCCTAATAGGAATTATTACTTAAAATCCTTTCCTTCTGAAATATATATATACATATTTTAAATTTACTTTTAAAATTTTATATGATATTACTATACTACCTATTATATAATAAAAATAAAAATTTTAACAGAACTATCAAAATAATATATAATAATATAAATAAAAATAAAATAAAATAATAAAAAAATTCTTTTTATAGAATAAATGTTTTTTATAAAATACAATTCTTTTATACTTAATTAATAAAATATAATTTTTTTTTATCTATCTAAAATACCAGGATATCTGCACCATATTACTGATTATTTCTCTCATAATTTTTAATATTACTATAATTTATAAATAAGCTCAGATTTATAATAGATGAGTTTATTTGTATTTATTATTTTTTTTTTTTTAAATTGTAATGCATTTTGGTAAGTTTATTTGTATCAAGATCATTACTATTAAAAATATTGTTAAATGCATTACTAATACTTTTTTTGGTTTTCATGATTTCATTTATTTTCTTGTATATATTTTATATAAAATATAAAAATGAATTAATCAAATATTTCTAATGTTGAATAAATAGAATTGTAAATTTACTATAATAAACTTTATAATAATTATAGAAGACTTCAGTTTTTTGATATGTTGAAACTTTATAAGCAACTCAAATTTTAATTCAGAGAAGATAATATAGAAACTTTTAACTAAATTTTCAACTAACATCTAATCAAATATACCAAAAAACTGTAAAAAAGGTACATTGATTTCTTTAATCTATTTATTAGTAAAATTAAAATTAAATAAATCATTTAAAAATAAACTAGTTAATTCAGCAAAATGGAAATGATTACTACTTAATTGCTTTTACTTCTGTAAGTTTTGCAAAAAACTCCTATTTTTCAATATCAACTCTTGATATTATTAAAAAATATACATCATCTTCTATATTCTGCACTCTTGCTTAATGAATAGAATAATTCACCCCTTTATATATATCATTATTTAATAATTTCTCTTTATAAATAAAACTTTTGAACTTTAGAATAACTCATAAAAATGGAATTATAAAGTAAGCAAATCTTATTATACCTACCATTTTTGTTATACTATAAAATTATTCCTTAACCTTTCAATAATATATGAACAGGTTTTAAAATCACATCAATTTCTATAGTATGTATATAAAGTCCAACATATTACTGTTTTTACTTCTATAGTAAAAAATCATTAATATATAAATCAAAATAAATCACTAATAATTTAAAATATATTTGTATAAGTAACTGTTTTTATCAGAATCAATATGCTTTTTAATACAAAATTTGTATATTACTATCTGTAAAAAAAATGATTAATTAATTAATATGCATATGTATAAGCTAAATTTAAATTAATAATACTTACATTATTATAATAAATAAGCTTTCTTTATTGGTTAATTCAAAAATTTATATTATAGACTTATATAAACTTTCTATTTTCAACAGAAAACCACTTTTTCATCATATGTGCAAATAAATCAATTATCCTAAATATACTAGATCATAATGTAACTTTTTCAATAGCAGTTAATTTTTTTTTATTTTTGACCACAATTGTGTTTTTAGATATCTTTTTGTATAAATGTCACCAATATTCTGATCAGAAAACAACATCCAAATTTTTGGCTATCAAAGGTAGAATGTAATCCTTTTAGGTGAATTCTAAGTAATCCCATATTGTTAGACCTTCCATTGTATATCAGTTGATTGATATAAATCAAAGGTCTGGTTGGATACTCCTTCTCCCAATTCTTTGCTACATCAGTATCTGGTCCCTTAAATAGAAGATTTAGCATTAATATATATTATCTTTAAAAATATAATATTTTCATTCATTCCGCCTGATTTCCATTCCACCAAACTTAATTACAGGCAAACTTGAAGGTCATTTGTGCCCATAATACTAGCTTTGTGCTCAGTTCAAAGACTTGAATGATAGGAGAGCTCAAAGGTCCCTATCACAACACTTATTTTCTGCATTCCAATCACATAAAAACTTTATACTTGCCTGTCTGTAGCTATCAATCAGTTGTTGTGTCTTCATTCTTCCTCTTCATTGTTATTTGCAATACTCTCAAATGATGAAATAATAATGTTTTATCTTTTTTCTAAACTCTTTTATGTCACATTCATTGAGGAACCCAGTAATATTCCATTCAGATAATTTTTGTTTGAAATACTTATGTATCTATTTAAAACAGAAAGACAAAAAGTTACGTGTTAGATCTGCAAAAAAAATGATAAGATTATCCATATTTAACTTTCATACTTTGGGTGATAATATACCTCCGATGTTGTATAATATAGTGTACTGTATAGATAAAAACTATACTGCATAAATAAAAATTATACTGTATAGATAAAAAATTATAAGGTATAGATAAAAACACTGTATAGATTTTTGTCAATTATACTACACAACACCAGAAGTATATATCATACTCAATATCGTATAACCGTCTGTAAGTTCCATATTGAAAAAAGTATAACTTTTGGAGTAACTATTTGATTAAAAAAATGACGTGAAAATGTTTATTTTTGTTGCATGAAAATTATGCGCAAAAAATAAGCTGAACTTCGTGATTTATGATTGTCAGTGAACTCACATGACTTATCTTTTTGATATCATTCAAACTGAGTTTGTAATTTTCACAGTTACTTTGTTAACTTTGAAAAATAAAAATAAAAAATAAAATATACTGATATATGTAAGGACATATACTGTAAATATCGATATTCTTTAAATTTTTTTACAAGAGTTCCTGACAGACTTCGTGCAGCCAAGCCAAGTGGTGGCTAATCTCTGAAAAAGTGAACTTTTCTCAAATCTATTCATGTACAGACCAAGTGGTGGTGACAAATTGAGTTTACTTCCTCTAGTTTCAGAAAAAAATAAGTAAAAAAAAGTAAAAAAAAAATGGAGGTAATACTATTTTTATTTTATTATATAAAATAGATAAAGAATTCACCAACCAGAGCCTCACCTTTTTATATGATTTGTAGCGGATCTAAATCGATTTTGGAAGGGAAAATTACGTTAACTTGATCTAAAATCGTTATGTTCAAGAATGTTCCTGTGATATAATGACGTACCACGAAATATTATTACTTATGCAAAATACACTGCCAAAAACGGAATAAAAGATTTACTACTTACTTTAGACAACAATGAGTAAATGACTATATTTATAATTTTAAACGGTAATATCATTTTGACTAGAAAAGTCTCTTCACAAAAAAAATGGGACAGACACATCCAAAGCCAGAAACACATCCCAAGCCCAATAGTGATAAATCTAAAAATGATTTGTTCACTGATCTGCCACCAGCTCCACGAGCGTATACTGATAATTTTTGGAGAAAAGAAAACGATGCTGACAGGTTTTGTAAACGTACTATTGAGGTACTTAACCAATTTCGTCAGCTTGAACTTGAATCACTAGAGTCGGATGATGAAAAGGAATCAAAAATTGAGGAACTTTGTGCGAAGTATCCTTGTGCTTATATTCCATTAGATGTTGATAAAGATGGTTATGTGCGAGGATTTAATCTCTTTGGATCAATACCAACTTATATTTATGGAGAAGAGTTAAAAGAATATGGGGAGACCTTAATTGTTTGTATTGGTTTAGAAGACACTAATGCAATGATATACTTGGGTGGTAGTGGTAAATTGTACATGTCTTATCATTATGAACCGCTAAAATTTTTGTATAATTACAAAGATATAGGCGTAAAAAGCTCTGATGTGTTTCAAAATTACTGAAATATATTTTGAAACATAATTTTGCTTCTTATCAATACTCAAAGTAGAATTAGAAGATCATAATTGTATCTCAAAAGTATAATCCACTTTTTAAAAGTAGAGGCTAGTAAGACATAATGCTGATTTTTTTTCTTAAAGCATAATTCTTTTCTTTTCCATGAATTATTAATTGCTTCTGATTCTTTCATTTTAAATAAATACTAAGCTTCAGTATTCTTGTTACAGACAGTATTTTTATGTTCTATAAAGCTCTAACTATAAATACCATCTTTATTAAAAATTAATATTGCTATTATAACAATTGTAGTATAGTGAAGTGGGTTGATTTCTTTTCGTTTCTTTTTATCGCCGTTTTGCAAAATGGTGCGATCTTCACTATATAAAAAATTTGCGAATTTCATATAAGTTTTTAGACTGGTTTTTTTCCTTTAAATAAGTAATAACGAATATTCTTTCAAATCAAATTATATTAACATTAAAACTTACTAAAATAATTTTAGATTGAAATGGAAAAAAGTTTAATTAAGATGGCGAATTATTTACTGTCAGGCTGAAGGTTTTACACAGAAAGAATTTGCTAAAAGATGTATATTAGTGAAGCTACTGTTAACAAAGTCTGTAGAATTTTTAAAAAGTGGGAATGTGTAGGAGATCCATTTGCTAGTAGAATAAAAGGAAATGATTGATTATTTTTTTTTGATAGATAATCGTAATTAAAATTCTATTTATTTGTGATTGTTGAAAAGAAGTATCATCTGTTAGTAGAGGAGAAATTACAATAATTAATAATATTTTTTTGTTCTTTTTCAGCTGCTTTAACATCTCAGTTAATCATGCAAAACAAAGTGTAAAATTTGTTTGATTACTAAATAGTAAAGTATTTTTTTGTTTTTCATGTACTTGTTCAGGTTTTTAAACTAAATTTCGAAAATATATCACTTTAAAATGATTATATCAGGAAATTTTAGGGCGTTGAATATGTTGACAGACATCAGGCCAAAAAGTGTTACAAACCTCAACTGATGGCATTTAAAAATACGTCGTACAACTCAATTTAGGTGTTGAGCAATGGCATATAGCAACAACACTATTTAACAACATATTTTAAGTATAGAAAAACGTGTAAATTAATATAATTTTATATAAAGCATTACGTTTTATTAATATTATTTAATTACTGTATTTACAAATTGTATAATTGTATTTATCACTATTACTGTAACTATCTAATGTAAACTATGTATAAAATTAATAAAATAAAATAAAAAAGTTATCCAATGAAATTTTACGTAAAGAGTCATCCAAGAACCTACAAAATAAAAATGAAATATTAATAAAATAATGTTTCATTAAAAAATGCAAAGAAAACTTGCCTGAAATCCTCATTTACTTTACTTTTGAAATGTCCCAAAAAAACCTATGCCTGGAACCTAAAAAAAGAAGAATGAAATATTAATTATTAATATTTCATTCAAAAAATAAAAAAAATCAAAGGACTTTTACCTTTGAAATGTTTCTGAAAACCCATGTAAAAGAAAAATGACCATACAAAACTTATAAAAGAAAATAAACAAATATTAATAAATGTTTCATTTATAGTTTACTACCTCTATCATTATTGTCAATTCTCGTTCTTCTATCTAACATTTCTTAAAATTACAACAGGACTTAAAATGCATGATTTTCTTTTGATCAAAGAAAAATTAACTTTTTTTACAATTTGAACATAATTTTGCATATAAAAATATGTTGAAATTAAGTTATTTTTTATTTTTTTCTACTTGTTTTTTTCTTTTTAAATTTCTTTTAATTTCAAATCTTCAGAATTTTCAGAATTTTCAGATTCTTAATATTTGATTTTTAATTCCACATTTTCAATTTCATTTGAAGGGACAAATGTATCTATGGGCTTTATATCATCTGATGAAGCACAATTCTGAGAATCTTTATTAAAGAGCTCTTATTTAATATCTGATTTATTTATAAAAAGTTATATGTGTTTATAAGTATTGCATTACCTGAAGATGTATAATTTTGAAAATTTTTGTCAACTGGTTTTTATTCAATCTCCAGTTTTGATAATACTTCATTTACAATTTCATTTGAAAATACAACTGTATCTATAGGCATTGCGTTCTTAAAATACAGTTCATCTAACCGGCATTTCTACAAAAAATACAAAAAAAATAAACTATTAATATTAATGTATTTTTTATATTAAATTAATAAAAAAAACTATATGTTCATTAAAAAACATCACAAATACCAATTAGTATACACTAATATAAATTTATTAATCATATTATAATGATCAATATATTAAAAGTTCTTGAAAAATAGACATTAATATAGGAAATAATGAAAAAAATAAAAAAGTTATACAAATTCATTGGTTTTTTAGTTTTTATACAGCCAAAGCTATAAAAAAAAAAATGTAAATAAAAGACTTATAAAATAATATATATGGGTTCTTCAATAGAAAGAAAGGAAACTGCTAAAAAAAAACTTTTTTAGTTAATATTAATTCTGAATAAATTATAATATTTGAAACATTTTTAATATATAAATATAAATTTAATTTTTTTGGTAATTTTCTTCCTTTCTATTGCAAAGAATCCATATAAATTATATATAAAATATAATTAAAGAAGATTATATTTTTAAGTATGAAAAATGGTATATTTTAAAAAAAAAAATAGTCTTAATATATTAAAGATAAAGAACAATTAGATGTAGCTATCAGAAAGGACAATACTATAATTAACGTAAACTAAACTTGGATTATTTATGGGAAGAAAAGAAATATTCTGATCAAGAATATTGGATATCCATAAATGATAATAAGAGGAGATCCATACTTTCTGGCCTAATAATAGCAATATCTATAGTCTATACCATCTACAGAAACAGGATAGACATCCTTATATTGTTATATTATTGCCAATTATTTTGCCAATCATCTATTTTAATATTATTTTATAAAAAATACCATTTTTTTGCAAATTTAATTATATAAATTTTATTTGTTATTAAAATTTATCTAAAGCCTGAAAATTAATATTTTCAAATCACTAAAACCCAAAAATGGGCTGAATTTTAATAATAATTAAAAAATTAAATTATTTTAATGATATTGTGACAACCAGTGATTAAAATTTTTAAATGCTTTATAGCTTTTTAGATTCATCTTGTCAAGACAAATATTTTAATAAAAATTTCATAAATTTTTTACGTCAAATTGATTGAGAAATTGCATTTTGAAAATTTTTATTTATTATATAGATTATAACAAATATAATTGCAAATATAAATTTAACCATAACTTCTTAATTACCTAAAATTAGAAATAATTACTTTGGCTATTGATTTTAAATCAGTTAAACTATGATCCATAAAAGTTTCAAGCTTCAGCTAATAAACTTCTGTAACTTCGACTAAAACTTTAAAGTCTAATATTACCTAATTTACTATAAGATTAGCAAATGATTAGTAAGATGATATAAAGATATTTGTCCTGTTATCTACAGACAAAAATTTAAAGAAAATTTACTAAATAAAGATCTATTACAAAATCTATTGACTTCATTAAAATAATACACTTTACCAGAATAGGTAGTTATAAAAATTAATTATTTTTGAAAGCAAAAAAAAAAAAAAGACTAAACATTTTTACAGATTGAGGATGAAAGAAGTAATAAGATGGAAATATTTTTCAAAATGAAATGAGAAAACAGCTAAAGAAACTTAGTACTAAAACAGTCATTTTAATAGAACTTAAGAAGTATCATAGTATTAAGATGAAAAAGGAAAGGATAGACAACTTTCATAAAAAAAATAAAGATAGAAGTACTAAAAATGGTAAAGATAGAGATTGTAGGGAAAGATATTAGTTATAGTACAAAAATATATTAAATTATATAAACCTTAGATTAATTTTAATAAGTAAATTTAGATACCTATTTTATTTCTAAGAATAATTAATGCTTTTTTGGCAATTTTGTGATTTATATTATATGATCATATGACTGTGTTTTAAATACTTTTGATTTCAGTTTTTTAAAATATTTTCCATTTTTTTTAATAATCATTAGTATACTGTATAACAATGTGTTGAGCAATATGTATACTAATATTGCTGCTGAAATTTATTTAACGATAAAATTCAAAAATCTGAACTCAAAAACTTTATTTTTAATGAAAAAATTGGTAAATCTGAAACTTTCCTAAATTATAATTAGTTTCAGAAAAACATAAAAACAGTTTTAACAATTAAATTTATTATAAAAAATAGTTTTAGATTAAATTTTGACTAAACTAAAATTTTAAAAAAATAGTTTTAGATTAAATTTTGACTAAACTAAAATTTTAAAAAAATAGTTTTGGCAAACATTCTTACTTTCTGGCTGAAAAATTGAGAAGGAGAGAGAGAATAATTTAAACAGCATAACGGAATTTCCCCCTGATTGGCCACAATTTAAATGTTTTGTAAAGACTGTGATTGGCTAGATCCCAAAATGTGCTTTACGCGTGCTCACGTGTTTTACTTATAAACAGGTTTTATTACTTGTTTTATCTAACTTGTCACGGGACTAATTATTAATCTATTAATCATGGTAACGAAAAAAAATTTTGGACCTTGCTCAGTAGAGCATAACAGAAGTCCCATTTTGATCTATTGTTACACAAACTATTTATACAGCGTATACAATAGTATATATATAAGATTTACAATGGTCATATTTGCAACACATGAAGGACGCGACCATATACTCTGAAATTTTATCAGTATATTCTTTAAATACTACTCTAACATAATAACTAATGAGATCTCTAAGATCTCTTAGTTTGCGAAAGTTTACTTAGACAGGACTTTTGCTTATTATTATACCATATGACATTATAGTTGTTTACATACAATTTCACAAAACACAAGCAATAAAATTTAGTAATATCGAACGTATTTGATAATTTACTTGGCAGTTGACATATGATAGGTTTGGTATTATAAATTGTCAATGATTTATTATTTATTATTATATAATACAAAAAGTTTAATTCTTACCTGTTACTACTATTATTACCAGTAATTTATATTATTAATTGCTGCTTCTAATGTAGCAGATACATCTATTTCTTCATCTGCTGTTTCCTCTGATTCTTCCTCTTCCTCTTCATTAATTTCGTCATCTAAATCATCCTGTGTAAGCGTATCTGTTCCTTTTTCAACTCTTTTTAAAAACGAATTTACATTTTCAAAAATACCTTTCTTATAAAAATTTTCACAATAAACACATCTTCTACCGTAACAAACTGGATGATAACCATGACCACAAGCAAGAACTACTCCATTATTGTTCAATGGTAGCCCACAATTATCACATAATCCTGACTTCGGTAAATAGTGACGTATTGCATGCCGTTGGTAGGCTGACGTGTCAACTTCCTTTCCTAAAGTAGCAATGGATGATAACGAAAATGGCCCAGCAGCGAAGCTAACAATTTATTGTTCGATGGTAGCCACTTAATTATCGCATAATCCTGGCTTTGGTAAATAGGACGTACTGTATGCTGTTGGTAGGTGACGCAAGTCAACTTAACCCTTTATAAAGTAGCAAGTTTGTATCCTCTTAATTTTTTTCTTTTTTTCTTGTATTATTGTACAAGGGAGTGCTATTATTTTGGTTATGAAATATATTACGGAAGTAATTAAGTAGGAAGAGACTGGTCTTATCGGACAGGAATTTAAGTGTAGATAGATTGTACGAATAATTGCGAGTTTTGCGAAATGTATCTTTAAAGATAGGATCATGATCCGCTATTTAAATTGTTAGGAATAAGTAACAAATAATATGTAATGAAAAATTAATATTATTATATTTATTATACCAATAACGTAAGCCTGTTTTATAATGGTTTCAGCTGTAGCATTTGAAGATGTATTTGCTCTTATTCGGCTATGAGTGTTTTCAACGTAATAGTCATTAAAACATGGTAAATAATTTTTAATTGCATCAGCAAATGGGTGATGGTTATCTTGCCAATAAAATAAATCTGATAAAAATATAAGAGGCGCTTTATTATAATTTTTTCTTTTCCAACGTAAAGCAAATGTCCAAATACGAAACACAGTTTCCACATATTTTTCAAATGAACCTGAGCGAAATAAAACTGCATATACATTAAGTGTAGCTGGAATAAGATTGTCTAATAAGTCAATTACAGTTCGATATTCAACATCTTTGCATGTTGAACCAAATTTTTGCATAACCTCATTTTTAATTTTAACCCAACCACTTCGCGCAAGTTCCAGAGAAGGTTAATTCTCCAAGGCTTTGGTTTTTTTGCCAGCTTTTTATTTTTGCCAAATACAAAATGAAACATTTGTTCAAAAAAAGAATGATGAATTATCATAACATGTTCTCTACTATTGAGTGAAAGGTGAAGTGGACCTGCATCGGTATAAAAGATTCAATTTCTTTTGGAATAGCAGATTGTAATCCTAATGCATGCAGATGTGTTAATGCTTTTCTGATAAACAGCTGACCCAGCCAATGTTACCAGCAAATAGGTGCAACATAATTATCCAAATATTCTGTTTTTCTACTTATAGTTAAAATCATTTGTAAAGCATTCAAGTAGTCCTGCATTGAATGTAAATGCTGTTCTTTAAAGCCAATTAATTGAAGATCTTTCATTGATCTTTCATCCTTTCGCTCTGCAATAGCATCATCATAACAATGAATAGTTAAAAGTTCAATACGATCAAAAGTATTAGCGTTTTGATATCCTTGTGAAATCCAATATATCTGACGTTCTGTATATGTGATATCAAAGTTTCCAGTATATTTGTTAAGCAAATACCAACAAATTCTTGGTGCTTCAACATTATTTGGATTGTGAACAGATACTCCATTAAATACAATTGGTACTGCAAAGCATTCCATAACAGGTTTTGCTACGCAAGTAGAAAAATGCTTTGCCGTTGATGTTGTCGCTGTATCTGGTCTACGCTTTTCATGAATGTCATGATAATCATCTATGTTATAAATATGCAGGCAATCTCCCTATTACAAATAAAAAAAATCAATTTTACAATACATAAAGCATAAACCACTTTTTTAATAATGTTTACCTTTTCTAAAAAGTGATCTTCAATCTTGGTTATGTGATTCAATTGAATCTTCTTCTGATAGTCCATAACTGTTTTAGCACAAGCTGAATATCCAATACTTGATAATCGTATCAATAGCTTCCCATGTAGCACCTGATGCTACCAAATACAATCCAACTTCTGTCTTGAATTGGTTAACGAATTTGTTACGCAAACCAGCAATTATATAACGTAGGCAACAATTGATTTTTTGGCTTCCTGTTTATTATATTCTGATCGGTCTTTAGGAATAATAGCATTAACCATTGAAGGAAAGAATCCTTTTAATTCGGATTAGCGATCTTCAATCATAAGTTGAAATTGTACTTGGGATCCAATTCCAAACCAGCAGATTCTCGACGTTATTTGTTGAATAATACAGTTGTTAATATTTTGATATTTGATGCGAAAGTGGGATCTCTATACAAAGCTAAAGAGATATAAGTTAACCATTTAAAAAGAAGTCTTTCAGCTAGTAACAATTATTTTGAGATACCTTCTTCTTCATTGCGACTTTCTTCCTACTGCATTCTGGCTTTTTTAACCTTCTTTTTTTATTTCTATTTCTATTAGATTCCACTATTTTGCAATAATGTAAATGGCAAAGTTGTTTTCCTATTTCAAGATAAGGGTATGTTTCTAATGTATTTTCCTTTTGGCATTTCTGGTATGCAAGTTCTGTAATTAAACGAAAACTAACATTTCTATATGTACAATTATCTACTGAGCAGCATAACGGAATTTCCCCCTGATTGGCCACAATTTAAATGTTTTGTAAAGACTGTGATTGGCTAGATCCCAAAATGTGCTTTACGCGTGCTCACGTGTTTTACTTATAAACAGGTTTTATTACTTGTTTTATCTAACTTGTCACGGGACTAATTATTAATCTATTAATCATGGTAACGAAAAAAAATTTTGGACCTTGCTCAGTAGATAATTGTACATATAGAAATGTTAGTTTTCGTTTAATTACAGAACTTGCATACCAGAAATGCCAAAAGGAAAATACATTAGAAACATACCCTTATCTTGAAATAGGAAAACAACTTTGCCATTTACATTATTGCAAAATAGTGGAATCTAATAGAAATAGAAATAAAAAAGAAGGTTAAAAAGCCAAGAATGCAGTAGGAAGAAAGTCACAAATGAAGAAGAAGGTATCTCAAAATAATTGTTACTAGCTGAAAGACTTCTTTTTAAATGGTTAACTTATATCTCTTTAGCTTTGTATAGAGATCCCACTTTCGCATCAAATATCAAAATATTAACAACTGTATTATTCAACAAATAACGTCGAGAATCTGCTGGTTTGGAATTGGATCCAGTACAATTTCAACTTATGATTGAAGATGCTAATCCCGAATTAAAAGGATTCTTTCCTTCAATGGTTAATGCTATTATTCCTAAAGACCGATCAGAATATAATAAACAGGAAGCCAAAAAATCAATTGTTGCTCTATGTTATATAATTGCTGGTTTGCGTAACAAATTCGTTAACCAATTCAAGACAGAAGTTGGATTGTATTTGGTAGCATCAGGTGCTACATGGGAAGCTATTGATACATTATCAAGTATTGGATATTCAGCTTGTGCTAAAACAGTTATGGACTATCAGAAGAAGATTCAATTGAATCACATAACCAAGATTGAAGATCACTTTTTGGAAAAGGTAAACATTATTAAAAAAGTGGTTTATGCTTTATGTATTGTAAAATTGATTTTTTTTATTTGTAATAGGGAGATTGCCTGCATATTTATAACATAGATGATTATCAGCGACATTCATGAAAAGCGTAGACCAGATACAGTGACAACATCAACGGCAAAGCATTTTTCTACTTGCGTAGCAAAACCTGTTATGGAATGCTTTGCAGTACCAATTGTATTTAATGGAGTATCTGTTCACAATCCAAATAATGTTCAAGCACCAAGAATTTGTTGGTATTTAGCAACAAATATACTGGAAACTTTGATATCACATATACAGAACGTCAGATATATTGGATTTCACAAGGATATCAAAACGCTAATACTTTTGATCGTATTGAACTTTTAACTATTCATTGTTATGATGATGCTATTGCAGAGCGAAAGGATGAAAGATCAATGAAAGATCTTCAATTAATTGGCTTTAAAGAACAGCATTTACATTCAATGCAGGACTACTTGAATGCTTTACAAATGATTTTAACTATAAGTAGAAAAACAGAATATTTGGATAATTATGTTGCACCTATTGTTGCAGATTGGCCAGGTCAGCTGTTTATCAGAAAAGCATTAACACATCTGCATGCATTAGGATTACAATCTGCTATTCCAAAAGAAATTGAATCTTTTATACCGATGCTAGGTCCACTTCACCTTTCACTCAATAGTAGAGAACATGTTATGATAATTCATCATTCTTTTTTTGAACAAATGTTTCATTTTGTATTTGGCAAAAATAAAAAGCTGGCAAAAAAACCAAAGCCTTGGAGAATTAACCTTCTCTTGGAACTTGCGCGAAGTGGTTGGGTTAAAATTAAAAATGAGGTTATGCAAAAATTTGGTTCAACATGCAAAGATGTTGAATATCGAACTGTAATTGACTTATTAGACAATCTTATTCCAGCTACACTTGATGTATATGCAGTTTTATTTCGCTCAGGTTCATTTGAAGAATATGTGGAAACTGTGTTTCGTATTTGGACATTTGCTTTACGTTGGAAAAGAAAAAATTATAATAAAGCGCCTCTTATATTTTTATCAGATTTATTTTATTGGCAAGATAACCATCACCCATTTGCTGATGCAATTAAAAATTATTTACCATGTTTTAATGACTATTACGTTGAAAACACTCATAGCCGAATAAGAGCAAATACATCTTCAAATGCTACAGCTGAAACCATTATAAAACAGGCTTATGTTATTGGTATAATAAATATAATAATATTAATTTTTCATTACATATTATTTGTTACTTATTCCTAACAATTTAAATAGCGGATCATGATCCTATCTTTAAAGATACATTTCGCAAAACTCGCAATTATTCGTACAATCTATCTACACTTAAATTCCTGTCTGATAAGACCAGTCTCTTCCTACTTAATTACTTCCGTAATATATTTCATAACCAAAATAATAGCACTCCCTTGTACAATAATACAAGAAAAAAAGAAAAAAAATTAAGAGGATACAAACTTGCTACTTTAGGAAAGGAAGTTGACTTGCGTCACCTACCAACAGCATACAGTACGTCCTATTTACCAAAGTCAGGATTATGTGATAATTGTGGGCTACCATTGAACAATAATGGAGTAGTTTTTGCTTGTGGTCATGGTTATCATCCAGTTTGTTACGGTAGAAGATGTGTTTATTGTGAAAATTTTTATAAGAAAGGTATTTTTGAAAATGTAAATTCGTTTTTAAAAAGAGTTGAAAAAGGAACAGATACGCTTACACAGGATGATTTAGATGACGAAATTAATGAAGAGGAAGAGGAAGAATCAGAGGAAACAGCAGATGAAGAAATAGATGTATCTGCTACATTAGAAGCAGCAATTAATAATATAAATTACTGGTAATAATAGTAGTAAGAATTAAACTTTTTGTATTATATAATAATAAATAATAAATCATTGACAATTTATAATACCAAACCTATCATATGTCAACTGCCAAGTAAATTATCAAATACGTTCGATATTACTAAATTTTATTGCTTGTGTTTTGTGAAATTGTATGAAACAACTATAATGTCATATGGTATAATAATAAGCAAAAGTCCTGTCTAAGTAAACTTTCGCAAACTAAGAGATCTTAGAGATCTCATTAGTTATTATGTTAGAGTAGTATTTAAAGAATATACTGATAAAATTTCAGAGTATATGGTCGCGTCCTTCATGTGTTGCAAATATGACCATTGTAAATCTTATATATATACTATTGTATACGCTGTATAAATAGTTTGTGTAACAATAGATCAAAATGGGACTTCTGTTATGCTAATTTAAACAAACATGATATTTAAACATATTAAAATTCCAGAAGTTTTCAGTAAAATTAGAAATATTCAGTATCAAATTTCAGAAAAAAGAGAAGGTGCTTTAAACATGTAAACATATTGTGTTTAAATTATTTTAAAATTTTCAAAAATAGAGAGAGAGGGAGAACATTAAACTAAAAATTAATTTGGAATAACCTAATTTCCTTACTGCAAAAATATCACTATTGCAATAGTTCCATTAATAGTTTCATTAATTATCACACTATGAATGTTTCAATTTCTGTAAAATTCACATGAATCTGTCTGCAAAACCATCCTTTTTTTCTATTTTCGTGTAATTCTGTAATTATTGCCCTAGTATAAAGAATGCCTTTGATTAGTATTTTTTACATTTTATACATCAGCAATAATTTGTTTGACCTCCTATCTGCTAGGTCAATCCAAAACCTTAAATATCAAAGTTTTGAATATTAGACAATCTCAAAAGATTATTTTCTGCCTACTTTTCTAACAAAAAGAATTTATACTCACTTTCCTATAATTGTTAAGCAGTTTTGCTTTTTCTGCTTAACATTGGTTTTGCTAGCATAGATAGAAGTTGATAAGAGTGATGGATCATTACCTTTATTTAAATTACCATTGTTTTGGATCACAGGATAGGAATAGAAAATTTCAGTATTCTTGAATAATATTACTTAGTCAAAAATAAAGACTGGTAAATTACCTTTTGTTTTTAGAATGTATTTTTGCAACTAAAGCAAATATTCCTCTTCTTTTTGCACATAGACTATTTTTTTTCTATATGTGAGTCTAGATCATAAATCAATATAAACTAAACCTTTTTAATAAGCATCAACCAACCTCATAAATGGATTTGCCATATTTTCCATTGAATATTTGTTCATACATCATTCCATAAGTACCTTAGTTTCAGAAAGCTGAATTATATGGAATTCTGTACTGAAATGGTGAAATGACAAAGCAGTGTCTTATTATTGACATTCACCTCCTTATTTTTGGCAATCTGGTTAGCAATAACACAAATAGGTTATAATACCAATTTTTGCTTAACTATCTAACCTAGTGAGCAAAGGCTGTCAAACATGTCTCCCATAATGGAAAATCACGTTAAAAATCCAATCAATGTAATGCCTTAAACTCCATAAATCTGAAGTTAAGTAACTGTATACCATAACCGAATTTATTACACAATCTTCTGCGAGTTTCATATTGAAAAAGTATGACTTTTGAAGTAACTTGTTAATTAAAAAAATGACATAAAAATGTTTATTTTTGTTGCATGAAAATTAATGAAAATTAATGCTGATTTTATTTTATGTGAAGCTGGCAGGATCGTCAAGAAAATTAATGCTGAATATGCTGAACCTCGTGATTTATGATTGTCGGTGAACTCACGTGACTTACTTTTTTGATATTCTACACTTTTACGTTTCAAAGTGATATTTCCTTTTTCCTTTTTTTTCCCTTGGTGCTCCGCCCGAGTGTCTCTTCGTGTTTCTTCGTCATTTTCTCCACCAAGGTGGCTTCGTGCGGCAAACTTCTGGGAACGTCAAATCTATTCATGTACAGACCAAGTGGCGGTGGCAAACTGAGTTCACTTCCTTCAGACGTTCCATGTGCGACCGAATTGGCGGTGGACGTTTGGCTTTTCCAGAAAAACAAAAAAGTAAAAAAAAATGGATGTAATATATTTTTATTTTATTGTACAAAACAGATAAAGAATTCACTAACCAGAGCCTCGCCTTTTTATATGATTTGTAGTGGGTCTAATCGATTTTGGAAGGGAAAATTACGTTAACTTGATCTTTAAAGAACTTTACGCGAGTTAGTTATTAATACAAGAATATGCAATTGTTCCTGTGATATAATGACGTACCACGAAATATTATTACTTATGCAGTATACACTGCCAAAAACGGAATAAAAGATTTACTACTTACTTTAGACAACAATGAGTAAATGACTATATTTATAATTTTATACGGTAATATCATTTTGACTAGAAAAGTCTCTTCACGAAAAAAATGGGACAGACACATCCAAAGCCAGAAACACATCCCAAGCCCAATAGTGATAAATCTAAAAATGATTTGTTCACTGATCTGCCACCAGCTCCACGAGCGTATACTGATAATTTTTGGAGAAAAGAAAACGATGCTGACAGGTTTTGTAAACGTACTATTGAGGTACTTAACCAATTTCGTCAGCTTGAACTTGAATCACTAGAGTCGGATGATGAAAAGGAATCAAAAATTGAGGAACTTTGTGCGAAGTATCCTTATGCTTATATTCCATTAGATGTTGATAAAGATGGTTATGTGCGAGGATTTAATCTCTATGGATCAATATCAACTTATATTTATGGAGAAGAATTAAAAGAATATGGGGAGAC
Organism: Rhizophagus irregularis; assembly: GCF_026210795.1. Lineage (NCBI taxonomy): Eukaryota > Fungi > Glomeromycota > Glomeromycetes > Glomerales > Glomeraceae > Rhizophagus > Rhizophagus irregularis. Next base: position 2,940,906 of record NC_089430.1, on the reverse strand, counting down.
CTTAATTGTTTGTATTGGTTTAGAAGACACTAATGCAATGATATACTTGGGTGGTAGTGGTAAATTGTACATGTCTTATCGTTATGAACCGCTAAAATTTTTGTATAATTACAAAGATATAGGCGTAAAAAGCTCTGATGTGTTTCAAAATTACTGAAATATATTTTGAAACATAATTTTGCTTCTTATCAATACTCAAAGTAGAATTAGTAGATCATAATTGTATCTCAAAAGTATAATCCACTTTTTAAAAGTAGAGACTAGTAAGACATAATGCTTATTTTTTTTTTTCTTATTATCTTTCAAAAAGCATGATTCTTTTCTTTTTCATGAATTATTAATTGCTTCTGATTCTTTCATTTTTCTATGAAGCTCTAACTATAAATACCATCATTATTAAAAATTGATATTGCTATTATAACAATTGTAGTATAGTGAAGTGGGTTGGTTTCTTTTTATTGCTGTTTTGCAAAATGGTGCGATTTTCACCATATAAAAAATTTGCGAATTTTCATATAAGTTTTTAAACTGGTTTTTTCCTTCAAATAAGTAATAATGAATATTCTTTCAAAATCAAATTATATTAACATTAAAACTTATTAAAATAATTTTAGATTGAAATGGAAAAAAGTTTAAGTGAAGATTTAAGATGGTGAATTATTTACTGTCAGGCTGAAGGTTTTACACAGAAAGAATTTGCTAAAAGATGTATATTAGTAAAGCTACTGTTAACAAAATCTGTAGAATTTTTAAAAAGTGGGAATATGTAAGAAATCCATTTACTGGTAGAATAAAAGGAAATAATTGATTATTTTTTTGATAGATAATCATAATTGAAATTTTATTTATTTGTGATTGTTGAAAAGAAGTATCACCTGTTACTGGAGGAGAAATTACAATAATTAATAATATTTTAACATCTTGGTTAATTTGGCTATTACATGAAAAACAAAGTATAAAATTTGTTTGATTACCACATAGTAAAGTATTTTTTTGTTTTTCATGTACTTGTTCAGGTTTTTAAACTAAATTTTAAAAATATATCACTTTAAAATGATTATATTAGGAAATTTTTTAGGGCATTGAATGTGTTAACAAATATTAGGTTAAAAAGTATTACAAACCTCAATTGACACCATTTAAAAATACGTTGTACAACTCAATTTAAGTGTTGAGCAATGAAAATAACACCATTTAACAACATATTTTAAGTATAAAAAAATGCATAAATTAATATAATTTTATATAAAGCATTATGTTTTATTAATATTATTTAATTACTGTATTTACAAATTGTATTTATCACTATTACTGTAACTATCTAATGTAAATTATGTATAAAATTAATAAAATAAAATAAAAAAGTTATCTAATGAAATTTTATGTAAAGAGCCATTCAAGAACCTACAAAATAAAAATAAAATATTAATAAATATTTCATTAAAAAATGTAAAGAAAACTTACCTGAAATCCTCATTTACTTTACTTTTGAAATATCCCAAAAAAACCTATGGCTGAAATCTAAAAAAGAAAAATAAAATGTTAATTATTAATATTTCATTCAAAAAATAAAAAAAATCAAAGAACTTTTACCTTTGAAATATGAAAAATGATTATATAAACTTATAAAAAAAAATAAATAAATATTAATAAATGTTTCATTTATAGTCCACTACCTTTATTATTATTGTCAATTCTTGTTCTTCTATCTAATACTTTTTAAAATTACAACAGGATTTAAAATGCATGATTTTTTTTTAATCAAAGAAGAATTAACTTTTTTTACAATTTGGACATAATTTTGCATATAAAAATATGCCGAAATTAAGTTATTTTTTATTTTTTTCTACTTGCTTTTTTCTTTTTAAATTTCTTTTAATTCAAAATCTTTAGAATTTTTAGAATATTCAGATTTTTATTTGATTTCTAGTTCCACATTTTTAATATTATTTGAAGGAACAAATACATCTATAGGTTTTGCATCATTTAATGAAGCACAATTCTGAGAATTTTCATTAAACAGCTCTTGTTTAATATGTGGTTACTTTTATAAAGAATTATATGTGTTTATAAGTATATATTGCATCACCTGAAGATGTATAATTTTGAAAATTTTTGTTAGCTGGTTCTTGTTTAATTTTCAGTTTTAATAATACTTTATTTACAATTTCATTTAAAGATACAACTGTATTTATAGACATTGCATTTTTAAAATCCAGTTCATCTAGCAGGACCTGAATAATACTAATATAACTTACAAGTAAACTTTAAATACTGAAATAAAAATATATTTTATGACATAACTCTGTCAATATTAAAGCTAGAAATGCAATTTTACTATCATTAGAATCTTCTTATCAAGACGAATCCAATGATATTAAAATTGAATTACTGGTTATATTAAAAATAGGAGTATGTAGGATAACGAAATTTTGAAAATATCCCTATAATATACAACTTTTGAAAAATTTTAATATAAACTCTATGCAAATTCAAATATGAGTTGTATCAATATTATTCAGGTCCTCGTCTAGCTGGCATTTTTACAAAAAATACAAAAAAGAAATAAACTATTAATATTAACATATGGGCTGATTTGTCTACTCTGTATTAAAAGGAGTTATTGATTGATTTTCACAATTTTTGTTACTTAAAATTGTTTTGTAATACCAAAAAATCATCTGATTAATGATCACTTGACTAAATAATAAGTTGACCAAAAATTTACATTTGTAAAACTTAAATTATTAAATGTAAAAGAGCTATAAAAAAACCTATTTCACTAATAAAAAACCCATTTCTCATATATGTTGTGCCTCAGATTGATTCTTACCTCAGATTAAAACTACCAATAGGATGTGACGAATTATGTATATACACGTGATGATCTACATAGTAAAATTACCATATATGTAATGCACGTGATCAGTTTTAATCTGAGGCAAGAATCAATCTAAGGCACAACATATAAATGGAATTTTTAACATATATTATTAAAAAGTAAGTATATTTTAATAAAATATAAAGTAAAATAAAAATTTACAAAAATTATAAACCACACCGCGGTGTTCAACACCACATCGTATTATCACGTGATTTATTTCAGTATTTGTTTACCAGTTACACCAGTTACATCAGACACGACCTGTCGACCAGTTACATCGTGTTACATCATTTTTATTTGTTTGGTAGTTTTTTATCCTGATATCCGTGTCGGACTATCGGTTTTATTTTATCCGTTATTCTAATATAACTAATATGACTTCCCACAATATTTCCACACCATTTCATATTGAAGAAAACGTACATGACCATACTAATGACTTTGAAATTCTAAAAGATACTTCTGATGATACACAAACAATTATTTCAAGCGAAAAAGAAGTTTTAAATGAGTTTTTTGAGGATGACTATGAAGAAATTGAAAACCTTGAGCCACTTTATCCTATTACACTTGAAATGACGTTCACAAACTGGAAAAAACTTGACGAGTAAGTTTACTGGAAATTATTTTTCGTACTTTGTTATCATTGCACATTTATTCTTTTTAATAATATGATATTAAAAAAATTTTTTTTTATTTTACCATTTAAGATTCCTTGAAAATCATGGGTTGGAACGGGGTTTTGCATTCACAATTACTCATAGTGATAAAGATAAAGAAGATGGTTTTCCTCGGCGTCGTATTTATGCATGTTCAAAAGGCCGATCATACAATCAGCAAAAAAATGCACATACAGATGAAAATCGTAATAGAGGACATCACACAACTGACTGCAAATTTCATGTTAATGCTTATCGCCGAAAAAAAGACAATCTTATCCATATTACAAAAATTGATGGCGAACATAATCATGATTTAGTGGATAATATTAGGATGGTTACACCTCACTTTCGCAAGCTTACTCCAGAAATGTATGACGATGTTGCACTTTTTGCTGCCTGTGGAGTGCGTGCTGGTACAATTATTGAAGTATTACAGCACAAGTATCCAGAAAAATATATTCATGCACGTAATATTTACAATTTGGTTCAAACACTTCGACATCAAAATCAGACTACAAGTGATGCCGGTTCAATGTATCTTGCACTTATGAACCAACAACAAGAAAATCCAACATTTCATGTTGATGCACGTTTTGAAGGTCATGATAATCATCTTGTTGGACTCTGTTGGATGAGTCCAAATCAACAAGAACTATGGGCTCATTTTCATGATGTTATTTTGCTTGATACGACAGCAAAAACTAACCGTTTTTCTATGATTTTGTGTGTTGTAATATTGGTAGATAATCACAATCGTTCCCGTCTTGCTGCAACTGCCATAGTTTCAGATGAAACAAAAGATACTTTTTCATGGTTATTTGCAAGTATTTCCAAAGCAACAGGAGGATTAGCACCATCATTACTTTATACTGATGCAGATCCCGCGATGATTGCAGCAGCAAGAAGCTCTTGGCCAGCAACAAAGCATCATTTTTGTTTATTTCATATTAGAAAAAACTTGGAGAAGCATTTTCTAAGTAAATATCATGGTGAAAAGTGGAAGAAATTTTTTGCAACCTTTTGTTCTACACGTAATAGTCGGGTTGAATCAATTTTTGAAGAGAGATGGACTACATTATTAAATGAATATCCTGATGCAAAAAATTATTTGCAACGCCAGCTTTATCCTTGCAGAGAAGCCTGGGCATTATGCTTCACCCATCGTGCATTTAATGCTGGAATTCAGAGTACACAACGTGTGGAGTCATACAATGGTATTATAAAAAATAATGTTAGTGGATCATCATCCCTTATAGAACTTGAGCGTACAATTGAAAGGTTATTAGAAAAAGAGAGCCGGTATGTTAGATTAAATGAAACTATTGGTAAACTTCCTGTAAGCCAAGAAGAAGATTACCATAATCATTATTTTAAAGAAGTTGATGTATTGTGTCAGCAATTCTTAACGCCAGCAGTCCTTAAACTTCAAAGACATGAAATGAACCGCAGTATGCATTACCGATGTCATATAGCTAACTTGGAAAATGAACTTCAAAAACAGGTATGAATCAATGTTTATCTCATTATTATTTTCACCATGACATACAAATTTAATTATTTTGTTTTTTTATAGGAAACTGCTGAATCACCAACAGGCATGTTTTCTGAAGACATGTTTGATGCATGTGTTATAGAACTTGCACAATTGATTGCAGATTTGGATCTAACCAGAATAAATGAACTTTGGCGTGTTTCTTCCATCAATAAAAAAAGCAAGCATTTTATTGTACTTTATGACAATACTATGCATCTGTGCACATGCCTGACATTAATAAGCCATGGCCTTGTATGTCGCCATTTTTTTGCAGTAATGCTTGTTTCTTCAATTTCTAAATTTCATATTGGACTTATACCGCGGCGCTGGTATACAAATGCAAAAGTTATGGAGATGGATTTGATATTTTTACACACACCAGCAATTTCAGTAATATCAGACAATGAATTTGGTACGGTAGAATATATGGTTGAAGTGGATCTTTCCCACTTAGAGAACATTCGTGGACACCATATTTTTACCAAGGAAATTTGCCAAGAAATGACACGAAAACAACAATGGGGAAAAACTTTTGGAATAATGAAAAAAACACTTGATTTAGCAATTGAAACAGGTAGAATAGAGGAACTTTATGAATTGCATGAAAATCTTGCTAAGGAACTGGAATCTGAAATGGTTCAAATTGTACAAGGTGATCATAATACAGAATTTGCTCAAACTATCAGCAATCCTGTTAGAATTATAACAAAAGGCCGAAAGCCTAAAAATATGAGTGGGAATAAAGGTAAAAGAAAGCAAATACATGAATCTACCAATAATAAAGAGAACAATATTGCTGAAGAATTATCACATAAAAAGCTTCGAAAAGCACTTAATACAGGTATATACTAGGTCTTTATATTTATTTTGTGAATTCACATCCTATTAACCTTTTTTTTGTTTAGTGGATGAGGAATTAAACGTGAATGTAGATGGTGAAAGTAGTAAAAGCAAGTCAAGGCGATGTGGGACTTGTAATCAAATAGGGCATAATATGCGAACCTGCCCAAAAAAAAATTAAAATTTCTGAAGTCTACGGCTTATTATAATCTATAATTCTTAGTTTTATTTGCAAACTTTAATAAATTTATATTTTTCAAATAAAATTTTCTCTAAAAAAAAAAACTTTTCGTAATGATTACAATAATTTTAACCAAAATATAAAATACACCATAACTTTAATTTAAAAAAAAATTTCGCACTTACTAAAATAAATTTTGAAAAAAAAAACTGGTGCCAGACACCAGTGGTGTTGGGCACCAGTGGTGTGGTTTAGTAACGTCGAAAATTTATATAGCCTTAGTAGCTATAAATGTTTATAAATGTATAATAAAAATATCATATAAAAGATGGTATCAAAATAAATATTTTCAAACAATAAAAATAATTATTTTATGTCAGAGTTTGTATTACCATCTTTAAATGCAAATATATCAAGATTCACTGATCCGTTTTCTATAATTTTAGGCTCGTTGGAAAGCCCCTATTCTGGACTTTATAGGCGAAAAAAGAGCTCACCAATTGAATCATTAGATCTGGAGATATTTACGTTTAAAGTTGAGGTATGAACTTTTTAACATGCTTAAATGCAAATATCTTAAGATCCACTGATCCATTTTTTATAAATTTAGGCTCTTTGAAAAGCCTTTGATCTGGTCTATATGAATGAAAAAAGAGCTTGCCAATTGGATCACTGGATCTGAAGATATTTACGTTTTAAGTTGAGATACAAATTTTTAACATATATAGTAAGTGCTAAGAATTATATTATTGCTGTTTTCTAATTACTGTGATCTAACATTATTTAATAAAAAAAAAAAATTTTTGAGAAAATATGTGAAAATAAAAATTTTATTGCATTTTCAAATAAAGGAAATTTGATTATAAGCTAAAATTATAATTTTAAGAAAAAATTTTCAATCTTTAAATAAGTTTGCTTATAAATAACTTTTTAAAAAATGATTTGTTATACAAAATTTAAAAAGTTACTTATAAGTAAACTTATTTAAAAATTGAAAATTTTTTCTTAAAATTGTAATTTTCAGCTTATAATCATACCTCCTTTATTTGAAAATACAATAAAATTTTTATTTTTACATATTTTTTCAAAAATTTTTTTTTTTATTAAATAATGCTAGATCACAGTAATTAGAAAACAGCAATAATTTAAAAGAAATATTTACCAAATTATAGTATAATAACATTAAATAAAAATTTTTTAATACTCATTTCTAATTTACTATATATTATATAGTATTTTGTATAATAAAAATGTAATAAAATTAATATTTTAATTAAAGGTAAACAAATCAGCCCATATGATGTATTTTTTATATTAAATTAATAAAAAAATACTATATATCCATTAAAAAACATTACAAATACCAATTAGTATATACTGATATAAATTTATTAACCATGTTATAATGATCAATATATTAAAAGTTTTTGGAAAATAGAGATTAATATAGAAAATAAAAAAAAGTTATACAGATTCATTAGTTTTTTGGTTTTTATACAGTCAAAACTATAAAAAAAAATGTAAATGAAAAGCTTATAAAATAATATATATAAATTATATATAAAACATAACTAAAGAAGATTATACCTTAAAGATAAAAAACAATTGGATTAGAGGATAATGTTATAACTACTAACATAGACTAAACTTGGATTATTTATGAGAAGAAAAAAAATCTTTCAATTGAAAATATTGAACACCTATAGATGATAATAAAAGAAGATTTATACTTTCTAGTCTAATGATAGCGATATCTATACTAAAGTTCTGAACAGGTCAATTCAGTTCAGTTTTTTTGTGGTTTAGGTAGAACCAAAAACTGAAGTGGAACTGAATCGAAACTGTCCGATTCAGTTCAGTTCTATTTAATTTTAAGAAAAAATGTGAAAAAATGAATACACACACATTTAGTGATTATGCTATAGCTTATTAGAATTCTCTCACTGAGATGTGTTGAATGGTGGTAAAATCATGTCTTTAGCATTGATAAATCGTTCAATAATTTATAGTAAGTGTATTTTAAACAATTCGCATTAGCAAATGATCTATTGATGCTAGAGACATAGATTTGCTATTATTTGATGTGTCTCAGCGAGATAAATCTAATGAACTATAATTTGTCTTTTTATGATCACTTGATGGTAAATAAATTAACATTTTGCATTTTTTTCTAAATTTTTAAACGTTAAAAATCAAAATGCTGATACAAGTGATTAAACGCAATTCAGTGATTGTATAAAGATGAGCTATAGCCCATTGGAATCCTCACACTGAAATGCATCAAATGGTGGTGATAGATCGCTCACTAATCCATGGTGAGTATCTTTTAAAAAATTTGTATTAGCAAATGATCTATTGATGCTAAAAGCATAAATTTACTACCATTTAACTCGTCTCAGTAAGATAAATCTAATAAGCTAAAATTTGTCCTTGTGTGATCAATAAATAGCATTTAATTGCTAAAGATGGCCCCAAATCCGAAATATTTCAGATTTGCCGATATTTTGAAACTGTAACTGTAATTCCAGCTAAATCTGAAATTCCGAAATCTGAAATTCCAGCTGAAATGCTGAAATTAAATATATAAATTTGGCCAGAATTATGCACTTAATTCCGGCATGAATTATGGAATTTCCTAAAATGGAAATCGATGTTACACAAGATTCCATATTTGTTCCTGCCAAAATCGATTTTTGTGGAATGGCTATCGTCAAATATAGAAATGATTGATGTATCCGTTTTTACCAGAATTACGATTTTTGGCTGGAATTATGAAATTATGAATTAATTTTGGAAAAATTTCGGATTTCAGATTTAGAATTTTGGATTTCAGATTTTTACCAAATCAATTTCAGGGCCATCCTTATTAATTGCTCATATCAGCATTTTAATTTTTAACGTTTAAAAATTTAAAAAATGCGAAACGTAAATTTATCTACTATCCAATGATTATAAAAAGACAAATTATAGCTCATTAAATTTATCTCACTGAAATGAGTTGAATGGTGGTAAATTTATGTTTCTAGCATTAATGGATCATTTGCTAATATGAATTGTTTAAGAAATACTTACCATGTATTATTGAGTAATCTACCAATGCTAGAAATATGATTTTATCACTATTCGACGCATCTCAGTGAGAGGAATCCAATGAGCTATAGTTCGTTTTTGTATGATCACTAGATGCGTGTGTATTCATTTTTTCACATTTTTTCTTAAAATTAAATAAAACTGAATTAAACCAGATAGTTCTGGTTCTAAAACTGAACTGAGAGCTGAACTGAATTTTTGATCAGTTTCAGATTAGTTTCTAGTTTAAACTGGAATCATTTGGAACTCTAATTTATACTATCTACAAATGAAAATTTAAAAAGAATTTATTAAATAAAGATCTATTATAAAATCTATTGGCTTTATTAAAATAATACATTTTACCAGAACAGGGGGTTAGAGTTCTGCAACCTGAACTGACAGATCAGGTAATCTGACAGGTTGACCCAAAATATTCAGGTTAGGTCATCATATTCATGACTAAGGTTAATTGTCTAAACCTCTTCAAAATCTTACGATTAGTTTCGTTAAAATTTTACTACTGTATAGATTTATTATAGTTTCGGCAGAATTTTAGCAATTTCAGCATTTATAATAAGGCTACTCCAATTTAATAGTTTGTTTAACATACCCCACCCCCCTCATTTTTGAAAATTTTTTAAAAATAAACAAACATATATTATATCACGTGATTTATAACAATATCACCGATCTGTCAATATTTAAAAGAATTTCTTTGAATCTTCCAGATCTATGTCTTCATAATAAAAATAAATAAAAAAAAATTTCTTATTTCTAGTGGTATAATTAATAATAGTAATATACATAAACTTATCAATTGCACTATCTGTAATAAACCAAGATGTATTTTTAGTAAAATTGCAGAGTGATAAAGAAAAAACTAATTTAAAAATTTTATTAAATAATGTGATTTATATTTGTGGATCTCCTATAGCTCCTGAAATACAATCTTTATGAAAAAGTTTCACTGGTAAAAAAATGATTTATCCTACACATATCTTACACATATTGGGTACTCAAAATGTAGAAAATCATACACAAATAATACACATATCATACACATATCGGTACTTAATATATATATCATACATATATCAGGCACTGATAGGTATACTATATATATAAGTACCCGATATGTGTATGATATGTGTATTATTTGTGTATGATTTTCTACATTTTGAGTACCCGATATATGTAAGATATGTGTAGGATATGTGTAGGATAGACCATTTTTTTACCAGTGTTTATGTTAGACAAAAAATCTATTGTAGTAGTCCAATTGAAGCTGTATATTATTCATGTTATCATTTAAAAACAGAAATTATTTGTTTTTATCATGGGGAAAAAAATGAGTTATTAGAGCCAGATGATAGCTTGAAGAAAAATTTACTACTATATATTTATTTTGCCAAACTAAAGGTTATTAATTTATATGTTTATTTTTAAATATTTACTTAATTTGACTCCTTTCTCCCCCTCAATTTTTATATAAAGTTAGAATGTTAAACAAACTATTAAATTGGAACAGCCTAAGTTTTGGCAGTTTCGTCTTTCTCCAAAGTTTCACCAGTTTTTTAATATAACTTTAATATAGTTTCAGCAGAATTTCGCACGTAAACACCATCTTGCCTAAACCCCTAGGTTTCGGCAAGCAATATTATTCATGACCTGACATGAGTCAGGTCAGTGCTAGTCGATACCTGATCCAACCTGTTGATGTGACATATATTTAAGTCAAATAAATTAAAAAATGCTGAAACTAATAATGATTCTGGCATTTTTACATGTAAAATCAAAAAGAAAAATACCAGAACTAATAATTCTAGCATTTTTATATGTACAATTGAAAAAAACGCTAAAACTATCAGTTTTGGTATTTTTACATGTAAAATCAAAAAAGAAAAATGCTGGAATTAATGATTCTGGAGTTTTTACATGTAAAATCAAAAAATGCCAAAACTATTAGTTTTGGCATTTTTACATGTAAAGTCAAAAAAAATGCTGAAACTATTAGTTTTGACGTTTTTACATGTAAAATTATAAAGAAAAATGCCAGAACTAATGATTCCAGCATTTTTATATGCAAAATCAAAAAGAAAAATGCTAGAACTAATGATTCCAGTGGTTTTACATGTAAAATCAAAAAAAAATTCTGAAACTATCAGTTTTGGTATTTTTACATGTAAAATCAAAAGGAAAAATGCCGAAATAAATAGTTTTGGTGTTTTATATATAAAAACAAAAAGTAAAAAATGTTACAAACTGTTTTTTTACAATATTTAATAATAAAATTTCAGGTAACCCAAATTATTCAAAGTGGCGTGAATACTTTTAGATCAAATGGGTTGGATCAGATCAGAACGGTTTAACCGATCTGACCTGACCTGAAAAAATTTTGGTTCAGATTAACCAGATAATCTGATTTAATCCAACTTGTGCAAAGCTCTACAGGAAGTCATTTAAAGCTAGATTCAATCACATGACTTGTAAAAATTTATTTTTTATAAATAAAACTTTTTGCCAATATATAAAACTTTCAAGTTATATATATATATACTAATATAGTATGTGTATTTTAGCCTGTTGTAGGATCCCGCTTACTTATAATAAAGGTTACCGTAGAAAATTGGCCCTTTACTAATAGTTTTTACCTTACTTTTTTCTTAAATTCTATTGGTTAATTAGCTAAAAAGGAAAAATCATATGATGTAACGTAAAATTTATTTATAGTAGTATTTCAAAAATTTTATATATGATTTTCGCAGATGCGAGTGACTTGTAAAAATTTATTTTTTATAAATAAAACTTTTGCCAATATATAAAACTTTCAAGTTATATATATATATACTAATATAGTATGTGTATTTTAGCGTTGTAGGATCCCGCTTACTTATGGTTCAGTAGAAAATTGGCCCTTTACTAATAGTTTTTACCTTACTTTTTCTTAAATTATTGGTTAATTAGCTAAAAAGGAAAAATCATAACAATGTAACATAAAATTTCCTTTTATAGTAGTATTTGCAAAAAATTTTATATATGATTTTTACCTTAGATCTGAAGGTGACCTATCTTATAAGTAAGCGGGATCCTCTTGTTGTACAAGTTTACTTAATGCATAATATAGGATTTTAAACACTGTTTTTGACTTATTTGAATTTTTTCATTTTCGTCATTCATTTTTAAATATAATCAGCAAAAATTATTCATTCATATGTAAAGTCAAAAATAGTGTTAAAAATCAGCTTTTTTATCATTAAGTAAATTTGTAAAGCAAGACAAAATACACTTATTTTATAACTTTCATATTTACATTAATCTTAGTTCATAAAAAAATGGCTTATTTATAAAATGTCAAGTCATATAATCGAATTCAGCTTTAGATAACCTTCAGAATAGGCGGTCATAAAAATTGATTATTTTTGAAAACAAAAAAAGAAAAAAGACTAAACATCATTACAAATTGGAAATAAAAAAAGTAATAAAATGAAAATATTTTTCAAAAGATGGTTAAAAAAAATAGAAGACAATAAAAATAAAATAAAAAAAACAGCCAAAGAAATCTAGTACTAAAATAGTCATTCTAATAGAACTTAAGAGTATTATAATGTTAAGATGAAAAAAGAAAAGGATGGATAACTTTATTTATGAAAAAGGTAAAGGTAAAAGTAGAAATAGTAAATTAGTTATAGTATAAAAATAGATTAAATTATATAAACCTTAGATTAATTTTAATAAATAAGTTTAAATATTTATTTCTATTTCTGATAGGTTAATTAATGCTTTTTTGGCAGCTTTAGTGATTTATGTTATGTGATCATATGACTGGATTTCAAATACTTTTAATTTCAGTTTTTTTAAAATATTTTTTATTTTTTTAATAATCATTAGTATATTGTACAATAATATATTGAGCAATATGTATACCAATGGTAGTTAATAAATTTCAATTAGTTAAGTATATAAAACAGATACCAATTTGATAATTTCTTAGTATGGGCCGTTGCAAAAAGATTGATACCTCACCCAAAAAGGAAATAATCTACACTAAGATAAATACTGTGCGACCAAAACAAGGTGGGCTGAAAAAAAAATATATATTAAAATGACTTCGAATAAACATTTTTTACTAACATTATTTTACTTTACCATGGATATTTCCTCTACAAAAGGGAGTGGTGCACCATTAACCGACAATAAAAAGTTGATGGTTATTAAGGTTTACAATTATTTTTCGGGGGCTAACTCTAAAAAGGAGGATCATCAGAAGGTCACACTACGCAAGCATGTTGCTGAGGTGTTGGGCATAGGGGAATGTACAGTTGGGCGGGTGGTATCAGACTGGAAGAGTCGTGGTGACAATACTTTTACACCACATAAAACTCTCCAACTTCGAATACAAAAAAGCAAGAAATTATTGATTGGTTACATGCACATGATATTGCTTTTTCTGATGAATTAAGAAAACCAGAACTTTTGGAGCTAGTTCGAATGAACAAAGAAAAGGTCCCATTTGCTTGCGTTAAAATTGCAGAAGCAAGTATTTAACACGGGGAAGTTAATTTTACCCTTCCTTACCATTGCGAACTGCAACCTATTGAAGTTGTTTGGTCGTTGGTGAAGGGTGAAGTTGCACGTTCAGTCCACATCCAAACCTTTTATCTGTTAAATAAATACTACTAAATGCATTTAAAGAAAAAATTTCTTCAAAAGTTATTGTAGGACTTTGGAGGAGAGCAATTAAAAATACTAAGGAATATTTTGAGTCTGACGAAAACATACAATTTACCGATGATGAATTTGATGCTTATAGTAGTTTCGATGATGATCACGTGATTTAACGTAATATTTATATCAAATCTTTCCCAATATATACTGATAATATTTATTAAATAAAAAAAGAAAATTACATAATAAAATTTTTTTTATCGATGCAATATCTGAGGTATCAATCTTTTTGCAACGGCCCATATTGAAATAGTGTTATCCTGTCAATGATTAAAACTGACTGAAAAACTTTAATGCTTTAACAGGTTAACTGGAGTTTAACTTAATAGGAGAGTCTTAAGTTGATCACAAATAATCACGTAAAAATAATGTTGGATGTTCAGTTTTAAAGAAAATAGGTTTTATTAAAATAATATAAAATATTAAATACGATAAAAAAAAATATAGATAATCTCTTTGTTGCGAAATTAACTATCCTGAATTATACTACTGGAAATAATACTCTTTTCATATAACTCGAAAACTACAATACAATTCTTAACTCACTAACTGACTACTCCTTCTACTTAGTAAAATCCTATTACTATTTATAATAAAATAAAAATTAAGAATATTTGATAAAATAAATAAAACAAATATAATAAATAAATAAAATAAAATAACTAAAATAAATAAATAAGATAAAATAAATATATCAAATAAATAAAATATAACAAATAAAATTAATAAAATAAATAAATCAAATATATCAAATTTATTAGATTTATCAGATTTATCAAATAAATCAAGAAAATCAAGAGATCTATGAAATAATCTACAAAATTGATCTTACATAAAATTACTGCGCCACATCTTTATTTTAACAATAGAAACCATTTTTTTATTACACAATAAAATTTCTACACCAAGTGAATGTAAATTAATCCAACCCTTTAAGAATTGAATAGAAGTCATTCTACCTAATATTTTACTCTAAATTTTAGATATGATCAGATGACATACTAATTATACCATAACCATAAAAATAAGAATTTTTTTTTTTTTCTGTAATGCATTTGATAGTTTATTAAATAATCAAGTGATAAAATTAAAATACACATATTGTGAAATAACCTAATCTAGCTATCTAATATTATTAACTACTAAACTATTTGTCATACTAAAGAGTACCCTACATATGTACTGTTAGGTAAAATTTTTGCTCAAAAGGTATAGTTCATTTAAAAATGGCCATTCTTAGCATAAATGCCCCTCTTCTTCACAAGGCATTCGCAGGACGCACTACATTACGAAAAGAAAAAAAAAAATGATATGTTAAGAATTTGAAAAAAGAAATATTCCAACCAGATCGCTCCTCCTACAAGTATCCAAAGAAATCGTAGTCCAGTCATCCTCTCTAATCAAGTCATAGGATCTGAGGCACGCACACTTAGGCTAAGATTGGCCAGCTGTAAAGGAAGAAAACTAAGTACAGTAACTTCAGAAAACGTATAGGAGGCCCATTTACAGTTGTATAGTAAAATGTAGTATTCGTCATGTAATCTAATATCAGATGTCCTGACATACAGCACATAAAATTAGAATCAGACACTGATATCCTTCACAAAACCAATATACCATTAAACTATTTAATGTAAACTATATCTACAAATATGAAAATAATAATAAATACATAACTATAAAAACTAAAATGTAAAATAAAACACAAAAAAATATAGAAAAATGAAAAAATAAAGGATAAAAATAAGAATTGAATAATATAATAAAAAAATCTATGTTAAAAAAAAAAAAATGTTTATTATAAAAATTTTGTTTATCAAAATGACTATCTATATGATAATTCTGATCATCTAAATGTAAATAATTTGAAGTAATAAGGATGATCCAGTATAGAATAAAATAATCATCCAATTTTTGACATTAAAAATACTTGATATACTATTTGTCATTATATTAATGATTATTTGTTATATATTTTATGAGAAAGAGTATTACACAATAAAATTTTTAATTATTATGATATTAATTTTTAAAAATATCATATAATAAATCAGATTCAATTTTTTTTGTTAACTTTGTTAACTGCAGTAATTATTGCTTTTCTCTACCTGTTCCCATATCTAATCTCTTAATCTATGAAATAAATTAGTGAATAAATTAATTCCAATAAAGATTAAATATTCTCTATTTTCAAAAAGATCTATAATTAGATCTGTATATTTCTGAAATTTGCTTTTAATTTGTGGAGCTACTAAGTGAATATTACCTTCACTTTCTGCACAATTGCACATGATATAATAATCGGTCATTTGTTTAGTTTCATCACTAATTTTTTCATAGTTAAAATCATATACATGTTTACATCATTTACAAGGTTTAATTTTAGCAATTATTAATATAGATTGCCGGTCTGTTATATTTTGAAAATTATCTGTGAAATCTACTGAGTCTGCTATTCTCAAATAGTGGTAGCTGATGTAATTACTATTATCTATATTTACTTTAGAATGGAAGTTCTGTGTTTGTACTAATGATTTTTCTAAAGAAATAGCCACACAATTGATTTTTTTAGCAGATACAGAAAATTGATGAAACGTAGCTTGATCAGTTAAATTTTGTTTATTACGAAATGGAAAATATGAAAATTCACGATCAACATATATTTGAGGTGCTTTGATAATTCTCTGTATATTAAAAAATCGGCTGTATTCAGAATATACACCTGGGCTAGTTGTAATATCTAATAATTTTTGTTGATTATCAGAAATTATACAGATCACTTTTGGCCATAAAGGACATTCTAACGGTAAAAAACTGCCAATTGACTCTTTTATGGAATTTATGATTTTACATAAATTTACTTCTTTTCCAATCATGGAATTACAAATTTTCCATCGAATTAATTTACTTAATAAACATCTGGAAGTGGAAGAAAATTGCGAATAAAGGAATTCTAATAAACCAGCATCTATGAAATCTTTCAACATAAATTCAAGATTAAGGCTTTTGCATCGATCAGCAAATCCAATTATATTGGTTTCCATGACACGTCTTATGCCTAAATACTGCGATATAAACAGTATTTCAGCATAGACTTGCTGAGACTCTTTAAATGTCATAGTGGAAGGTCCTGTTACTATGAAATTGTCAATTCCTTGAAGTGCTAAGAAAACATTTTTTTGTATTTTTGATAAATTGTTAAAATCACTTGCTGTACTTCTCCGAAAGGCAATCTGTTGTTGTTTAAAAGCTGATATAAGATGATCTAGTTGGAAAGTTGATAAAGTATTCATATTATTTGCTTTAAAAAAAAAATTTTCAACTCTGTTTTCTTGCAAGCTAAAACAAACAATTTAATAACTGATAAGGTCCAATTCATGGTAATTAAATAATCTATTCTTTAATTCTTTAACTAGAGGGTCACTCAATGATACCTAAATTGTCAGCATAAATGAAGTGATGTAAGTACAGTTAATAGCGCCATGATATCCACAGTTCCCTGTGAAATAACTAATATATTCATCACCCGTGATTAATGATTAAAAAATATATATATACATTTATTTATTTATTTATTTACTTTTTATAGCTTATTTGGTATAAAAATACTTAATACTTATAATTGCAATAATGTAAATTCCAAGTAAATTGGTAAATAATTTGAGGTACGAATTTCAAATGATATCCTGGTATTACATAATATTGGTATTTTCCTAGTGAATTAAACTCCTCGACATGTAGTTTCACGAGTGATCAATTAGTAGACGGGAAATATATTCTTTTATTTTTGTTATAATTGATGATATTTTATATAATAATAAAAAATAATATAGAGTGCTCTTCTAATTACCATGGCTGAACAGCAGGTCAATTACTAGCTCATGTCATTCCAGTCCGACTGAATCTCCAATTAAAAAATTTGTACCGTTTTGAAATAGCCCGTATAAAATAATCTTGAATTGTGCGACACGTGATTTGCCTGCGGCTCTGCGCTTGAGCTATTCCATAAAAAGCAATTCTAAGCGAACGGCTCAGGAATTGGTCGATAAAGAAGTTCGAAAACAGTTCCCGACTCAGTTAACGATGATTTACTTCGGAAGAAAAAAAGAAGTGGTACTGAGCTATTTAATGACATCGGCGAGCATATGATTCAAAGGGGTTAAATCATTTTCCGCATTATCATCAAGGACGATCACATTTTTGAAACATTTTTTTGATTTATTTTATTTATTTTATTTCAGATGTTTCAGATATAACTTTTTATTATTACAATAATTTTTGAAACGCGAGATGCATACAAACAATATTAGTAATAATGATTTCCGAGATTTTCTTTAAAAAAAAAATTTTAGTTCATTCCGAAATAATAATTATTAATTTCTAAGTTTCTAATCACACAAAATTTGTTTCGGTAATAACATTCGGAAAATCAATTACAATATGATTTTGATTTTCTATGAACATAATAATATTATTTAATATTGTACATTCGTTGTTATCACCACAAAAACTACTAAAATAAGTATTATTCATTTCATGAGGAGTTGGGAAATGGGAATAATAGGGTTTTTTCCCGAAGGAAAAAAAACCTTAATTCTCCCCTTCCCATGAAGTAAATGGGTAATCCCTGGAGCCTGTCACTCATTAAATATTAACAATTATTTTAAACTTAAATTAGCAATTTTCCGGATATCTATATGAGGCCGGGAAATAAGTAAACAAAGATTCCCGGTCATTTATAAACTCAGCTAATCACTCGCAATTTTTAAAATTAGTATGAAGGTGATCATGAGCACAGTGCGACAGAAGATTATATATTTTATATGACAATTTAATAGCTACTTCAAATTAAGGTAAAATAATTATCCATATCTGATATCCATCCAGGTTACGGTACATTTCGCCGAAAGCCATTTCGCCGAAAGGACGTTTCGCCGAAAAATAGGGCCAACATTATGCAGAATTATAAATAACTCAGGCAAGAGATTATTTTTCGGCGAAATGGCTTTCGGTGAAATGTCCCGATACCGATATCCATTATCAGTCCATACGAATTATCTATACGCAAATTATCTATTCTCAAATTGTATAAACCATAAACCGCGTAAAATAAACTCTTATACAATATAATAACTTTTTGTCGGTCAATTAAAACTGATATAGATTTTTTATATATGTCTTATATATATATATATTTTATTTATTATTTTGATATTTGTTATATTTAATAATTTTGTTATATTTAATTCTTATGTTTAAAATGTTTGAAAAAAAAAGGTAAAATAAAATAAAATAATAAATTCTTTGGGAAAAAAAAAAATTATATACTGTATATTGTAAATATATTCGATCTTTTATTAATTTTATTTTTTTTTGATCGAAATTTCCAGAATTATTTCTTTTTATCTAATCTAAAAAAAAAAAGTTGTATATATAAAATTTTCTTTAAAATTTTTCTAAAAAAGATAAATCATAAAATAATAAATGAATAATGATATATATAATAAGGGTAGTATAATGAGGTTAAAATAATAATACTAATTTTTCCTTCTAAAGGGAGAAAGAAAAAAAAAGCTTATGGATATAAATGATATAAATAACTTAGGTATAAATTAATAACTGTATATCAATATCATAAATTATATATAAAAAAAATACTTAAAAAAAAAAAATGAAAGTAATAATATATGTTATAAAAATAATCATAAAAATAAATAATTATATATATAATATATATATAAATATAAATATAAAAATGTTGAAAAAAAAATATAGTGAAAAAAGTTGAATTGAAATTATTATTATAATATTTTTCTTTTCTATATATTTACAAAGAAAAAAAAAAGATTATACTTTCTTTTTTCTTTTTTCTTTCATTTTCTTCGCAAAGAATTTTATTTCACAAAAAACGAAAGTACTTAATTTTTTAGTGCAAAAGAAAATATGTTTAATTGTGAGTGTGGAATAATAATGTGATTAATAGAATTATTATACAAAAAAAATGAAATGGAATTTTTTCTATGAAAGCATTTCTAAAATGTAAAAAAATTTTTTTTAAAAAAAAAAAAAAATTTTTTTTAGTGTGAAATTTACAAAAAAGAAACTACACTTTTGTGACCCATAATTAAGACCAACCCAAACTATAATATGTAAACACAGAGACCCAAACAAATTACAAAATAATATGCAACAATTTTTTTTTTAAAAAAAAGGTAGCAAAAAATGAATTAAACGAAACAAAGACCTGCATGAATTTCACTTATTCCTATTGCTACCCTTTTTTTATCCTAATATAAAAAAAGTCTTTTTTTTTTGAATGAATGAATGAAAATCGTGTAGGGATGAGAATCTTAATTTCTTAAGTTCTTAAGTAGGGAATACGGATGTATAATTTCCTCTACGATCTAATACGGATGAAGATGAATTATTGCTTCCACTTCCACCATATTGATCTTCATCCATGAATTGTGATGATAACCTTGAATTTTGATAATAATGATTTCGATATTTCATATTGTTATCACCCAACATCATGGTATGACGCTTAGAATAATGGTGATGTTGATCTAATTCATATTCGCTAATATCATCAGACGGAATAGTTTGTATTGTGTTTGAACATGAAATTCCACTAAATATAACATCATTATATTCATAATCTTCCCGTTCAAAACCGGGTAAAGTTATAGAAGATCGACTTCCATGAGAGGGTATGCCAGCAAGTGAACTAGTTATGCTTCTTCTACTTAGTTCGGATCTAAATTGTGACGATGATGGAGATCTTGTAGGTAATCTTTCTGAGAATGAATAACCAATAAAATATTGTTGTACGCCACTATCTAAATCTTGTTTTGGTATTGACAATTTTGGTGTCATGCTAACGAACGTATCATCGAAATTTTGAAGATCCGTTTCATGATCAATTGTTGGGATATAAGTAGGACGTGTACGTTTATGATAAACATCATCCCAATTAACATATTCAAAATACATATGTCCTCTGATTTCCATAGTTCCTGAAGGTCCGCATCCAAGACGAAGAGTTGGATCACGTTGTAATAACTTTATATGAAATAAAAATGAAGATAAATTAATAAAAGTTATTTATAATAGGTTAAATTTTAGTCAGTTAAATTTTAGACAATGATTTTTGTACTCTACTCACACCACGTAACAAATCCATGGCTTCAAACATCATATCCTCTGGAAATGCAAGCTTATCTTCTAATACACGTCGATACATTTTGTTTTGATCTGAATCCCAGTATGGCGTCTATATAAGAATTTTCAACATTCAAAATTAATTATATAAAAAACTTTATAACTTTTATCAGCATATTGACATATTGAATCAACACTTACGACTCCGGTCATCATCTCATAAAGCAAAGTTCCGAGGCTCCACCAATCAACTGGATAACTATATTCTTCACCTCGTATTATTTCTGGTGCCTATATTAAAAAAAAAAACTTTAGATATTTCCTTATGTCCCCATATTGTAAAGTTAAATACTTACCAAATATTCGGCTGTTCCACAGAACGTATTTGTTTTTTGCCAATTTGGTCTGAATTGTTTTGATAGACCAAAATCTGTGAGAACAATATGTCCATCTCGTCCGATAAGAATATTTTCAGGTTTAAGATCACTTTAATAAAGGTAACACATATCACGTGAGCATACGATATAACATATAACGAAACAAAAATTCATATGAATTTTTACATACCGGTATACTATTCCTAAACGATGTAATTCTTCTATCCCTAAAATAATTTCAGTGGCATAAAATAGACATCTTGCATCATCAAACTTGTGCCACTTTGCCAATTGAGTTGCGATGTCACCTCCAGGATAATAATCCAATACAAGGAAAAGTTGATTAATATCCTGATACGCTTCGCGTAATCTGATCAAAAACGGATGTGATATGGTTGAAATTGAAGCGAGAATATCTCTCTCTGTTTTAGTGTGTTCAACTTCATGACGAAACACAACCCATTCCTTAGAAATAGCCTTGAGTGCGTATAATTTGTTGGAATGCCTTTCTCGGGATAGAAATACCTAAAAAAAAAAAGAAAAGAAAAAAGATGATTTGTTATTAATGTCTACAATTTTCATTACACATAATTTCTTAAAGTAGGTTTATTTATTTACCTTGCCCATACATCCTTTACCTAGAACTTTTATTAAATCGTAATCTTCGATTGTCGCTTTATGATAAGGTTGATATGATTGTGTTGTTCGTAAAACTTTTGATTTTGATCTGCTCAATGCCAATGAATTTTCAGATTTCATTGAAGGATCCTTCCATTTTAAATTATCCTTTTCATTTTTTACACTTAGAAAATCTCTAAGTACGGCCGAAGACTTTAATTTAATGTCAGATAAGACTTTTCTTAGATAACTTTCAAGTTTTTCCGCGGTAGATTTACGAAAAAAGAATTGTTTGGGTAAGAGAAAAGCTCGTCGACGATCACTCAATGAAGGTAAAGTTGGACGAAATTTAGGAAATTCTTGTCGGAGCTAACATTATAAAAAAAAAAGTAAGAATCCAAAGTTGTAACCAAAATAATAATAATAATAATAATAATAATATATAATAACCTGTTGATCGAATTCAATAAAATCAGTTATTTGTCTTGTGATACTCAAGATTTGATGTTTATCTTCAATCGTTATTAGGAAAACCTATAATAATATAATAATTATCACATTAAAAAATATGATTAAAAATTAACAAATAAATAATAAAGAATTTGATTCGTTCTCGAATAAATTATATCCCGAAAGATTATCATTATGCATATAATAAATTTTGTTTTATTATGATAATGAGAAATCACGTGATAAAAAATCTAGTCGATTATAATAACATAATTAGCAACAAACATTAGTGTAACGTTCAGTTGCGTTACCCCCTCACTTCCCAATCAATCCACATTGGAAAAAAAAATAAACCCTTATTCGTCGTTTATAGTTTATTATAATAAATCTTTTATTGGTGTGATATAATAATAATACAATACTTACTGTTGGAGTATTAGATTTTGACTTCTTACGTGTAGTTGGATTTGAACTTTTACTGCTGTTACTTATATTACTAAAACTTAGTATAAATTTTTTGCTTTCCTTTTTTCGTAGAGAAGGTGACACGAGACTTGTATCTGTTGAGGTAACAGTAACAGTACTTTCAGTTGTTGCAGTAGTAGGAATAGAACTAGTTTGTTGTTTTGTCTGTTCCTGAACAGCTATTCTCAAATTTTCTTGATCAGTTACAGTAAAAGGAAATTCTATTCTACTATTTCTACTTGACAAACTATTTGTAAAAAGGTGAGAAAAAACATTTCCTACAACAACACTTCCACGTCGACTTGCTCCAGAATTTTGAAATATTCTTCGCGGTTTTGGAAATGAAACAGCCTTAGTTGACCAAGGAGGACCAAATTTGTAAGTAGAACGCGTCATTTTTTTCGTTCCAAGTAATGAATATTTGATTTATGAAAAATTTAAAAGGAAGGTTATTTTTTTTTTGTTTTGTTTCTCTTTTTTGTACGAGAAACAAAACGAAAAAAAAAAAATTATCTAATGATAAAAAGATGTTTGGGTAATGATGATGAACCAACTTTCAAATTGAAAGGTTGGAATGATTAATAAATTTTTTTTTTTTTTTTGAATACGACTGGCTGATGAGGAATATATATAAAATTTATAAGTATACAGGTTTTATGACAAGTATCGTGACAAAAAAGGCTGAATAACGATAACCGTATTGATGTTTATAGTAACAGGTCATGCAGCGGGGATGGGAATTATTAAAAATATAAAGATTTCTTTTTTAAGACAATTAAAAAAAAAATAAAATAAAAATTTGTTCGGATAAATAAAATAATAAAAAATAAATAAATAAATATTATTATTAAGATATTTGATTAAAAAATTTAAAAGAAACAATTTTATTTGTCTCTATTAATAGAAAAAAATAACGTGATTTTACTTACGTGTTTGGGATTGAAGGAAAATTAAATTTGTGCAGGAAAAAAATTTTTTTTTTCTTTCCTTTCGAAAAAAAAAAAAAATTAAGTGCTTGCAGAAATTTTTCTTGATCGAAAAAAGAAATTTCTTTTCTTAAAAATAATAGAATTCTTTTTTTTTTTTCGGTTAAAAGATTTAAGATTTATGATAAGGAAAAAAAAAATAAATAAATAAAATAAAATAAAATAAATTTTTTTTTTGCTTATCGTTTAAGAATAGAGAAATTATTAATGATTATTTTTCACGTTAAAATAATTTTTTTTTTAAAAAAAAAAATAAATAAATAAATAAATAAAATAAGTTATGTTTTTTTCTTTTAAAATAATAATAATTTTTTTTTTTAAGGGACAAAGTTTTTTTTTTTAAAAAAAAACGAAAGTTGAGTATTTAAATAATTTAATTTTGTGAAACGAAAAAAGAAGAATAAAATCTTATTTTTTTTTAAGGTTAAATAAAGATTTTTTAATTAAGTTTGTGAAAGTATCTAGATTAAAAAGATTAAAGTAATATAATATAAAAAAAAAAAAAGAAAAAAAAATTTTTTTTTGGGAAAATAATTTTGGGAAATTTTTTTTGTTGATAGTTCGGATAATTAAAATTTTGAACAAAATATAACGAAACCAAACCGAACCACAACAAATAAGTATTTCGGGGACAGATTATATAGATTAATGTGTGGTATAAAATAAGTCTAAAAGATATTCAAATAAATAATGCACAAAGATTTCTATGAATAATATATAAATGATAAAGGGATTAAAGGATTAGAATGAAATAAATATTTATAATGAATGAAAATAAAAAAAAAAAATAAATAAATGTAATATAATTACTTGATGACAAAAAAATTTGTGTATCGATTCACGCGTTGTGAATCTTTTTTTTTTTTCTTCTAGTATTAATTATTGTTATAATTTAATAAATAAATAGAGGTCACGTAATTTGTTCTTTTCCCGGGTTTTCTTTTTGCCAAGGAAGTTTAAAAGTGAGAAACCTAACTTAACTATACGAAAGGATTTTTTATTTTATTAAATAATTTAAAAGGGAAGAGAAATTTAAGAAATTTATTTTTTTTTAAAAAAAAATATTTTTTTTTCTTTGTAAGCTCTTTATATATTAATGGTGTTATTTAAATAGTTTTTTTTATACATGTAAATGATGACAAAAGGGACAAATACAAACGGTGTGCTTATGAAATATTCCGGTTTAAATAAATTTCTTTTGTTTGTTTCGAATAGTTAAATATATATTTATTCAAAAGGTTCGAGACGTTCGGGATAGTTTATTCATTATTAATTAGTATATATATATATATATAATAATAAAGAATAATTTTAAAATGTATATATTTATGTATATATTTATTGTATTTTATGCAAGAAGGGATGAAATAATAATCTAATAATGGGATAAATAATAATATTATTATACAAGTATTTTATTATACAAAAATAAACTCAGTAATTGATGAACTCGAGAGGAACGAATTGAAATGATTATTAAAATTAATAAAATGTGGAACGAGAAAAAAAAAGCGAAGAAATCAGAAGAAGAATTCAAAATGATTTGCATGTCTATAAAAAAAAAAAAAAAAAATAATAAAGAATTTGCATGCATGAAAAAAAAAAATAATATATAATGAACGATTTATTTATATCATCTAACATAACAGGTGATTGCTATTTATACATAAATAATTTGACTGTATGTAGCAATCGTACAACATTACTATTAAGAAGCTGGACCGGAGTAAGAACAATGGAGGATGGAAATAGGCTAAGGTTAAAGATGACGATAGGATAAAGTGTTATTTGTGATCCCTTATTAAAAAAAGTTGAGCATCCTTGATTAGGTTAGAGTAACAAAGTTTACCCTTGTAATATACAATAATTTGTTTAAGTAGTATGATATGATACACAAATAAACATTAACAACATATTATAAACACATTGAAAAACAAGTAACAAACAAGTTTTTGTTTTTTTTCGCGATGATGTGACTGGACTAAGCCAAAATTCCAATTTAAACCCATGTTATGTAACACAAATAAATTTTGGCGTAAAAGAAAGAAAATATTGGTTTAAATTTTTTTAAATTCCGTTTCGTTTTCAACCCCCTTTGAAATTCAGCAAGCAAAAGCATTATGAATAAAAATTACGCTGCGTGCGTTTCTAATTAACCGTAATCATTTCCATTTTACTTTAATTCTATCACATGTCGTGAGCAAGGTATTTGTTTTTTTTTTGTATGATTCTCCGGGAAATTTTAATTCAAATTGTAGTCTTTGGTCAACTTTATTTCTCTTTTCTGTTTTAAGAATAATTGATATACCTAATTAGATTAAAGTGACAACATTTTACATATTAATGCAATTACACAACAGATTTCAATACCAGGGTATCAAAGGGTAACACACGCGGTGTAACAGCCATTTTTTTTTTGCGTAACATACAATTTAATTTTTTTATGAAAGACGCGTTATGATCAAATTTATCTATATTATCAGATTAATTTCATACTATATTCAAATTTTATATGTACATATGGAAATTGATAAGAGTGACAAATTTATATCCATTTTCTCATTCAAAAAGAAAGAAACGAAAAGAAAGAAAAAAAAAATTTTTTTTTGTCCTCTCTCTTTAAATAATGATCTTTTTTTTCCTTGCATTATTTTGCAGATAAATAAAAATGACATGTGTTGTTTTACAATTATACATTCTGATTGGTTTAATCAATTAAAAATAAAAAAGATAACACAAAAAAGCAATTATCATAATATTTTTTTTTTTTAGATCGTAAAAGATCGTAAAAAACGATTAAAAAAAAATTGTTTTTTTTTTATGACAAATTTTTTTAAAACAATATTGATAAATTTGGTAAATATGTAAAAATTTTTTTGACAGGAAATAATACAGGAATAATTGTTTTATTTTGTTATAATCTAAATTTGGTCAAGTTTTTTCTCGCGACAGTTTCTCTAATTGTTAAATTTGGGGAACATTTATACATTTTTATATATCATACAAATATTTATACAAATTTTTATGTTCCTCAGTTAAAAATAATGTTTGTTTTGATCGGTACAACCATGCTTTCAAATATGAGGATACACAGAATCATTAAAGAAATTGGATGTACTAAAAAATAACAAGCAATTATTTACGTCAATCATAAAAAGTTTTTTTTGAAAAAAAAAAAAATATTTCGGTTTCGAAAATTGCGGGATAGTCCCGCATATGCAAGTGTCTGATCAAATCACAATGCGGTAATTAGTAAGGGTCTATGCGAATTATTCGTTTAGTGTGTGTAACATAAATAATGAATTTTTAAACGGGGGGAGATTATAATATTATAATATTGTCATATTATTATAATATATTATATATGGATATATATTTGTATATGCTGTACAGAATAATATAACTGAATATATATACTATATATACTATATATATTGTACATAATTATATAATTTATATATACAACTATATATATAACTATCATATATATATAAATATATATTATATTTTTATATTATTCGAAACGTTATCCCCCGTGTCTGATGACAATCTTGCGTATTTTACGTTATCATTATGCTTAGATTCGGCATTTTAAATTAATTTACCTTTTTCAATTTTTCATGAAAAAGTAAAGATGTAAAGATACAAATCTTACATCGTGTTCCGTTAAAAAAGAGATTATTGCTGTGAATTATCATTTGTTAAATGTACTAATGTAGGTTTCATTTCGGCGGGTATGCCTTGTATAAGGATATAAGGCTGTAATGAATGTATGTACATGATGAGCCCAAACATTTGAAAGTATTACCACCATGAATTTTTTTTTTTCTTTTATAAAAAGTGGTTAGTTTTTTATGCAATGGTAAATTGAAAGGTACATCATTATTTTCTAAAATAAATTTTAGGTTTACACGTATGATCAAAGTCGGGAATTTTGGGATTATTGTCAAGTTTTAGGATTATTGTCACTTGATAAATCTGGTAAAACTATAAGAATGAAGTGTGTACTATATTATAATAAAGATAAACTGGGATGAACACGCTACAACCAACATCCCTATTCATTTATTCTGTATGCTCATGTATTAAGAAAGGTTAAAACTGACCAATAATATTAATTATAATGAGAACGATGATATTTTATTGGTAAAAATTGAACGATTATTTAAAAAAGTATTAAAATATTATTAAAACTTTAAATTTAATTGATAAGTAATGAAAGGCATATTATACAGCCGAAATAGCCGACACTAAACACATTTTAATATATTTTATGATATCATTTATTATTATCTATTTCGAGGCCATTCAATTTGTTTGTTGCATGCATAACATACATAACATTCATACATAAACATAACATAACATACCAATACATATCATACATATTACTTACTTAAAATACATCAATAACTTCGATTTACCGCAGTTTTCCACCTTTCAAGTTTTTTTTTTTGAAACAATTTTAACCTAAAAATCTTTCTATTGTGTTAAATATGCATTTAAGAGACGCCTCTTGTTAACTATATTTTATTTAAAGAAAAAAAAAATTTTTTTTTTCATTTTTTCACCAAAAAGAAATAATGTTTTATTTTTGTGCTTTTTTTTAACAAAAATCAGTGCTTGGTTTACCAAATAAATTTGAACCTAGTTTTGTATCAGTTGTATCTGTAAGTATGGTATAATAATACATTACATTTAATTTATGCTAAATTCAATGTTCAATGATATCTTATCATCATTTTCGATTGGTAATATTAATTATCTTTTTACCAATTTCGACAAAAAATCCTCCTAAAGCTGCTAAAGGTAAAAGTTTTTTATTCGGATTATCTGGAATTTCTGGAGATGTGAATGGTTCGAGAGTTGGATGTTCTTGATCATCATTATTATCATTATTGTTATTATTGTTATTGTTATTATTTGATGTTGTTTGATCTATGTCGTTTGAATTTTTAGATGTCATTATATAATTGAATTATAATTGAATTATAATCGAATTATAATCGAATTATTAATGAATTATAATGAGACAAGGAGAAGAAAAAAAAAGGAGGCTATGTAGTTTTGAATTAATTAAAATAGAAGACGAGTGGGGTATCGTTTAGAAAAAAAAAAATTATTATTATAATTATTTAAAAGTCTAAAAATAAATAAATAAAATAAATTTTAAATTTAAAGTTTTTTTTTTTATGATATAGATAGATAGATATAGATATACTTACAAAATAGATATTTTATCACTGCACATTAAAGTGAAATCATACATAAAATAGGTTAATTATTAGTAAGAATATATATAGTTAGTAAATAAAAGTATATTTAGAGTATATAAGGTATAAAAGTATATTTTGAAAGTATATTTAGTAGTATATAGTATATATTGAAAAAGTATATTTAGTAGTATATAGTATATTTTTGAAAGTATATTTAGTAGTATTAGTAGTATAAAGTAAGTGTATATTTAGTATTTTTAAAATGTATATTTTAAGCATGTGGAATTAAAAATAAAGTTAAATTTCCTATTTCCCACAAAAAAATTTTTTTTCTGCGAAAAAAAAAAATTTTTTTTTTCTTTGTTTCTTTGGTAAATGGAAAAGATTTTTTTTTTTCCCTAAAAAAAATAAATTTTTATTTATAAATAAAAAAAAAAAAAATTTACCTTATATTATTATTACCATAAATAAAATCATTTTCATATTTGGTAAATTTTTGGAAAAATGGGAAAAAAATTTTTTCTCTAATTTTGACGCCCAAAAATAAAAATAAAAATAAAATCATTTATATCATTTTATATCATTTATACGTTATTATTGTTTCATCAACACGTTGTAATTCTGATTGTTATTTATTTTTAAAAACGCGATGAACGAAAAAAATAATAATAATAATAATAAGCCCTCTTTTTTAATGAAAACGCTAAATTAGTATTAAAATAAAAAAAAAATCCCCAAAAAAAAAATGATTTTTAATTTTAGCCAATTAAAGGTAATCATTTATAACAAAAAATATTTACTAAATTCTTAGCCTGCTTTAAAAATTCTTGATGAGACCTGCTTCCTGCTTTATGATATAATCGAATCAAGTATCGTTCGTCACTATCTCGTGGATCAATAAAATTAAACATCGAAATATTTAAAGAAAGTAAAGTAAATAATAAAAATAAAATAAATAAAATAAAATAATTTTTTTTTTAAAAAAAAAAAAAAGTACACACAATCTAACCAAAATCGAGATCAATTTTTTTTTGCGTTACAAATTAATTTTCAGCCATATTTTTTTTTTTTGAATGTAACATATTTTTATTTGATGATCATATTGCATTATAATAACAAATATGCCCACGAAAAAAAAAAGAAAGTTCCCAAGATGAAAAAAAGATTAAATGAAATTCAAGCTCTAATATTGGCTAATTAATAAATAATAAATTTATTTCTAAAAAAAATCAGGTTATTGGTTTTTACTTTGATAGGACAAGTAGCATCTGTTCCAATCGGTGAATTTAGATTTATGGAAAAAAGAATTACAAGAGAGAAAATTCTAAAAATCTTGTAATCTTGTAAATCTCATATTAAATGATAGCCCAATAAGCCCACCCAAATACGGGGGTACTAACTTGATACAATATTATTTTTTTCGTGCAAAGTTGCTCAACTATGAGATCACATGACATCATGATGTTACGTGTTACGTAATCGACCACATTTTTTTGATCGGGTTACAACAAAAACATGAGATTCACTCAATATGGTTTATAAATCATTCATTTTTGTATTTTAAAGAATTTTACCAAAAAATGTAATTAATATAATAATGAAAAAAAAAAGGTATTGTTCAAAATATAAGCTTATTTACAGTTATGTAACACGCGAAAAAGCAATGAATGCAAGGGAACTTTTTGCAAGACATTAATATAGGTCATAATATTAAAGTTATTATTATTATTATTATGTACATTTTGTAATATTATTAAAAAAAAAATACAATTTAGAGATTTGAAGAACTGTAACCTTACTTGTATTTTTTTTAACCGGTAATTGAAATACCTATAAAATTTCTTATTATATCGTACAATAATTATTTAAATTATTTTTGACTAAATTTGTTAAAATTTATCCCGTTGAAAATCAAGAATGTGGGTCTCGCAAAAAAGCTT
The DNA here is from genome assembly GCF_026210795.1 of Rhizophagus irregularis. Lineage (NCBI taxonomy): Eukaryota > Fungi > Glomeromycota > Glomeromycetes > Glomerales > Glomeraceae > Rhizophagus > Rhizophagus irregularis. The sequence goes on along the minus strand of NC_089430.1, from coordinate 2,909,795 downwards.
CTTTTTTTTATCTAACCAAATTTGAGAATGTAAATAAATGTAGTGTAACTAATTTTTTCCCCGTCGCGAAAAGGAAATTTGACTATGAGTCCATGACGAATTTATTGTTCACTTACGGAAAGTTAAAAAAAGTATATAACAAGTACATGTATGTACGTTATATTAATAGCTTATATTGATAGCTTAAATATCATTATTCCCAATAGTTCCTTATGTTGTTATGTTGTGTAAATCAAGTAAAATCAATAAATGTAAGGCGATAAAGAGTTTTGGTTGGTCCAAAAAAATTCAGCCTCTTTTTTTTTCGTGAATTACATTAGTAACATTAAATTGATTTTAAATTCCTCATATTAAATTATTATTATATGTGAAAATATCAATCAGTAAATATTTTACTATAAGGATTTATTTAGATCACATTATGTATAAATAAATTTTAAAAAAATATTAGTTTTATATAATAAAAAGATAAAAGATATACTGCTACTTTATTTGAAAGAATAACAAATTGTCCAAAATTTCAAGATTTTAAATATTAAATATCATTTTTACCAATATTATAATTTCTATTTTATTGTATTTGTATTATTTAGCAACTTTCAATTTTAACTAATATTAGTATAACTGTATAAGTCATTACAAATCAAATTTCAAACTATTAGTCAAAGTTCTTTTAAAATACAATTTTTAAGTTTACCATAATTTTATAGTAGAAAAAATTTATCTTATTTCATATTTGATTCAAATAGTTAAATATTATAAAACAATATAATAATAATATATATGATAAACTATTAAAAAATAATTATTAAATTAATTAACTATTAGCTAATTGAATTAAAGGCTAAAACTACTCATATTTATATATTTTAATATAATATTAATTATATTAATTGCTTATCAATTACTATTTAATTATTTATCTTTTATAATAAAAATTCTGCTATTCATTACTGTATAGTAATAAATAATTATAGTTATTTAGTTAATAAATAATCCATTATACCATAATCCTAACTCCAATTCTAACCCTGATCTAATCCTGATATAACCCTGATATAACCCTAATATAACCCTGATACTAATACTAATCTAATATAACTTAAATTTTACTATAGAATCTATATACTTATTAAGTATCACTGTATAGTTACAAATAGATATTTCCTTATTATAATTTATTTAATTATTTAATAAATAATAACTATTATTATATAAAAATATAAAATTCATTAGTGTTATAAAATTTTTTTTCTATATGTTTCATTTTTAATATGAATTTTATAAAATTACAAAATGAAACTTTAAAATCATTAATAATTTTGTTTTATTAAAGTATATAAAGAATTTTTTACTAGTAGTTGAAAACAATTATTTCAAAATATTCTGCTAATTAATTTTACTATTACTGTATTTTGTGGTATATAAGCACTCCTTTTTTGCACTTGATGCTGGCCAAAATCCTCATAATTCTGCCCAAAATGTCCATAATTTTGGTTAGAGATGCTTATTTTTGGAGATGCTTACTTACCATAAAATATGGTACTAATGCTATAATATATAATATCACTTTCTCTTTGAAATAAAAATTTGGAATCAAAAACTTAATGTATTAAAAATTTTTGAATCCAAAAATTGATTTTTTAGTGCATTAATAATTGCTTTGATAAATTTTAAAATAAAAGAAAATAAATTTACAGAATCAATATTTTTTTCTATTATATTAGCTTTAATTATTTTTTAAAAATTTTGAATTACAGTTATAAGATTTTTATAGCCTTAATTAATTATGGCATATAAAAATTTTATATTACAGCACTTTTTTGAATTACGGCTAATATTTTTAAATAATAATAAAATATTTATTTATAATGTAATTTAATATATTTTTTATAGTATTTTGCATGAATCAAATTTTTTCGCATTCAAATAATTTACATATACTTACAGGAGAGTGACAAATAAGTATCAGATTACTCAAAAAAAACTAAGTCATTAAGATAAATATAAACAATACAAATGTAACAATTACATAAACAGTGACAGTTAAAATAGCACATCTTATTTTTAGTCATATAATCTTATTAAAGTGTATGCAAAATGTTTAAATGCAATTTTTCCTTTAAAATTCAATTCAATTCAGATTTAATTCAAATTCAATTCAATCTTCAAAAAATATATTTCTGAATCTAATAATTTAATTTCAATAATCTTTTTTTAATCAATAGTTCTTATTGCTCTAATTAAAATAAATAAAAGATTGTAAAAATCAGACTTCATGTAAAACACTAATTTTTTATAATAAAATATGTGTTTAATATATTTTTTTAACTTTTTTTATACTTCAAATTATTTAATAATATTAAAATATAAAAATGCATATTTTTAACTGTATTTATAGAAATAATTATTTTTAAAAATTTTGACTGTATTTTATTTATATTTTCTTTTTCTTTATATAATATTATAAACATCAGTATTAGTATTCTTTAATATTTGTTGTTTTTTAGTTAATTTAAAAATCTTAAAATTAAATATAAAAATCACACAGGTTGAAAAGTAAAAAATCGAGCATCAATCAGTCACCAATCAGTCACCAATCAGTCACCAATCAACTACCTGATTGGTGACCGATTGGTGACTGATTGATGCCTGATTTTTCACTTTTTGACCTGTGTTAAAATAATAAATAATTAATTAAATTAACTACCTTTATTATTTTTTATATAATATTACAAATATCAGTATTAATATTTTTTAATATTTGTCATTTTTTAGCTAATTTATTTAAAAAATCTTAAAATTAAATATGAGAATTAAAATAATCAATAATTAATTAAATTAACCACCTTTATTATTTTTATGTAATATTACAAATAATAGTATTAATATTCTTTAATATTTATCATTTTTTAGCTAATTTAAAAAATCTTAAAATTAAATACTATGAAAATTAAAATAATAAATAAATAATACCTTTATTATTTTTTTGTATCAAATCACAATTTTCATTGGAATTTTTATTAGAATTTACTTTGCTTAAACTTAAATTATACTCAACTTTGCCTAAATTCTCTTCATTATATAAATTTTTTTATTCTTTGTTTGATATATAATTAATATTATTACCTATTATTTATTGGAATTATCAAAAAATCTATTATCTGAAAATTCCAAATTACTCTTATTATCATTTGTGAAAAATATTCAAATTCTTCTACTTTAATATTCTTAAAGTTTAGAGTAGTAAACATATATATATTAATTAATATTGATTTTATAAGTTTTATCAGGATTAAGGTTGCTTGCTGAAACCTAGGGGTTTAGGCAAGATGGCGTTTTGCTAAAAAGCGAAATTCTGCTGAAACTATATTAAAGTTATATTAAAAAACTGGCGAAACTTTGGAGAAAGGTGAAACTGCCGAAACTTATTATAAATGCTGAAACTGCCGAAACTCTGCCGAAACTATAATAAATCTATAGTAAAATTTTGACGAAACTAATCGTAGGATTTTGAAGAGATTTAGACAAGCAACTTTAATCAGGACCCGCTTACTTATAAGATAGGTCACCCCCAGGTCTAAGGTAAAAATCATATATAAAATTCTTTGCAGATCTTACTATAAAAGGAAATTTTATGTTATATTGTTATGATTTTTTTCTTTTTTAGCTAATTAACCAATAGAATTTAAGAAAAAAGTAAGGTAAAAACTATTAGTAAAGGGCTAATTTTCTACAGTGACCTTTATTATAAGTAAGCGGGGTCCTGTTTTATCCCCCTACTTTTAAATAAGATTTTTTTTAAACCAATAATATTCAATTATATATATATAATACTAATTTTAACCAATAAAAATATTTAATTTTATATTATATAAAATTTTGCTTAACTAGTTTTCATTTTCTAAAATATTAATTAATATATATTATGACCATAATGATATCAAATTAACAACATTTTTAATTTTTTTTGCTTTATTTATACTTTAATAGGATTTTGTTTACTACTAATAAATATCACTGTAAAAAATTTTAACTTTTATATGAAATCTTATTTTAGGATTTGCTTAAATTCTATTAATTAATTAGCTAAAAAGGAAAAAAATTATAATAATAAATTTCTTTTTATAGTAGAATTTTTAATAAATTTTATATATAAACCTTACTATGCATGAAATCAAAATTAAAGCCCAAAAGTAGAAATATTTCGACTTAGAAAGGTTAAAAGTTGAAATTAAAGTCAAAATGGTTGAAATTACATTATAGTTATGTGATTTTTATAATTATAATTTAATATAAAATTTTAAACGTAAATAACTCCGTCAATATTGATGCTACAGATATAAAATACATATCATTGGAATCTTCTCTATGAGCTGAATCCAACTGCGTAAAGATCATAAAAATTGAATCACTGGATGTAGAGATCATTAACTTTGAATTTTAAAATTATTGTTTACTATAAAAATTATAAGACTATTTAATACCAAATTTTAAACGTAAATAACTCTGTCAATATTAATGCTACAAATATGAAATACATTTATTTAATTATAAAAAATAATCAACTATTGTATTGTAAATTACAATAAACAATTTTTTAGTATTTATTATACATAAATCAACAGTTTTTTTAAATCATCATATCTTTTTTTTTGTATCATATGGAAATTAATAATTTATAAAGATCGACCAAACAATTTAAATTTCTTAATACTTATTCAGTTAGAAATTCTGTTACATTTAGTACTAAAGCAAACATCAACCGTGTAAAGATTATAAAAATCAAATTACTGGATGTGGAGTTCGTTAACTTTGAATTTTAAAATTATTGTTTACTACAAAAATTATAATACCAAATTTTAAATGTGAATAACTCCGTCAATATTGATGCTACAAATATGAACTACATATCATTGGAATCCTCTCGATGAGCTGAATCCAACCGTGTAAAGATCATAAAAATCGAATTACTGGATGCGGAGTTCGTTAACTTTGAATTTTAAAATTATTGTTTACTACAAAAATTATAATACCAAATTTTAAATGTGAATAACTCCGTCAATATTGATGCTACAAATATGAACTACATATCATTGGAATCCTCTCGATGAGCTGAATCCAACCGTGTAAAGATCATAAAAATCGAATTACTGGATGCGGAGTTCGTTAACTTTGAATTTTAATATTATTGTTTACTATAAAATCATATGACTATGACATAATTTTGACTATTTCAACTTTTGGAGGGGCTCAAGTCGAAATCATTTTGACTATTTTGACCATTTCAGAGGTCAAAATTAACCAATTTCAGTTTCATATATAAACTTTACATTAAGTTTAAAGGTGACTTATTTTAGAAGTAGGCAGAATTCTGCTTTATATTTTTCTCATGATCTGCTGTGATCAGAAATTCCATAATTTCATCTTCTGGAATATCTTCATCTTTTAGCATTTGTATTGCTGTTCTACATAATTTAATACTTATTAGCAAAGTAGTAATTTGATGCAATATTTATTCTAATTTATTTTATTTCATTCTCTTTTTTTTATACTATATTCCTTTATTAAAATTTAAAAAAAATAAATATTTTCTTAATATTGTTATTTATTATTAATAAATTAAAAGTATTAATATATTTATTTACTTGCTTTTGATTTTGTAGTTTTTTTTAAAAAAAATGATGGATATAAATCACTTCTCTCTACAACAAACCTCGATATAAACAAATAATATGATATAATAGATCATTTAATGTAGTACCAATTTTAAATATAAAAAAACCTTGGTATAACAAAGTTTACTATTTATTTACTATATAACGTAGTATGAAGTAAAGTGTATAAATTACTTATATAAATATGCCATTTGATATAACAGATTTTTTTACAACAAATTTTTTTTATTATAACAAAAAATTTTTGCAGTTTTTAATTAAACATTCTTTAGTAGTAATACTGTAAATTTTTTGTAATTTTCTATATAAGATAATTTACCCCTTGCTATTTTGTTAAATATAGTAATTATTTATATAAAAATAGATTTTTACACTATTATCATAATGTTTATTAAAGTATTTACTAAATATTCATAAATAGCACTTATTGAATATAAGATGCATTGAAAAGTATCTATAAATGTTAAATTAAAGTATTAAAAAAATGCTTAAAAAATTAAATAATTAATAAATAATAAAATATTATAGTATTTAAGTATTTTATTTTTTTATTACTTAATAAATGCAAATTTTTAATACTTATCAAATACTGCCATTTGATAAATATAAAACTTCTATTTGTTTAAACTTCATGATGATACTTATCATTACTTTTATTATTCCTTTTTTTAATATTAATAATATGCCAAAAGAAACTTCTAGAAAGTGTAAATTATTCATATTAGCCCAAAAAAAGGAGATTTGCTTAAAAAAAATATTCACTCCTTTTTAAAACAAAAGGACTTAACAAAAGAATATAATATTAATGAAGGAATGGTGAGTGATATTCTGAAAGAAAAAGACCAATGGCTTACAATAGATAATGATTCATATTAAGCCAATTTAAAATGTGAAAAAAAAATTCAGTTTCCTATTATTGAAGAAGCATTTAATGTCTGGATAGATAAAGCACTTTAAGCTGGACTTATTCTTACTGAAAGTATTCTGGCAATAAAGACATTAGATTTTGCCTTATTATGTAATGAAAAAAAATTCAAAGTATCAAATGGGTGGCTTGATAATTTTAAAAAAAGACATAATCTTAAGCAATATAATATTTATAAGGAAGGCTGAAAGGGGATAGTACATCAATTCAAGATTTTGATTCAATGAAAGAAAAATTTTGTCAAATATTAAGAGATTATGATCCAAAAAATATTTTTAATTGTGATGAGACGGGTCTCTTCTAAAAAATGAAATTGAATCATATAATATCTAATAGTCCTATAACTGGAACTAAGCAATCAAAGGATCGTGTAACTATTTTATTTATCTGCAATTTAACCGGAATTGAAAAATTGTGCTTCCTATTTATATATAAATATGAAAATTCCAGAGTACTTAAAAATATTCCTTCTGATCAATTACTATTGGAATAAAAAAAGTTGGATGCAAATGTCTATCTGAAACGATTATCTTAAAAAATTAGATTCTTATATGAAAGTATAAAATAGGCACATAATTCTACTTGTTGACAATGTTTCAACACATGCTTTATCTGAAAATACAACTCTTACAAATATTGTCATTAAATATTTTCCTCTAAATATTACATCTCACCTTCAATTCTGCGATCAAGAAATCATCAATAGTTTCAAAGTAAGAAGTAAACTTTATTTGTTTACTATAATTGTTTCAAATTTAATGTTAAAATTTTTATTTTAAATATAATATAGAAAGTTGTATTTGCATAATCAGGTTAAAGCTTTTGATAATTTTAATGAACATAGCACCGAACTTGGTGAAATTGATATTAAAAAATGTATTAAATATATTGTATATGCGTAAGATAATATTACGAATAATACAATCAAAAATTGTTGGCTAAAAGCAGGTATTATACCTGAATATGATAAGCCAAGTAATGATAAAAATGTCAACTGTGAAGCTTATGAAAATAATATTGATATACAACTTGAACTTAAATGCCTAAAGGAGTTGAAAGAAGTTCAAGTCTTAATAAATAAACTTGATTTTAAAGATTCTTTCACAGCTGAAGAATTTGTTCTTTATGATGATTTTGAGGTAACAACCGAAATGATTTCTGATGATGAAATTTTAAAAGCAGTTTAATCTAACAATTAAGAAAAAGAAAAATTTGAGGAGAAACCTTTACTAACAATAACTCATAATGAAGTTATTAAATGTTACGATAAAGTGATCTTATATTTACAATATCAGGAAAAAAATTATGGTTCAAATAATGAGAATATTAAATTTATAAAAAAATTAAAAAAGAAGCTTTGAGAGAATGTTTTTGTTTTACAAAGCAAATCAATCTTGATAATTTTATTAATATAATCAAATAATTCTATTAATAAAAATTTATAATTATATTAATTTGCTTGATGTAATTAATTAATTAATTTTATATTTAGACGTAATTATTTAACAAACTAATAAAATTTTAAAAAATAATTCTTTAATATTTATATAAAATATAAAGTATTTTTTGATCAAGCAAACACAGGTCGAAAAGTAAAAAATCAGGCATCAATTAGTCACTAATCGGTCACTAATCAGGTAGCTGATTGGTAACTAATTGGTGACTGATTAGCATTTTCACCAAATATCATTACCAATCAGGTAGTTTGTTAACTTTTGATCCAGTGATCAGAAAAGAATGAAATATAGTTCATTGGAATCATTTTAATAAGACAAATTTAATGGTAGTAAAATCACATTTTTAAAATTAATACTTGATAAGAAATTAAGTAAAATATAAAAATAAAAAACTATAATTAATTCGACAGGTTAAAATTACGGCATATTAGTATTTTCAAAATTTGTATAATGCCAAAAACTATCAGTGTAACATAGTTATATATTACAATGAAGAATTCGCTATATTATACTGAATAATTCATTGTAGTATTAATGAAGTTGCTTTAACGAAGGCCTGATTGGCTATATATAATACAGGGTTCGTTATATCGAGAGGAGACTGTATATCTGAAAGTTATATTAATTTATATTTCAATTTATTAATATTAAGCTAATAATTATTTCCTTTAAAATCTGGTAAAATTAAAATTTTATATAATATAAATTTATTATATTTATTTTTATTTTTTATATCTCTTTGATTATTTTTTTTAATAAATATTTTTAAGTTTAATTTCACTATTTTTTCTTTATGTTAATTACTGACTGATCTTTAATTTTGTAAGTATTTTTATTTTGCAAACCACATAATAAAAAATTTTAAAAAATACTTTTCTTATTAAGAACTTATTGTTTTCATCATTTATTGATAAATAATCCAATATTTGTTAAATTTTTTGTTTAATTAATAAATCTGCTTGTAAAGTTCTTGAAGTTGAAGCTATTTCATTTTACTATTTAAGGTTTTAACTTTTAATTGCTAAAAAAATGGAATATTGATTCCAGATTTTATATGATTTAATAACTGACTTTTCTTTTAAATATTTTATTAATGATGCATAACAATTATATACAGATTCTGCTTTATAGTTTTCATTATTTTGTTTTTTAAACCATATAATGAACTTGCATAAAATTTCTTCAAATTCTATATAAATAATATATTGATCAATTTTTTTTATTATATAATTAAATCTATTAACTATATGAAGCCATTTTGCAATACATTTGTCTGTATTTTTTACTTTTGAAAGTTGTTGAATTTGATATATTTGTAAAAATAGATATCATCATAGGATTATTTAAAAGTGGCAAAAATATATATAAAAAAGAAAAAATAAAAAGGGAGTAAGAAAATAAAATGTAAAAAAATAAAAAAAAAACAAAAAAAAAACTTAAATATAGTAAAAAAAATCTATTAAATATTAATATATATATCATATATAATGAAATAAACCTGTTATTATATGAAAGTTTAGAATAACTTAGTATTCACTGTTATCACACGGCCCTATAGGATCATGCTGATTTTATTTGTCTGATATTTTTATTATCGTACAATATTGATATCAATAGTTTATTTGCGTACAATATTAAATATCGATAGTTTATTTGCGTACAATATCGAATATTAATAGTTTATTCGAACATGATCTGCATTAGCCGTACGATAACATAGATATTGTACGGTGGTATTTATATTGGTTAACGTCACTTTGTGACGTTAACCAATATAAATACAATATCGTACAATATCCATTAAATATGAGACCTTCCAAAAGGAAGGATATATTAGTGAATAATTTAATTATTTTCAGATATCCATGGAATAACAAGTATAAATTCCAATATTAGTAATTATTATTCATTATCTTGCTAGAGTCTGAATTTAAAAATTTAAGTGATATTTAGTTATGCTATTTTCATATTTATATTACAGCTTGCTATTAACATAAAATTTGAAAAATTCAAATATTTCCTATTTGGTAATTTAAAAGTTACCAAAGTCTTGTTTACTAAATTAGTTTGAAGTATATTTTAAGATGATTTAAATGAATTAAACATGAACTAGGATAGTTTCTTGCTTTTGCTGACCCACTTTAAGCTATTTTTTTTATTATTTGTTCTAATTGTTCTAGTTAAATAGAATTCTAAGAAATTCTAAGAAAAAAATAACTTTTTCTTATCAAACTCAGTTTACAATCATGCAAGTAAAGCAATATTACCAGAAAAAAAAAGTAGAAAAAAGGAGTAATAAAGCTCAATTTTTTCTAGAATATTTAGAATAACTAGAACATCTGTCCAATTTTCTTTTTAATCAATCATCTAAAAAGGGTTTCTATATTCATCAAATAATATTAATGATTTTGAAAAGCTAACTACTTGTTAAAATTATATGATAATTGAATGTAAAGTAATAAAATTATTACATATTTCAAAAGTTATTAAAGTTCAAAGTTAGCATATTTTTAATTTTTTATATGATGTCACATGGTTGAAGATCGCATCATTTTGAAACAGCAATAAAAAAGAAACGAAAAAGAAATCAACCCACTTCGCTTATACTACAATTGTTATTAATAGCAATATTAACTTTTAATAAAGATGGTATTTATAGTTAAAGCATCACAAAACATAAAAATACTGTAACAAGTGAAACTTAGTATTTATTTAAAATGAAAGAATCAGAAGCAATTAATAATTCATGAAAAAGAAAAGAATCATGCTTTTTGAAAGATAATAAGAAAAAAACAATAAGCATTATGTCTTACTAGTCTCTACTTTTAAAAAGTGGATTATACTTTTGAGATACAATTATGATCTAATTCTACTCTGTATTTATACAGTATTGATAAGAAGCAAAATTATATGTTTAAAAACATATTTCAGTAATTTTGAAGCACATCAGAGCTTATTGCGCCTGTATCTTTGTAATTATACAAAAATTTTAGCGGTTCATAACTACAATTTACCACTACCACCCAAGTATATCATTGCATTAGAGTCTTCTATACCAATGCAAAGAATTAAGGTCTCACCATATTCTTTAAACACTTCCCCATAATTACCAGTTGTTATTGATTCAAAGAGATTAAATCCTCGCGCGTAACCATCTTTATCAACATCTAATGGAATATAAGCATAAGGATACTTCACACAAAGTTTTTCAATTTTTGATTCCTTTTCATCATCTGACTCTAGTGATTCAAGGTCAAGCTGACGAAATTGGTTAAGTGCCTCAATATCATGTTCACTAAACCTGAAAGCATCGTTTCCTTTTCTCCAAAAATCATCAGTATACGTTCGTCGAACTGGTGGCAGATCAGTGACAAATAATTTTTAGATTTATCACTATTGGGTTTGGAATGTGTTTCTGGCTTTGGATGTGTCTGTCCCATTTTTTTCGTGAAGAGACTTTTCTAGTCAAAATGTCATTACCATATATAAAATTATAAATCAAATAAATATCAATATCAAGTCATTTACTCATTGTTGAGTAGCAAATCTTTTATTCCGTTTTTGGCAGTGTATTTTGCATGAGTAATAATATTTCGTGATACATCATTATATCACAGGAACTCATGTATTAATAAATAACTCGTAAAGTTTTTTTTTGTTATAATTTTGAGCGACAGATTTTTCGGGATGAGATCAAGTTAACGTAATTTTCCCTTCCAAAATCGATTAGACCCACTACAAACCATATAAAAAGGCGAGGTCTCCACCGCCAATTCGGCCGCACATGGAACGTCTGGAGGAAGTGAACTCAGTTTGCCACGAGCAAAGTTCACGTTCCCCAATTTGTGTAGTCCACTCTCTTCACCAACAACTTCGAATTGCGGGTTTAATGATAGCTCTTCAGCATGCTTCTATAATATATAATGCGACAACATATACAATTCCTCAAAAGTATAGTCAACCGAACTACTTCCATTTCTATTTAAAGTTGCTTTGATTCCCGTCACTAAACTGCAACTCTAATGCTGGAACAGATATGATATTCAGTACAGTTATTATTAAGTTTAAAAGACAAGTGGAATAATTTAAAATTACTAGATAAGTTCTTGGGAGACGATTCTCGTCCAGGGCGTCTTCTCGAAGACATGTTCATATAACAAAAAATTAATCGTCGTTTTCCTTTGGCATTTATGCGTGACACGAACTACAAAGTGTCCATAAAATTAAAGGCTTAATTTTGTCCTCACAAACAAGTTAAATAAAAGATTACAAAGTGTCGTTCCCAAATAGAAAAAGAACATTGTATAATTGGGGACGCGATAAATCATTTTGAAATCACATGATTAATATAATATTTAATTTTTATTGATTAAAATTTAATCATATGATTGTAAAAGTATGCTTAATAAAAATCGGCAGAATCAAATCTTCACTGAAAATATGATAGATGATTTGAGACTAAAGGTAAACACTAAAAAAAAGAATAAATATTTCTGATTCTATTTTGTTCCACTATTTCCACTATTAAAGTATGTTTTATTTTAGTGATGTAACATATAGAACTTTATTCATGATGATCAATGCCTAGCAGAGAGTCGGAAGTTTTTGCTTTTGCTCTTGCTCATATGATAATTGTGATCGTCCTATAGAAAGTCGAAGATGTTGGACTCTAGACCAACAAACTGACAAAAACTGAAGTACTCGTGATTTTTTTTAATAAGAAATGCAACGGAGATTCCGGTGTGACCAATATTATTAATTGGGAAGCAGATAATTATATCATTTGCTGTTTGTGTTTGTATTTTAAATGATTTCGTTCGGAATCAAAAACACAGTTATACGTATTTTATCAAAGAATTTCTTTTATCGTTAGTTATCAATTTTCGGAAACAATATCTTATATGATCCTTGTGATCACGTATCATTCAGATATAGTAGAAATTGTAATTATCATGATTGATGAGATCATGATGAATGCACATTTCTCTGAATATGCCATAAGAATGATCCTTAATTTCATACTAATTGCTAAGATACATTAATCGTTCGATTTCTGGAATCTTCGAAAAAAAAGAAACGTGATGACCGCTCTGAATAGGTCAGATCATATTTACCAAATCTTCATCGTTAATCAAGAGAAATGTTTACATTAAATAACTCTACAATATTCCATACTATAGGAGAATTTTTGGAGATGAAAAAAATGCCTGAGGGTGTTGTGATGTAATATGAACAACACGTTTTTTTTATCAAATACAATCGGAACACAAACCAGAACAAAATACAAATATCTTTAATTAAAATAACGACTATACATAGTATTGTCTGTTGTGAAGATTGGCACATTTTTTTTTTGATCTGTCTACTACACTATATAAAAGTTTGTATGTATAACTCGTGGTAACTCGTAGCAATCGTTATCAAAACTACTCAGTGTATTACAAAAACAAAATTTGATTGAAACTCGTTAAAACCATATTTTTAAATATACATCGTGCCCATCTATTGACATACAGTAACAACTTACCAATCATGATCAGATCCATTAACGTGAGAAATATTATGTTTTATTCCAATTAACTTCTCCGTAGTTACCAAAAAAATATGATCCGAATGAAAAGATGCGAAATCACACTAATAAAATAATTAATTTTGTGGAACAATTTAATTCAATAGGGATACTGAGAAAAGCTCACATGTCGCAACATATAGATATGTAGAAAATTTCTATACTAAGGGAGCCACACGGGCTAAATTATTATTATTTTTTTGGTCGGAATCTCTCTGTTCTAACCATCTCATTACCAGGGGATTTAAGTCTTCAAACTCATTTCACGGTTTTAAATCAAGTCTCACTCCTCCCATGTCACCTTGAAATTCGGTCCTGAAGTCTCTTTACGTGAAAACTCAACATGATAATGTATTGTTTTCCTTAATCTCCTCCGCCAACACAAGACTTACTTTTGAGTTTTGTTGTCACCGATTGCGTAGTAACAGAGAGTAGAACATATCAAAATTTAATGCGTTTATAAAAAATTCGTTTTCGATTTTTGATTTTTGTGTCATCACCACCACAGAGGATAAGTTATACTATACTACATTCTTGTACTACATGTTATAGAGGACACTACCCTGTGATGATTTTGTCACATGGTTACGTGCTGACATGTTTACGTTTTTTATTATGTAGCCTGATCTCTATTATGTCACTTCATTACATGTTATACGCAGTTCGAAATAAGGCAACTGTGCCTGGGCCACTTGGACAATTTTTGTATTACCAGTTATTTTCTTTTGTTTTTTGCGGGTTAAATCAAATTTATGTTTCTTTTTTTTCATTTAACAGCTTTTCACAACTATATTGAACGGGAAGATACTAGGTTATCAAAATAAACAACATTATAATCCTCTTAATCTTCTTGCACTTGATTACAAAAACGAAACAATCATGGATCAATTTCTTTGAGTATAATGGACATGGAATTTCTCATAAAAAATCTGAAATTCAAAGTTTGGACAAAGTGAATAATACCCATTCATAAGAATTGGTATAAAAATTTTTGACTTGTTGCATACAGTGAATAAAAATAAAATATAATATGCATTTGAAATTGTGCGACACGACACTGCATAATTGACATCATTTTTTTTTATGGCACCAAAATAAATAACATTATGAGAAGTAAACTTAAAATAGATGTTATTTTATTTTATTTTATTATAGGCCTTTTTTAAACTAAAATCGTGGCGCGAATTTTTGTGTAACATTATGAAATCTTAGTTGCCTAATTTAGATTTGATTTTTGAAAAGCAAAGTGATATGGAATTGTATGTTTTACATGTTTTACATAAAAAACAATCAAAATGAATGGTGAATAGTTCAATCAAACGTGTAATAGTATTTGACACTTTGACGGGTATCTTATTAATATTAAATGTGATTTTACAAATACTTTATTTGAAATTTAGATATAATTTTACAAATAGGAGATAATAAAACAATGAAATTAAAAGAATAATAAAGAATAAAACTATGAAAATAACAATGCGTATAATATATTTTGAGAGTAAGAGAGTTCAAATCAAATGAATAAGTTAAAGATTCCAGAAAGATTCATTTAAAGGAATTAATCATTGAAAAGAAAGTGGGATAATGATAACTTTGGATCCGGGAATATCAAATGTAAAGATTTCAGACTGATTCGTTTGAGAGGAATTAATCATTGGAGGGGAGGTGAGTATAACGATAATTTTGATCCCGGGAATTTCAAACGTAAAGACTTCAAAATGATTAGTTTGAGAAGTATTGTAATTATTTTGCGGTACGTTCTGGGTAATAGGCTGAGTAGTGTATTGTTGAATGTTATTTTCAAGATTTTGTTGATAAACGGGTTGTTGAGTTTGTTGAATTTGTTGAGTATATTGTGGTAAGGGATGCGGGGGATCTGATGATGTAGTAGAGTAAGATTGCGAAGATGTAGTAACGCTACCAGATGTATTGGTATTCATTATGGGACAGTCATTATTATTATTGTAATTGCAAGGAGCACTGCAATTAACATTTGAATAAGAATCAGTTGTTGACGATCGTAAATCACCTTCATCATTAAAGTTTAGATTATTATAATTATTATCCATTATTAATAGAGTTTATAAATTGAATTCTATGGAAAAGTTCTGATTGCTGTTGTATCTGTTGTATCTGTTATTGTTGAAGTTAGCGAGGACTATTCACTTATCCTGAACTAGTTTTGAATATGTATCACGATTTATGTAACACTACCTATTTGACCCTGAAATATGCCAAATAAATAAATGAATTGCGAGTTAAGGACTTAAACGGTTTCCGTTTATGTATTAAGACTCTGTGGGAACTGGGAAGTGAAGAAGTTGAACTCTTTTATATTCATTTTGTATCATCTTATTTTTAACGAGTTCTTGGGAATTACATTTAAAAAGTTATAGATTTGTTTAGTTACATTTAACATTTTGCATTTATGGATTAATTTTTGTTTATAGTTACACATTTTACATTTTACTCACATTTTATTTTGTTTATAGTTACATATTTTACATTTTACTCACATTTTACACTTTACTCACATTTTACGTTTAGTTATGAAATCACGTGACTAATTTATTTTTTGCATTGATTGGTACCAATCGGTTAGTGAAAAATAATAAAATGGAATTATCGGCTAATTTCAGTTAAAAATTTCTTCTTCTCGGTCTATTGGGTATATTTGGTATATTTGATCAATTTTGTTTTGACGATCAAAATAAACTTTTATTATTTCATAATATAAAATATAAATACTGCACATAACAATCCTCGTTTCAGATTTAATATTAAAGTTCAGGAAAAAAAAGTAAAAAGAATCAAATCCAGTGTGAAACCAAATTATATTATTAATTTTTTTCTTTTTTTCATGATGATTTAAATAAAAAAAATTTATATATATATATTTGTACTGTTGAATGAGCGGAAATTCCGCATCCCATGCACAAAAAAAAGTATCTACAGCGGTTTGAATAAGTATGGAGAAAGAAGTCAAAGAACTACTTTTTTTATACTCGAATCGGGAATTTGATAATATTATCAGGAAATTTATGATTATTTGAACGAAGTTCCGTTTTTCATTAATAATATCAATGCATCATCAAAATAACCGAAGAAAGAAAAAAAAGATATTTTTTTTCTTTTTTTTTTAAATTTAGCAAGAAATATTGTTTTAAGCCTCTTGTTTCAATGAAGTAACTTGATTGTAATGAGTAATTTTTTTTATTCGGGTAAATTTAGTAAATAATATTACAAACATAAATAAATAAATAAAAGGCCGATGTTGTATAGTATAGTATAAAAAAACTATACTGTATAGATAAAAATATACTGTATAGATAAAAAATTATACTGTATAGATAAAAACTATACTGCTCGTTATAAGTTCGTTATAGTAAATTTTGCTTATATTAAACTTTTTTTATTCCCCCAATCCAATCAATAATAAATTTCACACATGTAAATCATAAATAAAATGTAAATCATTTTGGTAATATATTTCCTTTTTTTTTAATCAATAAAACGCCATTTATCATAATACAACTTTTTTTTTCGTTGTTCCGCCAAGTAGAAAAGGTAAAGAAAAAGAAGATTTTATTCATATTGATGATGAAATACCAATTGAACAATTATCAGATGAAGATATTTTAGCTGCGGTAATTCCAACTGCTGAAAATGATGATGCAGAAGATGATGAAACACCAGAAGAAATAGACGTTATTACTAATAGAGAAGCGTTGAAGAGTTTAGAAAAGGTGATTAAATATTTTAAAAATTTGCCTGATAATATTACAACAAATTATACAGAATTAAAGACCCTTAATACTTTAAGATCAAAAATTAATAGGTGAACTCCAGATAATACAAAACAAATTACATTAGATTTGTTTTAGATTAAATACTTAAAATATGTAATTGCATGTGTATATACAGTACATCAAAAACATTCATTACTAGGGAAACGGTAAACCGTTACGTAGTCCGGAGCTTATAAGATAAGGGGAGTTACACATATTACGTAATATTCAGTTTAATATAAACTTACTCCCCTCCCCGGCTCCCCCCCTTGTCAGATTTAATAACCAATCAAATTCAATCAAATTATAATATTTATAAATCATATAATTTTATTAAGTGTAACGTAAGATTTTGGTTACTTCCCTCCCCCCCTTTGATAATTACATAATATGTGTAAGCTCCCTAACCACATGCTCAATTAACCGATCGCGTGTAATATATGAACCAATTAAACGTCGACTCAAAGAACAAGCGGACGGACAACGGGATATTTTGTACCACCACGGACTAATAAGAAATTTTATTTATTTTTATATTAAGTTTGCTATAAAGAGATTTTTCGCTATTGTAAATATTCGTTATAGTAAATAAAAATGACTAAATGACTGGAACCAAGGGTTTACTATAATGAGCTTTGACTGTATATCGTTTAACAAATTAAATCACTTTGGACATTACAACATTTTATGTGGAACATAGATGACTAATTTCCTTCTTAGAAAAAATGGAACATTTTCTAATAATAATTATAATGAATATCACCGTATTTTTTGTGCCAATTACGTTGTTTGTTTTTATGATCGGACTTTCTAGATTTTTTGATTGTTAATCAAAAAAAAAAAAAAAATTTTATCTCGCTTCTCATTATAATAATTTTTTTTTATTAGTATTTTGATTTTTTTTTTAGAAATAAATAAGAATATACAGTATATAGTAATATGTAATAATTGTCGCCATATACTAGTTAAGAATAGGAAACACGTCAAATCAGTTATATGTAAAAAAACGCAAATTACATAATACATAGCACTGTCGGAATTTTTTGTAAAAGGCAAATATTATAGAATACATTTACAATGATATTTGTCACGATTTTAAACTTGTCCAATATATCCAAATTAGATTTTAACGCAAAATCAACTACCCCAAGAACACCACCAAAAAAAATTTCGGTAACGTGACTTTGTATTACTAATCTAAAAATAGTAGATATATCAATGAAAGTATTTTTCACATTCAGTTTACTTATCCCAACTGTTTTGTATTTGCGTGTTTTTTCCAGTAATTCACCTTGAAATGTATATTATTCTTTTTTATTATAGTTTATTCTATTCTATTTTCTTAATCTTATTGTGTTGTGAAAATAAAAGCGCTTTTTTATATTAAATACAAAATTTAAATTTATTTACAACCTTAGGAGTATGAAGGTGAACTATCAAGTTATCTTTTTATTACTATTATTAAATTATATAAATAACACGAAGATTTACTGTTAAATTCTAAAATAATAACTTATTTTAATAAAAAAAAACCAACAGTAAATTTATGAAGTGAAAAGGACTATAACTGATAGGAAATATTTAAATTAAACGTTTTTTTACAAGTATTTTTAAGACAAATGTTCTAAATCTGACCAATAAAACTCGTCAAGTCACGTTACCGAAAATTTTTTGATGGGTAGTTGATAAATTAACGGGGGGCGGGGGGCCAACACATATATTACACAGGCTAACCAGACTGGTCAAATGATCACCAAAACTGTCTGACTGTCTCCATATGTAAATTACTATGAGTTAATAGTAAAATACAACGGTACCCCATATTTAAAGTGAAAGATCTGCCGATAATCAATGAAAAAAAATGATAAATCGGTGATGACGAAATGTGAAACTACACGAAAATATTCGAAATATTCTGTCTATATTTTTTAAAATTTTGGATCGGCTGTTTGAAATACCTCAAAAACATATAAAATTTTATTACACACTTGAAAATAATCCATAATAAAAGAAGAAAAGGCTATTTTAAAACGTTTTACATAAAAATATTTAGTATATACTTATTGAAATCTCGAAAAAAAAGGATGTAATTTTAACTTTCTATCATAAAAGAGCAAAAAACATATAAAATTAAGAACAAAGCAACCAGTGATCTAATTTTAATAAAAAAACTTCGCCTGTATAGAGCTAGCATATATAACCTTGACTTCTGAGATCGGCTGCTTTTCTATGCGTACGCGTCGAAAAATTTGCGCAATTTTATAGTAGATTTCGATTGTGTAACCAATTTATGGTGGCGACAGTTCTGGTTATTAGAGTGTCCCCCGTTAATTTATCTAACCCCTGCAAAAACATCGGAACACGTGATGATCTATTTAAACCAATAAAATTGATTCCCGGGATACATTTTTTTTACGTCGCACGAATAAAAACTTTACATACTTTTATAGCTCCGATCTCTTTCTTTCCTACTGTAATCCTCTTGCACTTGATTACAATCATGGATCAATTTCTTTGAGCATAATGGACATGAAATTTCCCATGACAAGTCTGAAATTCAAAGCAAAGTGATACTTTTGCTATGATCGACTTTTGAATCTTTTACAAAAAACAATCAAATGAATGGCGAATAGTTCAATCAAACGTACTTATCATACAACTGTGTAATAGTATTTGACGCTTTGACGGGTATCTTATTAATATTAAATGTGATTTTACAAATACTTTATTTGAAATTTAGATATAATTTTACAAATAGGAGATAATAAAAAATGAAATTAAAAGAATAATAAAGAATAAAACTATGAAAATAACAGTGCGTACAATATATTTTGAGAGTAAGAGAGTTCAAATCAAATGAATAAGTTAAAGATTTCAGAAAGGTTCATTTAAAGGAATTAATCATTGAGAAGAAAGTGGGATAATGATAACTTTGGATCCGGGAATATCAAATGTAAAGATTTCAGAATGATTCGTTTGAGAGGAATTAATCATTGGAGGGGAAGTGAGTATAACGAGAAGTATTGTAATTATTTTGCGGTACGTTCTGGGTAATAGGCTGAGTAGTGTGTTGTTGAATGTTATTTTCAATATTTTGTTGATAAACAGGTTGAATTTGTTGAATATATTGCGGTAAGGGATGCGGGGGATCTGATGATGTAGTAGGGTAAGATTGCGAAGACGTAGTAACGCTACCAGATGTATTGATATTCATCATGGGACAGTCATTATTATTATTGTAATTGCAAGGAGCACTGCAATTAACATTTGGATGAGAATTAGTTGTTGACAGTCGTAAATCATCTTCATCAATAAAGTTTGAATTATTATAATTATTATCCATTTATAATAGAGTTTATAAATTGATTTCTATGGAAAAGTTCTGATTGCTGTTGTATCTGTTATTATGTACTAAGACTCTGTGGGAACTGAAGTTGAATTCTTTTATATTCATAAAAATCACACGAGTTCTCAGCATACACGGATTTTCGGCTAAATGATTTTTGGCTAAATGTAGATCAGTCAAGAGATACAAATCATGCAATCATGGGTATTCAATTTGTTTTGACGATCAAAATATACTTTTTTTAACCTCATTTATTTACCAAAATCGAAATAATAATACTGTACTGTACATAACAAATCTCGTTTCAAATTTAATATTAAAGTTCATGAAAAAAAGTAAAAGAATCAAATCCAATGTGAAAAACAAATTATATTATTAATTTTTTTCTTTTTTTCATGATGATTTAAATAAAACAAAAAATTTATATATATACAAGAATGAGTGATTACAAATATTCCTGATGATGTTATCATATCTGGATCCCATGCATAAAAAAAAGTACAATAAATCTACAGCATTTGATGATCTGACCATATGGAGAAAGAAGTAAAGAATCGAAGAAAGAAAAAAAGATTTTTTTTTTTTTTTTGTAATTTAGCGATTATAATGAGTAATTTTTTTTTATTCAGGTAAATTTAGTAAACAATTAGTAAATAATAATGTTACAAACATAAAAAAATAAAAAAATAAATAAATAACCAACATTTTATGTATGTTCCAAAAAAAACATTTAATATAAAAAATGGCTTAGAAACCTTTTTCGCGTGTGAATCGGTAACTCTTTTTTAGAGCGATGGTGATTATAATTTTTCAACGTTGAAATAAAATTAATATTTGTAACATAGGATGATACGGAACATACTGATTTTCCTTCTTAGGAAAGAAAAATGAATATCACCATATTTTTTGTGAAAATTACGAATTGTTTTATGATCGAGACTTTCTTTTAAGATATTTTTAAAAAAAAAGTCAAAAAAATTTTTCTTCGCTTCATTATTAGAAATAAATAAGAATATACAGTACAGTTACTACAGTATAAAGTAATATGCCGCCATATAACGTATTTTTCCAAAATTAGTCACCCCTTTTTTACAAGGATTTTGGTTAAAAAACTTGGGGAGGTGCTTAATTTTGGAAGTTTTTTTTACTAGTATTTTATATATTAATCTTTTGATCAAAGTTGGTAGGGGTGCCCAATTTCGGGGGGACTAAATTTGGAAAAATACGGTACATAGATTTATTGTAGACAATTTTTAATAACGTGATACTTTTACATACTCTATAGCTCCGATCTCTTTCTTTCCTATGGTTTTCGTGTTGAATTTCACAATGGAAACGAGTTACTCTTATGACTTTCCAGGTAAGTTTTTGTTATTTCTTTTATTTTTTTTTTGCGGTTTAAATCAAATTTATGTTTCTTTTTTGTTTAACAGCTTTTCACAACTATATTGAACGGGAAGGTACTAGGTTATCAAAATGAACAACATTATAATCCTCGTAATTCTCTTGCACTTGATTACAAAATTGAAACAATCATGGATCAATTTCTTTAATCTGAAATTCAAAGTTTGGACGAAGTGAATAATACCCATTCACCAACTAGTTTAAGAATTGGTTTGGAATTTGAGTCTTGGAACAATGTTGATATGGAATTAATCCATTGTACACAACAAATAGAGTTTGTGTGGATCAAAATACGAAAAGTAATCAGTAAAGATCGTACAACTAGTGTTTCATTTGCCTGTGATCGATCTGGAATTTATAAGCCTAAAAAGGTTGCTGATATATTAAACAGAGAAATAAAGGGAGCAAAAAGTGCAACTGTTAATGACATATTATTATTTATTGGCCAGCAAAGCGTCAACATCCACATGTTTTCACTTTTGTAACAGAACATAATCATGTTCTCCATGTAGATACAGATCGGTTCACATCAGCTTAAGGAAACGTTTGATGAGGTTCAATTTTATACAATTGTAGCGAATATTGATGCTGCTGTACAACGTCAATTACTTGAAGCAAGATATCCAGATAAATTTTTTTTTCGAGATTTGTCCAATGCCATTCAATAAGCCAAAATAATAGCATGATCAATACCTGGTAATGAACCAGATAATGATGCTTCAAATTTATTAAAGAAAATAATCTCTTTAAAACAAGATGATGATCCACTTTGGTTTATTGATTCATTTACTGCTAATAATAATCTCACAAGAATTATGTGGATGACACCTAAGCAAATCAATTTATTGCTGTATTCAGATGTTATCATCTGTGATACTACATTTGGTGCCAATAAATACGATATGTCACTTATGTTGGGTTTTGGATGGTCTGAAAAAGCTACAATAATATTACTCCTCTTGTTATATTTTCAGATGCTGGTTTGCAATGCATAATGTGATTAAGGGAAATTTTCTCGAAAACATAGTTCATGTTCATTAAAACAAAATATCAAGATACACCTACGTAGTAAACTTGGTAATTAATTTCAAGAGTTTCTTATTGCATTTGATAATTTATGTAATACACTAAATATTCAACAGTTTCAAGTTGAATGGAGATTTACTTAACAAACATGATGTTGCAAGGCAATATCTTACTGATAACTTATATCCAATGCATACGACATGGGAAAAGCGTTACATTAATCATGTTTTAATGCTGGAATTCAAACAACATAGCGTGTAATGGATCATCATAATACTCTTTGTGGATTGTTTCATGATAATGGAAAAAGAATTAAAGCGGAGACAATTAAAGATGATTATAGCAATTGGCATGATTACAGTTTCCTTCTAATAATATTTTAGCATCAACAATTCATAGATTCTTCCCAAGTATTGATAAATTTTATCACCAGAATTGCTTACATTATTAACAACAACAGATTCAAGATAGGTCTATGCATGATGCTAAAAATCAATATATATGTGTACAGTTGCACAAAGTGCAGGCAGCTAAAACTGAAGTTTTATTTGTTGACTTGTTTTTAATAGAATCTTTGCAATTTAAGCAATGATTTGTTAGAATCAAGCAACGATGATCATAAATGCATTGATCTTAAAAAAAATATTGGATTTTCAAATATTCTTGAAATTTGGCATGTAACATATGGTATCCGTGAAGGTAAATCCTTGCTATTCTTAATGATAGATCATATATGTGTACATGCCTTTGGATTATTTCACGTGTTTTAATTTGCTGCCATTTTTTTTAGGGGATTAAGAATTTCAGAGAAGGCTATTTTTGATATATCTTTTGATTGCTAGCAGATGGTATAAAAAAGTAAATGATTTATATCGAACATTAAGACATGACATTGACATGACATTTCAGCACTTAAATACTATTTCGATCCATAAGTTTTTTTTTCTTTTTAGAAAGAAAAATTAGTATTGTTATTTAGCTTATAATTTATTGCTTCCTTACGAAAATTGGAAGCCCGGACGACGGATGTCGGGTGACGAGGAACCTAATCTCTTCTCATTACTGGATCATTATGGTGAAGCGCAATTGCCATCCGACGGAGGGGACCCCGATTACTTCGACCGATTTATAATTTATGTGAGAGATAACCCGCCTACCGCGGGTGGTTGCAATGGGGTACCATTATTTATGATTATTTTAAGATTTTAGAAATTTAACGAAAAGAAAAGTTAGCTACATTCGCAAGTAACCTAATGAACGAATGAACGAAGGACTACAGGGATTTCGTAGAAGATCATTGAGAGGGGAAACGTGCCGGACGAAGGATTTTTAATTGTTTACTATGTTATTTAATGGGTTATTTAGTTTAGGTATTAGTTTAGATATTTATTTGATAGATGGATAGATTTATATTTAATGTGCACATTTGCAGGTCAAATCTTGTTATCAAATTTTTGCAGTTTACGAAATCTAACGTTTCGAGCATATTAAATTAAAAAAAAAAAAATAACGAAAAGAAAATATATACAATTTTTTTTTAGATTATTTTCCTTTTTAAATAAAGGAAATAATTCTGGGTGATTGATTATGTGTGAATTGAATTTCGATCAAAAAGACTAATAAAAAGTATAATAAATAAACTATATAAATAACACTAAACATAAAATCTATTAACTCCTTTTAATATTTTAATTTCAATTGTAAAAATAATAACCGATAAAAGTTATTATTTGTTTTATACAAAGTCGCAAACTCTATTGGGTTATATATTGGATAAATGCAAGTAATTGAATCCGCCTAGAAAAAATAAAAAAAATTTGTTACAAGGTGAGGATTATACAATTTGCGTATGGATATTTTGCGTATGGTGGAATAAATCCTCAGAAAAAAAAAAATTAGTGAGCCTTCTAATGGGTTTATGAATTTGATTGAAAGAAAATAGAGAAAATTCAGAAGTTAAAACTAACATTACTTTATTAATTTGAAATTATTAAGTTCTAATATTAGCTGTACTATATCAAGTAATTATTGATTAGCATACTTTATCCTCCCATCTCCATTACTTATATTATAAATAAAATTTGGATATTGAAAAGAATTAAAGCTAAAGGATTTATAAATGTTTATAATACTTTTCTATAACAAAAAGGTATATAATCATTAATAATTATAAATGTCAAAACGAATGCGTTTTTTACGTAAATTTTCATAAAGTGAATATGATACGACTTTATTTTACTTTAACAAAAATTTATTGTCATTACATACAATAAAAAATTTAAATTTATTTTACTTTTTTAAATATTATTTCAACACAACAGTAAAATATAACTTAATCGATACTAAACGATAACTAACGCTAATACACTTCCTTTTTAAATATAAATATTATCATCTTCAATATTAAAATCATTTCTAAATTTTGATCTCCATTGTTTACCTTTAAATAAAACAGAAATAACCGGTAAAGTTATTATAATATATAAGAAAACAATCACACTAAAAGTCCAACCTGTACCCAAACTATCTTCCATAGGTACTGATAATATTGACATTATACCAGCAATCATTTGTCTTAAAAATGTTAAATTTGCGTTTACCCAAACTGATTTTGTTGGAAATGAATCTACCAAGTAAGTATATATTGGATTAAATGCAAGTAATTGACCGAATCCACCTAAAAAAGAAAAAGGAATTAATCAATTACTTTTTCAAAAAAATAAAAAAATAAAAAAATACGCGAAAAAAATATTACCAAAAAACATGACGATTATTGGAAATATTACGGGAACTTTATGTTCTAATAACCATCCATACGCAAGGTAACATATAGGTATGATAATTGCCCCTAACCAAGTTCCATGAATCCTTCTTTCAGGTTCAATTTTAATCAATGATAAATTAATTATATCATCTTCCTTAGAAATTTCAATAATTTCATCTTTTATTACTACTACTCCTTCCATATTATCATTCTCTTTTTGATTTTCAGTCTTTTTTTGTAGAGCAATTAAAGCAATTCTTTTGGCATCTCTAATAATATAATCAGAATATCTACCTCCCAAAACACTACCAAACATATAACCAGCAGCTGGAGATAAAAATACCAAACCAGTGTGTGAAGAAGATAAATGATAAATCCTATTAAATTCTCTTGGTATTAATGCCGCTTGAATATAAATCAATGAAAGAAAAAGTGATATGTAAGATAATACTATAGATAAATTTGGATATCTAAAAAGAATCAAAGAAGCTAAAGGATTTATAAATTTTCTTTTAGTAGGAGGAGATGAATCTGATGAAGGAGGAGAAAGATTTTTATGTTTACGATACGTTTCAGGAACAAAAAGGAATATAAATATTAATACTATAAATGCTAATATCGCTATTAACCAAAATATCCTAAAGGAAAAAAAAAAAATTTTTAAACGGTTTTAAAGTTTATAAAATATACGCGTAAAAAAATATAATATTTTACCATCTCCAGCCAAGATATTGTGTGATATAACCTCCAAAAGTTGGACCAAATAAAGGTCCAATAAGTGGGAATAAATAAAAAATTCCGAATGCATTTCCACGTTCTAAAGATAAAATTTTTTTTAAGTTTTGCGTCACAAAGTAAGTGAATGTGATATGACTTTATATATTTATATAGTAAAGTAGATGGTTCAGTATACGTTGTTATATACGTCCATATTGCACGCAGTTTTCGCAAAAAGATTTACCTTCAGGAACAAACATATCACTTATTGTACAAGGTCCAATTGCATGTAAAGCATTTGAACCACATGCTTGTAAACATCTAACTACAATCAATAACCAAATGTTATTTGATACAGCACATATAATTGATGCTATAATAAAAAGAACTAATGAAGCGAGATAAACATTTCTACGAGTATGTTTTAAATCAGAATAAGTTGCCCATCCTAATGGCTAAATTTATATATTTGGTTAACATTAATAATTGTATATGATTAAAATTGAAAAGTTTTGACCATTGAAATGAGAATTACTTACTCCTATGCCTTGAAAAATAAGAAAGACCGCGGCTTTTGTTTTAAAATGAATAAAAGTATAGAATTAATTCCCTTTTTTAAATTTTATTTTTGAAGTTAAATATCTCTTTAATTATTGTACTATATTATTTACCTGATGTGGTTACTAGTATGTCACTCGTATGCAGTTGCTCTTGAACAGTTAAAAACGCGGGATAAAATATACTATTATGAAAAAAAAAATCTCATTTTAAAAAGTCTCAACAACATAAGAACGCGATGCACTTTTTATGAATGCGCGTTTCTTTTAAAAAAAAAGGATTCTTGCTTATGAGTAGTATGAGTAGGAATTAATCAAATTATAGCAAATTATCGAATTAAAACTTACGTGCTTGAAATTGGAGCAATAATAGCACCGCAAGAAAGTACAGACAATATAATCCATTTTTTCTTTTTAGGCCAAAGGAAAGGATCATCTTCATTTTCTTTAGTGGTTGTTAATTCTTGAGTTAACTTTTTTGAATTAATCGAATTATTTTCGTCAATATCAACAACTAACGTTTTTTTATTCTCTTCAAGGTTATCATTTTGTTGTTGTTGATCGTCATTATTTATTGATATTGAAGAATTATTCTTTTCTTTATCGGTCATGATTAAGAACCTTTTTTAAGCAGTGAAAGAGAAAAAAAAGTTTTTTTAATCAATGCAACGACTGAGGATATCAATTTTTTTGTTTCTTAAATAATTTTTTTCGTTTTTTTTTTATCTTTCAGATCAAAAGAAAAAGGGAATCAAAGACAATGATTTTTAGATTCCATTGATTCAATAAATATTCGTAAATATTCGTTGACTCATGATATTTTTCGGTTTGGTTACATTTTAAAAAAGTTTTCACGTTTGTGAAATTAAATTAATAAGATCGAATTGAAATTGATTGGAGCATTAAACTATTATGGGAACAGTTTTAAACTTTAAAAATAAACTCGGGTTATTCTATAGGATAGTATCGGAATTTTTAAATTGATCGTTACAAGATCAATATTTAATAACAACGGCAAACAATTTATTTTTATATATGAATTACAGTAATCACTTTTAATTAGTAATTAATTTATAGACAAATTAATTAATTAAAAATTATTTATTAATTAATACCTTTACTACGGAATTGTTATTAAGGAATTAGTATGTCCTTTTTTAAGAAAGAGAAAAAAAATAGTAAATGAGTAATGTTTAATGTTTTATGTATTATGTTTTTAAGTATTATGTTTTTTACACAATATTTTTTTAAGATTCAAATAAATAAACAAAAAAAAAAGGAGATAAATTATTAGACAATATGACTCATTTGATCGACATTTACCTTTATAAATTCCTTTTTTAGGTAAAAAATCTTTTTTATCGTTGTTATCAAAAAAAAAACCCACAATTCAAAAATAGAATTATGCATGATCTGAGAATACTCTGGTCGCAGTCAGATTCGAATGTTATGAGTACGATAAGGAAAAATTATGTATAACGTAAGCGAATATTTGTTTCTTAATTAAATTCTTTTCATTCTTTTGTTTACAACCTTTCAAATATGGTTAGAATGATTAATTGGCGTTTTTTAATTAGTTCGTAGGATATAGTCCGATTAACGAATGGGTTCTCAAATATTTAATTGAATTTTTAATATTATAAATACAGTTTTAAATGCTATTATATGATTTTATAAAAGATAATCTTATCTTTGATAATGCATTAAAGAAATACCATTATTATGTAAGTATTACTTATCTAGGAATAAGTAAAATTTTACTAGGATTGGATAAACGATCGGCCCGATCATGTTCCGATTCTAAGTAAAATTTTACTATTCCAATTAGCCAGGAGATAATTGATTTATCCCCTGCCATTTACACAATAGTAAGTGTTTTATAGTATATCGTGAATATAATATAGTATATTTATTGTTGAATCTTATTTTTCTTTCGCTTGGTTTTTTTCCATTTAAAAGATTTTAAAAAAATAATTAAATTTTTTAAATTTTAAAAAGCTTCGGAATTATTACTATTACACTTGAAAAATAATATTGAGCTTACATTTTCCCATTTGGAAAATGCAAATCTTTCCGAATTACTCAAATTTTCAAATCAGTCCATTATAGTATAATCAATAGTTAATTTTTACCGCAAAATTTCCTAGAAACAATACATATAAAATTTGCTACCCAGTAGGTGTAACTACATTTGCATAATCGTGTAATCAGGGGATAATTAATATCATATGAATGAAATATTTATCGCTTTGTTGTTCTTAAACCTTATGGTTCTACAATTGTTAGAAATGATTATACATAAGTGTATCCTAGGACCGGGAAATTTTGAGAACTTTAATCGAAACGGTTCAGCAAAAATTATTTTGCCGATTTAGATTGATCAATTTTTTTAAGTATTGAGTGTTGATATTTTGATATCCTACTATGATACTATGATAACAAGTTTTTAATAGTAAAAGAAACGATAGTATACATGTACATATAATAAATTTAAAGAATATAAAAAAACGATTGCTTACATACAATAAGTTTGATACGAGAATATCCGAATATATTTTGATAAGATGTACATTTTTGAAAGTTGGTCATTATGTATGCTTTTTTTTGACAATTATTTATAATATCTATTGTATTGAAATAGGTTAGGTAGGACCAGTAATCACTTTTAAAATTTACCTATTTTATAATTATTATTTGAATGTCAATCTTAAAAAATAATATTGTAAAACTGAGTTAATAAAGATCTTTTTGATTTTTATTAGTAATCTGAAATGCCTGATCGGCATAGTAGACGAAACGTTGCCGCGCATATTATTCGAAAGATGATGTGCGCTCAGCGTATGTCGCATATATGATATGACGCAAATTTTGCTTCATAAGCGGAGAAGTTTGCTTTATACCAATATTCGCAAACTTTGCCATGTAAGTGCACCATGTAATTATTTGTGTAATTTGAAATTATCCAATAAAAAATTTATAATTTTGATAAAATTTATTTGTAGGTATATTTTTAATATAGATTTATCATATTGATAACTACATTATCAGATGTACTAAATACATTAGCGAAAATATATTTTTTTTCGTCACTCCCAACCCGCTATTAAATGGTGACTTCAGTAAATCACCAGAGAATCCTAAAAGGCACGTAACTTGAAGGCCGAAGCCAACCATACGAAATCTGTGGCGATGTACGGAAGACAAGGATCGACTACTGAATTCCATCTATATTTAAATAAAATGTTCAAATTATGGGTTTGGAAGTTCATACCAAAATTTAATTAAAACAAAAATTGACATAAGTTTTCTTTAAAAAATTTGATTAGATATTTAATGATTTTAATCAATGGTCCTAATATTAGAAGACTTTGACTTTTTATATTATCATTGGATCAATTTAAAACAAGATGGGTGGAACATGTAAATTCTCAAAGATTCTTGGTGAAATATTTAGTAGAAACTAGGATGTGAAAGTTTCTTTGCCTGAGTCGATAAAGATTATTCCAAAATTAGTAATAAAAATTACTTGATATATAGGTTGTCATAAGTTATCGGCGATAAATATATTATTACTCATATCAGTCATGAATAAAAGTTGAAATAAAATTACTCATGCAAATAATTATATAAATAATATAAATATGCCCCAATACCTTAATTTTTTTTTTCAAATTTCATTTGAAAAAGAAAAAATTTCAATTTTAAAGGTTAGGGTTGTAAGGGTTTGTTTTCCTTCTTTTTTTTAGGCGTCTTTCTGGAGCCTGCCTTCTGTCTTCTCTTCTCTTCTCTTTTTTTTAGGTCTCCTTTTTTTTCTTTAGTCTTCGATTATAATCTTGAACATGGTTGAATAATTCTTCGATAAGTAACTCATCAGATGAAGCCAATAAATTCTTTAGTCTTCGATTATAATCTTGAACATGGTTGAATAATTCTTCGATAAGTAACTCATCAGATGAAGCTAATAAACCAAGAATACCTTCACGCACCCGATAGGTTTTCTCTTTTCTTTAGATCTCTTCGGTTCCCTTTTTACATCTTCTTTTAGGTATGTAGGTTAGGAGTGTTGTGTATGGGTGGTGGTCGCTCTCTCTCGTTTTCCCTCTTTCCTATCTCGTTTCCCCTCTTTCCCTTCCCTTTCCCTCCCTCTTCCCTTTCCCCTTTCCTTCCTTTCCTTACTCACTCGCCCTTTTCCCTTTCCCTTATTCCCTCGCTCTTTTCCCTTTCCCATCAGACTCTCTTTCCCTCTCTCATTCTTCCCTTTTCCTTTCCCCTTTCCCTCGCTCTTTCCCTTTTTTTTCTTCCTTTTCCCTCGTGATCAGGTGACAACAAGTTTTTTAAAAAACTTGGCTAAGTCAGCAACAAATATTAACGATTTGTTCACTTTATTAAATATATTTATAACTAAATTAAAAATAAAACTTTTATTAATTTCTCGTCTATAATTAATATTTTGATTATTCAATTTTTTAATTTTCGCAAATGTATTATCCCAAAATTATTTAAATTTTATCGAGATTTCCTTTGATTAAATTCGAATGAGTATTGTATACAAAAAGTTAAATTTTTTAATGTTTAACTAAACATAGGTCGTTTAAACTTTTATTACATAAGCTTTTTTAACAATTGTAAAGACTAGCTAAACTATAATAATAAAATGTTAAAACAATTTAACATTTGATTTCAGTTGAGTCGTCATCACTAGGTAAAATTAAGTTTATATTTTATTAAATAATGTAGCAAAGAATATATGTATAATGATTGAAAAGCCAATTTATTTGTTAAAAATTATATGATAATTGAAAATGTAAAACTAATAAAATTATACTTTTGAGTTCTTCTCTTTCAAATTATTGGATTACTTTTTTTTTTATCAATCATATTTCAAAAAGTTTATTAAAGTGCATATTTTATACGATGCCACATACTTGAAGATCGCACCATTTTGAAAACGGCGATAAAAAACGAAACGAAAAAGAAATCAACTCACTTCGTACTACAATTGTTATAATAGCAATATTAATTTTTAATAAAGATGGTATTTATAGTTAGAGCATCACAAAACATAAAAATACTGTAACAAGTGAAACTTAGTATTTATTTAAAATGAAAGAATCAGAAGCAATTAATAATTCATGAAAAAGAAAAGAATCATGCTTTTTGAAAGATAATAAGAAAAAAAATCAGCATTATGTCTTACTAGTCTCTACTTTTAAAAATTGGATTATACTTTTGAGATACAATTATGATCTAATTGATCTAATTCTACTCTGTATTTATACAGTATTGATAAGAAACAAAATTATATGTTTCAAAACATATTTCAGTAATTTTGAAGCACATCAGAGCTTATTGCGCTTGTATCTTTGTAATTATACAAAAATTTTAGCGGTTCATAACTACAATTTACCACTACCACCCAAGTATATCATTGCATTAGAGTCTTCTATACCAATGCAAAGAATTAAGGTCTCCCCATATTCTTTAAACACTTCCCCATAATTACCAGTTGTTATTGATTCAAAGAGATTAAATCCTCGCGCGTAACCATCTTTATCAACATCTAATGGAATATAAGCATAAGGATACTTCGCACAAAGTTTTTCAATTTTTGATTCCTTTTCATCATCTGACTCTAGTGATTCAAGGTCAAGCTGACGAAATTGGTTAAGTGCCTCAATATCATGTTCACTAAACCTGAAAGCATCGTTTCCATTTCTCCAAAAATCATCAGTATACGTTCGTGGAACTGGTGGCAGATCAGTGAACAAATAATTTTTAGATTTATCACTATTGGGTTTGGAATGTGTTTCTGGCTTTGGATGTGTCTGTCCCATTTTTTTCGTGAAGAGACTTTTCTAGTCAAAATGTCATTACCATATATAAAATTATAAATCAAATAAATATCAATATCAAGTCATTTACTCATTGTTGAGTAGCAAATCTTTTATTCCGTTTTTGGCAGTGTATTTTGCATGAGTAATAATATTTCGTGATACGTCATTATATCACAGGAACTCATGTATTAATAAATAACTCGTAAAGTTTTTTTTTTGTTATAATTTTGAGCGACAGATTTTTCGGGATGAGATCAAGTTAACGTAATTTTCCCTTCCAAAATCGATTAGACCCACTACAAATCATATAAAAAGGCGAGGCTCTCCACCGCCAATTCGGGCCGCACATGGAACGTCTGGAGGAAGTGAACTCAGTTTGCCACGAGCAAAGTTCACGTTCCCCAACTTCGAATTGCGGGTTTAATGGTAGCTCTTCAGAATGTTTATATAATATATAATGCGACAACATATACAATTCCTCAAAAGTATAGTTAACCGAACTACTCCCATTTCTATTTTAAGTTGCTTTGATTCCCGTCACTAAACTGCAACTCTAATGCTGGAACAGATATGATATTCGGTACAGTTATTATTAAGCTTAAAAGACAAGTGAAATAATTTAAAATTACTAGATAAGTTCTTGGGAGACGATTCTCGTCCAGGGCGTCTTCTCGAAGACATGCTCATATAACAAAAAAATTAATCGTCGTTTTCCTTTGGCATTTATGCGTGACACGAACTACAAAGTGTCCATAAAATTTAAAGGCTTAATTTTTGTCCTCATAAACAAGTTAAATAAAAGATTACAAAGTGTAAAAAAAAATAATGATAATAAATTAAATAAATCTATGTATACTGTATATTATACAGGAAGCAAAATGGTATCTCAGTAAAATATCCCTTGGATTTCGGCAAAATGGCATTTCGATCAAGTGATTTTTGGTATAAAGTGATCTACTACCAAGTTCAGTAGTTCACAGCCATTTTTGATCAAAATTCTTCTACACAAATGTTATAATGTATTATCTGAGGAGATTACTAGTCAAAAAATTTTTCCTGAATTTTAAAATACCTGTAACACGGAAATTTTTGATTAATACTGGAGTGAGTATAATACCAGAAACTATAATGTTAAATATATTACGCTATATAAATTCTTACATCACTATTATATATAGTATCTACCCGTGTAATTTGCTCAAAGTCTCCAAGGTACCCGGCAAAATGGCTTCGGCGAAATTGGAATTAGGTAAAGTAGATTTTGGTGAAGTGGATAATTCAGAGAAAAGGATTCGGTAAAATGTCCCATGTCCCGGCGAAATTGGTTTCAGTGTCGGCGAAACCATATTTGCAAATATTAATAGTTTTGAAATTTTTAAAAAGTTATAATGGTTAATCCACTTAATTTAGCCGAAATGGCTAATCCACTTTAATTAGCCGAAATGGTATAATGGCTAACCCACTTAATTTAGCCGAAATGTTAGTGCCAATCCTAAATCCCTATTTGTTAAGGTACTACACTGCAAGTCAGATACTATTTGATGCATATTTGCAGACTTGGAACCGGCCGAATGTAATTTTATTGTCCAAGCATCTTGGCAGAAGTTAACTAATGTATGTTTAGTTGAGTTATTAGAGGTTCACGTCTTAACAATCCTTCAAATATTTGGTAATCAATGGTTAATGGTACGATTGGAAATTATACTAATTATAAAGGTATGCAATATACTTGTAGCCGAAACCACCATGTGGCCGAATCTGAAACCAAGTCCGAAAGTAAAGTAGCAGAAACCATATGGCCGAATGTGAAACTCAGTCCGAAACTAGTGACGAATCTTAGGCTGAAACTATCTTTTATTATAGACCCATTTTTTAACTATATAATAATCATTCTTTTAACAAGGTTGGCAAATCGTATTAATCATGTGACAAATATTTGAGGTAGGGTTGCATTATTATAATTTTATTTGCATAGGCAATGCAAAGACATCTCATTTTATCTTACTATAACACTAGTTCTAAAGTTATGTATAATCTAAATGGTTCGCTCTTCAAATTGTCTGACCTTTGTATAATGCCGTAAAGCTAGCAGTTCGTCCGACATATCGATTGTCTTTTTGCGTTAAAGATATTCAAAGAGTTGAATTTAATGTGTCTAGACTTTTTTTGTACAACTTAAACTAATACTATTTTGAGTTAAATGACAAAGTTTAGTGTGATTTTGCCCGCAAATATTTTACACTATATTTATTAATTAATTAATACCGTATATTGAATTTAAAAATATGTACACGTGTACCTCTTCGAAACAAATTCTACTATCACTTACAGCATTTCCAATTTTTAAGTATCACATAATTTGATCCCCTTATCCTTTTATTGTTTTTATCAAATGATCGTAGTTCTTTCTTAAGAATTTTGCTAAATCCACCTTTAGTCATATATTTAATATTCGTAAATTATTGTATGGTATATATTTAATTGGATGAATTGATTCCATTTGACTTAAATCATCGATTGTCAATGTAGCCAAACATTCTAAAAAAAAAACAATTTTCAATTAGTCTTTTTGTTCCTTCATTATTTAAAATTTTAAAATGAAAACCCTCTCTTGTTATTATTTTCTATTGCTTCTCAATTGTATCATCGAAAATGAAATGTAAAGAGAAAATGATAAATAATGACATGTGATTTCATGACGTACCCACTTATTAAAACAAGCCATAAGGAAAGTCTCTATAACATCACAGACCAAATGCCCGTCGAGTTCTCCTTTTCAAAGTATGAGGGACAATAAATGATATCTCAGCATAAGCGACACAGTTGTACCATTTCTTCTTCACCTAAATATGCACCTAAATTTGAGCTTAAAAAATTTCCATTGTTAAAATATTAAAATAGTAATTCCCGAATAAAATATGAAAAAATATGAAAAAACCCCATTCTAAATAACTCAAAAATAACGCAAAAATAACGCAAATATTTTCCAAATAATTTTATTCGATAGATAACATCAGTCATTATTACATGAAATGTATGTAATAATATAAAAGGTAAGTATTTATAGAGTTATTATTAATGATTGGATAAGTATCAGCATACAGTATTATTTAATTATTATAATAATTGCATCGTTAAACAAAATTGAGCCAGTTGCAGTACAACGTAAAAATCGGGTATTATATTATACTTTGAAAGTCATTATTTAATTCATTAAGTCATTATTTATTTTCATAGGTAAATATATTTTACCGGTTCATTGTGATTATAAATGATTTCAGGACAGGGTCGTCGTTTAACCGATGGTAACTGATGATTAAAAAAAAAATGTTCATGGGTGAGAAAATTACCAAAAAATTTTGATATATTTCTTAAAAGTGATAACAACATCCAAAAATATTTTTAAGATTTAGAACCAATTTCCGAATAAGAAAAAAATGGGCACCAAAAGTTTAAACCCAAATTAAGGATAACAATTTCCAAATATTAAGATAAAATTTTGAATGTTTTGGGAACACATTCAAAAACAATGGAATATTTTTTCTCACTGTGTTGCAGTTTCAAAAAAAGTAAAAGTGGTATACTTTGACTAAATAAATATATATTATTTTTATGAATTTCAACCAAATTATTCATTTCAACCGATTATTCGATGTTCGAAAAAAATATATACCGATAAAAAAAAAATGGATTTGTCATAATATTTATTGATTATAAAATTGATTCTATTCGTTCATATTTTTTTTACATAATAAATCAATTCATTCAATAATCCTTTGTTGACTAAAAATCAATCAAAATCAATCAAAATAAGTGATTTCCGTAATAATAATAATTATTATTATTATTATCACTTTAATCGATAAGGAAAAAAAATTAAACCTCATATATTATTTGTCACATATTTGCATAATATAAATTATGAATTATAATAAATTGAAAGAATATGAATTATGCGGTGATAAATTACCAAAGTGGTCTTGTGATTTATAAGGTTTTTATTATTTGTTACATTTTTTGGTTCTTAAAGAAATTTAAAATTTAAATTAAAATTTATTATTTAAGGGTATTATCCGTTTTAACCGATAAAATTCATTTTTTTTGGTTTCTTCTTATTTTTCATTCTACTTTTGTCTTCAATGAACCAAAATTTTAATATAATATGTTCAGATAATTATGAAAATAATTTAATATAAGAATGATCCTTTTATATTCTGATTTCTAGAAATGAAATAAAAAGGAACGAAAAGAAAGAAAAAGAATCAAATTTAAATTTTATTTAAAAACGCAAAAAAATTTATTATTTATTATTTAAATAATAATAATAATAATATATATAATAATATATATAATTATATATGTAATATAATATATAATATATAATATATATAATAATTATATATATATTATACGAATAACTTTTTTTTACCCATTCGATATAAATTTTCATTTTAAAATGAATTTGTTTTTGGTATTATCAACATCAATCAAACATTTAAATTTCAATTTCTTTTTGGCAGGTTTATTTTTAATTTTTAATATCCTATGGGCTTTTTGTTTAACCGTTGTTACTGTTTATTTTGTTGGAGGATGTTTATGGGATTTAGGAAATGAAGCGTTTAATGGTGAAATTAATAACGATCCAAAGGTTTTGACGATGATCGGAAATAGTATGATTATTACATTATAATAAATATATCGCGGGTCGATGATTTCATATGGGAGGAGAATTACTTTTACGGTTAAAGGTTAAAATTTTTATATGGAGAGATTGGGAATTTGGTATAAAAGAATGTTCGTTTATATTTTTGATCTTCTTTCTATGAATAAATAATTTATATCATTAGTTGCGTGGTATGAACATTCATTTTTTTTAAAAAAATATTTTGTAATTATTATTAAATTTCATTTCATTTTATTTTTATTTTTTAAAAAAACATTTCTGATATATTTTCATTTTATTTTTATTTTAAAAAAAAACATTTGACATATTTTCATTTTATTTTTATTGAAAAAAAACATTTCTGATATATTTTGTATTAAAAAGTTACATTAAATATTTGTATTGTAATTAATTATTTCATTTCATTATTAAAAAAATGGTTTCAAAAAAAAAAATCAATACTTATTTTATTGTAAAAAATATATGTATATATTTCATGAACAGATTTCGGAAATTTATTAACCGTACTTCAAATAAGAAAAAAGGAAAAAGGAAAAAAAAATTATCCGTTGATTGATTAATTGAAGAAAAACAAAAACCAATCAAAATTCAGAACGTATTTGAATAAACATATTTTTTTACTTTACGGACGGTTTGATAAACCTATAACGTAAGTTAGTTACACAATAACCTGCATTATTTTTAATGTACGGAGGAAATATATGAATTAGAGAGGATGATTCATTTTATCATTTATTATCAGTTTAATAATAATAATAATAATAGTATTATTTTCATTTTAAATCAAAAATCTATTAAAATCTATTAAAATCTATTAAAATCAAAATCAAAAAAAAAATCAAAAAAAAATCTTTTTTATCATTAACTTGTTTCAATTTGGATTTATTTAATTAAAGTTTTTTTTTTTAATTTTTTTTTTCTTTGTTTATGATTTTAAACAATATAAACCATTTTTTTAAAAATCTTTTAGAGATTGTGATTATTGTGATAAGTCACCAACCTTAAAAAAAAATTTTTTTTTTTAATGTTATTTTTTTTAATGTTGTAAACGCATAGGCATCAGACTCCACTCTATTTTTGCATACTGAACGTGCTTTGAACTCCACACAAACAAAAATACTCCCCACATAATACATTGTCCCTCTTCTCCATCTCACGTTTCACACATCTTCGAACTTTTTTTTTTTGATATTCTTTGTTTCTTCTTATTATAATATGCATTGTCATGAGATGATTTACAAATTTAAATTCATTCATTTTAGA
Organism: Rhizophagus irregularis; assembly: GCF_026210795.1. Classification (NCBI taxonomy): domain Eukaryota; kingdom Fungi; phylum Glomeromycota; class Glomeromycetes; order Glomerales; family Glomeraceae; genus Rhizophagus; species Rhizophagus irregularis. The sequence continues at coordinate 2,870,783 of NC_089430.1, read as the reverse complement.
TTACTTAAAAAAAAATAATTTATAGTATTAAACCTCGAGCGACAATCAATTTCACTATATTTGTCTTAATAATGTGAAAAAAAAAAGTGAGAACAGGATTATCGAAACAATCAAACTTATTATTCAAGAAAAAAAAAAAAAAAATTTTTTTTTTTTTTTTCTAATTAATTAAAGAAAGTTTTAGAAAAATGAAATCATCTAATTTACCTTATTGATTTTTATTCAAAAAAAAAAAAACGATATTATAATATTTATTATAATGAAAGATCTACTGAAAAAAAAGAGAAATTTCTTTTCTAAGATGTTTTTTATAAAAAAAAAATCTCCTGATTTTGTTTTTTTTAAAAAAAAGGAAACTTGTAATTTAAAAAAAAAAAATTGAGAATTACAAAAAATTACCAAAAAGATAAAAAATGATAATTTTGCGGAGAAATAAAAAATTCTGGAGAAAATTATTCACAAACAAATAATAAGACTTCATAATCAAAACAATTAAACATATAATTATGTAAATGTATGCAAGTGAAAATCAAAAAAAAAAAAAATATTGAAAATTATACAGTAACTAAAGAAATTTGATCAACTTGGATAAAAATAAAGTTAGCATCAGAGAATTCTATTAAAGAAGGCTGAAGGATAATATATTTTCTTCCTCTTGATTATTCCCAAAAGATTATAATCATTATCCCGTGAAGAATCCATTAAAGTTTCTTTGAAATCAAGTTTTTTCTTTAATAAAACAATCGAAATATGAAATAATGGAAGCTTCGGGTAAGTACAAACGGTATTTTCAAATGATAGTGCGGAATAAAATGTAAAATCCGGTAAGTCTTACCAATTTCTTGTTTCAATCAGGTAATTAATTTAGTTGGTTAGAACTTTTTATATATCTCACCTGTCAATTATCTGTTTATATACAGTACATGTTATGCATCATCATTATATGCATTAATATTAGAAAATCAAAAATAATTTATACAAACCATCATAAACAAAGTGAAGATTCCCGGAGTAATTTAAATTAATTGATATTGAATTAAATTAGTTGTTTAAGTGACTTTAAAAATAGTTTGAGTCACATGTATAATTTGATGTAATATGTAATACCATCAAGTTTATAATCTTGTTGTATACTCGTTATATATTATCATTTACAATAAAAACTTGTATTGTGTGATGTAAATATTTCTTGTATTACTTTTGATATTAATAAAAAGGGGATCTTTTCTTGTTAATCGCCATTTTTTTTAATTAAATTTTTTTTATATAAACTGGAAAAGATTTTATAAATCCTCCTAAAAAAAAAAAAAAAATATACTCCTTTTTTTTTGTTGATTCCTCAATTTTTTTCCAAAATATTTATTCATTTTTTATTTTTTTTTTAAAAAAAAGAAAAAATTCTATTTAAAAAAAGAAATCCTGAAATTTTCTGAAAAAAATAAAAAACCTTTTTATAAACAACCAAAATTTTTTTTTTTGATTCATTAAAAATGACGGAAGTAATCAATGCATCCTCAAATATCTCAAGTTTATTATTAATGAAACACAACGATTTATTATTAAAATCACAACAATCACATTCTAAAGCGATTGAAGAAATTGCAAACAAAATGGATATAGAATTCGTTAATTTCAACGAATTTAGTGATATTCACGAATTTAGAAGTGATTTATATGGTGATAATGTAAGAAAGGCTACCTGGAAAAAAAATTCAAGACCTGTTATTTTAAGATCTGTTCCTGGTTATAGTATTGAAGACCATCATAAGAAATTAACTGAAGAGGTAACTAAACTAACTTAATTAACTTTCTTAATGATTAAATACATATATATTGACCATTGTTAACTAATATATTAGATTCGTCGCTCTAAATCGAACATGAATTGTGAGAATATAATACAATTACTTGGAGTAACCGAAGGTACAAATCAAAAGTTTTATCTTCAACGAAGCGTAATTCCTTAAACATTATAAATTAATTATTATTATCTATATAGATTCATCAGAAAAAAATGCCGTTCTTGTAATACAACATCCTAAAGATGGTACTTTAAAAGAATATTTGTCACAACATAAAGATTTGGATTGGCCAAAGAAATTTAATTTAGCTAAAGATATTGCATATGGAATAAGACATTTACATAAAGCAGGAATTGCTCATGGAGATTTGGTTAGTATCTTTCCCATGAAGGTTTCATTTTTTATTGCATAGCTTGTCCCATGTCCCTAATCAAATTAAATTTTATCTTGTAGCATGAATTAAATGTTTTTATTGAAGATGGTAAAGCACTTATAAGGGATCCAAGATTATTTGGTTTTGATGATGACGAAACATCTTCTTCTTCAACTTTAAATAGTGATGTGCTTTCAACGATACCATTTGTTGACCCACAAGTTATGGGAGATATGAAACATAAACCTGATAAACGTTCAGATATTTACAGTTTTGGTGTACTAATGTGGGAATTATCAAGTTGTAAATCACCATTTCATGATACTCCGTTTGGTAATGGAAATCAAGTTTTACTTACAATGGCTATAATGGTTAGAAAAACTCGTGAACAACCTGTACCAAATACTCCTGAAGAATATGTTCAATTATATCAACAATGTTGGGATCATGAACCAGACATGAGACCAAGTATTGAACAAGTTTGTGAACAAATAGAAGGTTTCTTATATGATGAACCCGTTATCACTGGGAAATCTTTAAGTAATAGTATTGTTATTGCTGGTAATTATCATTCAAATTTATATATAACACCTAATTGTTCAAGATTGATTTATTTATTTATTTATTTATTTTTTAGACATAAGAGCTTCATCTGAAGAATCAAGGAAATCTCATGATAACCTTCACCCACCTTCATTATCATCATCACAATTACAATCATCACACAGTCAAAATGACAATGAGAAACCATTATCATTAGTACCTCCGGAACCTAAATATCAAGATGCCAATTTAAGGTAAATACAAATAATCTTTTTACGGTCGATCTGTAAAAAAAATTTAATGTACTAATTTTTTTTTGTATATATATTTTATAGTGAACCAATATCACCAAAAACATTAGCAAAAATCAATAAAGAAATCGAAAAATCAAAAGGAATTAAAAAATTTAAATCAAAAATATCAAAAATATTTAAGAAAATGTCATGTTTTTCTTAATTTATTTAATCATATAATAACAACTATTAATTTTTTTATTTTATTACAACAATTATTATAATAATTATTATTATTATTATTATTTTTCTTAAAAAAAAAAATTCTTATTATTTAATCATATTCTGACTTTTTTCTATATGTAATATGTATATAGATTTTTTTTTTCTCTCTTCATAATTTTTTTCATTAATTGTATATTTTTTTGCATTTTTTCTTCTTTTTTTATTATTTTTTTTACTTATCATACGTTTTTTTCCTTTCATGGCAAAAATTTTAAATAAAAAAATCACTCGTAGCATTTTCATTCATCATCAAACATAATTATTTTGTCGGTCTTTATTGCGTGATTCGCAAGGGGGATCTGTTTATCAATTGTCACACCAATGCGTTGGTATAATACAGGTTTTTTTAATCAAGAAATAAATCCGGTTTCTTTTAAATCAGGATATATAAAATACCGAATCGGGAAACCGGATTGGAATCCGAAGGATCATAATAAAAATATTCGAATCCAAAGTCCAGAAATCTAAGGAGATTTATGCGGTGTAACCTTGTAGGGTTGCATTAAATATCCATATATATGTTAAAACAATGAATTCTTTTTAGGAAAATTTTCTGTTTAAAGCCGGTAACTTTAAAGAAGATAAACTCCCGACACCCCCTTTTTTGTACAAGTTTATGCCGTACTTAATAGAGACCTTAATAGATAGAGAACTAAATAAATATTCACAATGATAAAACAAACAATATGAACTTAATAAACAATTCTTTTGATGATTAAAGTTTTTTTTTTCTTACAATAAATGAAAAAACGGAGTCGGAATTATCGACTAAAATAAAATTATTTATTTTTTTTTCTTTTGCATCCGAACAAAATTTTTTTTTCGGACTGATCTATTTTCGTCCTTATTATTAAGTATGGAATATACAATATAAAACAATTTATATATATATATATATATATATCGGAATGATCTATTTTCGTCCTTATTAGAATAATTTTTTTTTTTCTAAAAAGAAATATTTATCGATATTTGATTAATAAAAAAAAAGATCGGATGTTCTGATAATTTATTTAACAAAATTGGTTATGTTTGATTCGAAACATTCGAAACACAAAAGGGAAATGCATCGAGTGTTACAGAAATATTTAATAAAATTTCTTTATATTCATTCCTTAATAGTTTTTTTTTTTTTTTTAAGGCAAAAATCATACGACTCCATCAAGTGATCATATTTAAATATATATATTGTTACAAATTTGTTATCAGACCCTTAACTGATAGATAAAAATATGCATAAAAAAAGTTAAGTAAATGCATAAAAATATGTAGAATGACTAAAATATCTTCCTTATTATATATTCCTTATTTTTTTTTAGATAATATCGTCCTAGCATTACATAATTCTGGCCTGAAAAGATCGTGTCAATTTAACCCAATTTACGTATAGATTATTATATATGTATGTATAGATCAGTCCTTAAAATTACATATGAAAATTTTCCTTGCATTTAAGTAACCTGAAGTTATAGTTGGAAAAGATCTGAATGCAATAAAAATTGTTAAAATGGTAAATAAAAAATATATATATATTTATTTATATATTTCCGTAAATGTATTCCCCTATGTACAGCAGGGTTACTATACAAATTAATTGTAAAAAAATATATAACTGAATTCATATGAATCCAAATTGTATTATGCTGTGTGATAGTTGTATTGATTTTTTTTTTTTAAAAAAAAAAATTAATAGTAATAATATGAACGGTTTCAAGAAAATTTTGTCATGATTCAAAATACAGAAAAACAGGCTAGCATCCAAGAAATTATCTCCGTGACATGTATGAGGTCACGTGGTTTGATATATATACTTACCATTATAAATATAATGAACCATTCCAGATGTTATATATATGATTATATAAGTTTTAAACATCATCTTCCATTAATAATAGAAGCAACACATGTAAAAAGAAATGTATAAAAAAATTATTCAAATTTTTTTTATTGTTTAATAAATTTGATAAATTTAATAAAATCAGGATCTGAGTTTTTTTTTTTTAGTATTATTTATGATAAAGTTTTATTTTTCAATACTTTTATTAAATTATTTTCTTTAAAAATAGTAATAATCTGTTTTTTAATTGGTATTTTACTAATAATTTCATTTTCTTAATTTAATCTAATGTATTTCAAATCTGAGTTTTTAGTATTATTTATGATAAGATTTTATTTAAAAATAGTAATAATCTGTTTTTTAATTAGTATTTTACTAGTAATTTTATTTTTTTAATTTAATTTAATGTATTTCAGATCTAAAGTTTTTTTAGTATTATTTATAATAAGATTTTATTTTTCAATACTTTTGTTAAATTATTTTCTTTAAAAATAGTAATAATCTGTTTTTTAATTAGTATTTTACTAGTAATTTCATTTTCTTAATTTAATTTAATATATTTAAAATTTGAGTTTTTTTTTAATATTATTTATAATAAGATTTTATTTTTCAATACTTTTATTAAATTATTTTCTTTAAAAATAGTAATAATATGTTTTTTAATTAGTATTTTACTAGTAATTTCATTTTTTTAATTTAATTTAATATATTTAAAATTTGAGTTTTTTTTAAATATTATTTATAATAAGATTTTATTTTTCAATACTTTTATTAAATTATTTTCTTTAAAAATAGTAATAATCTGTTTTTTAGTTAGTATTTTACCAGTAATTTCATTTTCTTAATTTAATTTAATGTATTTCAAATCTAAAGTTTTTTAGTATTAGTGGGATACTACCATGAAATCACTGATCAAAATCAAAAAAATTAGACATATGGAAAATTGGCTAAAAATCAGACCAAAATTGACTAACATTACAAATCAGCATATCTAATTGATGCCAATCAGACAATTCGATAAAAATTTAGCAAAAAATCATTATATTTGATTAACAGCTAATTGATGCTAGTTGAAATCAAAAAAAAAAATAGACAAATGGCAAATCAACCTAAAATTTACCAATATTCAAATGTATTTCAGATTTATAGAAAATTGACAATTCAATAAAAATTCAATAAAAATTCAGCAAAAAATCATCATATTTGATTGATGGTTAATTGATATAAAAAAGTCATCAAAATTAACTTTTGAAAAATATGATTTGTCATTAAAATTCAGAAATTCAGAAAAAATCAACACTAAATTTATAGTCAATTACTCAATTTATTATAAATTTATGTCTAAAACTTATAAGTTTATAATTGGTATTTTCTACTAATTGAATTTACAGCTAAATACTTTCTTGCATTTTGCCAATTTGAGGTTTTGTAACTTACTGGTATAAATCTACCTAAAATATGATGCACAGGTATTATACAATCACAACTTATCATCAGGAAATTATGAAAAAAATGTACATTATATGTACTATACGCAAATCTTATACGTGCAATATTCATTATTTTTAATGTACAAGTAATATTTAATATTAATGAGCATCATCAATGCAATTTTTATCATGATGTGCAGCATTTAATAATAAATATTCAATGTACATTAAAGTTTTTATTTTTATTTCATATATAAGTCATAGTACAAATTATAAAGACTAAAAAAAAAGCTAAAAAAATTTGGTTATGTGATAAAATGACTATATTTTGACTTAATTTTGGCTGGCGAATGTTAAACTTCGATCAAAATTAGACCATGACTAAAATAAAAAATTGAAACTGGCTGATCAGACTAGTCCAATTATGGTTTGTGTACTGAAAAATAATCTTTTTATTGTAAAGTTTAAAAAAAATAAACTTTTTTTTTCTTTCTAAAAAAATTATTCTTTCTTTTTTTAGGTATTGAATTGGTAAAGTTTTAAAAGTTTCTTTCAGAACTTTATTTTTTTTTAAAACTAATTTTTTTTTTAGGTATTTATCGGGACCCGAAATATATATGTAGAGGTCGAGGTCCAGAAGTGGTCCAAAATACGTATTCTTTCGGGACCAGAATTATGATAATTTCAGCCATTATCTAAATTAGAAAATATTATTTTGGCTGGGATTATTCATAAAAGGAATGATCTACATAATTTTTTTGACTCATTATATGCAAACTCTGACTTGACCCTTTTATGTATATTTTGGGATCCTTATTTATTAGCTTTGACATTACACTTTAAATTGGTAAAGTTTTATAAGTTTTATTTCTTTTAAAACTTTATTTTTTTTTTAAACTAATTTTTTTTTCTTTTTTTTAGTATATATCAGCTTTGACTTTGCGTGTCCGCCTGCCTAAACTTCTCCAAAATTCTACAATTAGTTTTTCCAAAATTTTACTATAGTTTTATTATAGGTTTGGCAAGGTTTCAGCAGTTTCAGCATTTATAATAAGTTTCGTCAGGTTTCACTTTTCTCCAGAGTTTTGCCAACTTTTTAATAAGACTTTCATATAGTTTCGGCAAAGTTTCGCTATTTCGGCATTTCACCAACTTGCCAAAACCTCCTAGTTTCTCCAGCAATCTTAGACTTTGCTCTTCGCCTTCAAAACTTATTTTTGTAGATATCATCTTGTCTCTGGGCTTTGAATTGGTAAGTTTCCTTTAAAATTTTTTTTAGTAAATTTTTTTTTTGAAAAAAAATTCAATTTAACTTTATTTTTTTTTTAAATATCAGCTTCTTCGAATTGGTAAGTTTGAAGCAAAACTTACATATATATTTTTTTTCTTTTTGATTTTTTTTAATTTTTTTTTTTTTGTAGATATTAGTTTTCGACTTTGGACTTGAATATACTAATATGGTAAGTTTTAATTTGAAAATTCAAAACATTATTTTTTAATTTATTTTTTTTTTAATTTTTCTTAATAGGTGTCACCTCCTTTGGCTTTGAAACTTTGATCTGGTAAGTTTCAATTTGAAATTTGAAACTTTTATTTTTTTTAATTTATTTTTTTTTTTAATTTCTCATATTTTTTATAGGTGTTACCTCCTTCAACTTTAGAACTTTGATCTGGTAAGTTTTGATTTAAAATTCGAAATTTATATTTTTAATTTATTTTTTTTTTGATTTTTCATATTTTATTTTTTTAATTTATTTTTTTTAATTTATTTTTTTTAATTTTTCTCATATTTTTATATAGGTGTCAGCTCTATAATAGGATCAGTAAAGCGTTCAGACTGCACGTCGGTAATGGTAACTTCAGTAATGATGGAAAAGGTACAGGAGGACATGATAATGAGGATGAATGTGAAACTGTTATATTGTTATGTTGATATTGGTTATGTTTAGCAGAGTGGTGACGATGTTTATAATAGTATTTCTTCTATTTAGCGATATTGCAAAACCTTTTCCACTTACAGAGTGAGGAGTTGGATTAGGACTATATATCTTGATAGACATAAAGAAGTTAAAGATAACCTGTCATGTGGCTGAATGTTTATTTGTATAGGATTGATGCGTATTGTTATTGATGTTGGTAAATACAGTCAGACCTCTATATACCAATATCCTATGTACCGATAATTGCCTGTACTGATAAATTTTTTATGTTCCGTTTCACAATTAATAAAAAAATCTCATTGTACCGATATTATATATAGTTTCACGATGTAATATGTACTGATACTTTTCTTTGCCCTTTATAATTAATACATAAAAAGTAACGATGTACTAATACTTTAAAAGTAATTTAAGTATTAATTCGTCAACATCATGAATTTAATCGAAGTTAACATAAAGGTTCCATCCAAATTACATGACATTTTAATATATTAGCTATCCAGAGTTTACATAATAATGCTGGCAAGAATTGGATTTTAGCCCGCATTATGATTCACTGATGACGGTTATATAACGATAATTTGATATACCGATATATTTTTCCTAAAATAACAATATCGGTACATAGAGGTCTGACTGTAAACCTAAATCACAAATTCTATTAAGATGAATTTGAGAAGATTTTTAAAGAAAATGTTTATTAACATCGGTTGTGAAAGTAGTGATACTACTGGTAATGAAAACATATGGGCTGATTTGTTTTTTTATTTTTTTTATTTTTTTATTAGCGATAAATGTTAAAGATCAATACATATGAGAAGTCTAATAACTTATACATATGAAAGCAGGCAATATGATGAACTAAAACGAAAACTATCCAACTAGTTTCTATATAAGTTCTATTTAATACCTACACTATAGTGTCATAATCCTCAATTTGGGAAAATGACCTATTTCCTTTGCCCTAAAAACCTGACTAGGATAAAATTAGTTTTTTATTTATTGCACTAAGTAAAATAAAATAATAAATTTGTGAAATCTAAATTAATCTAAACTAAATTAATTTACGCAAAACATTTATAATTTCCACTAAGATCTTTAATCTTGATGCTTTACAGGACTTGTCTTTTTTATCCTTCTTGGATTTTTTATCAGACTTTGTCTCTTGTGGTTTCTTCTTAGAATTCTTCGAAGAATTCTGCTATTTTTTCTGGGTCTGTTGACTTCCTGAAGTTCTTTGATTCTTGTTGGTATTATTACCTTATGACCTTGTTGGTTGCTTTGGAGGTACGTGTCGATTTCAAGACAGGTTCACTTGTTCCCAAGTATATTGATTATCTAATGCTGTTCGCATATCAACCCACTTTTCAAAATAACCAATAAACTTACGATCCCCCTTAGCTGTTTGTATAATTTTAAAACTTTTCAAACCTTTTACGGCAGAAAGGAATGAATGTGAGCGGCTATCTTTCCATAAAGCTGCTAACGTCATAGAATCTGAAATGTTTCTAATCGTAGCTTGGAACTTCTCACGTTGTTTTCTTTCTTTAAGAGTCCACTTAGCTGGAAATCACTGTACAGGTATCCCCCCTAAATCTGTAGTCCACACAGGGTTTTCATTAACTTCGAATTGGGCTAGACTAAGGATGGTGCCGCAAATAGGTAATTGCAGAATAATTGCGATTTACGGTATTGTGGAATATTGCGAATTTTGAAGTTGAATTATCTGCAATTCTGTAATTAGCAATTATCAGCAATTCCGCAAGTATTTCGCAATTCCGCAAATATTTCACAATTTCTGCAAATATTCCACTATTTATATCATATGATACATGTAGATAGGGAATTTAAATTTGTAGATTTGTCAATTAATCTTTTATCGATCAATTAATTGGAAAAGAATTATCGATCAATTAAATAATTTAATTTTTTATCACAAAAAATTTTTTTCGCTAAAATTTAATAAAACCGTGTAGTTGACATTAAAATTTGAGATTTTACTGGTTAATTAATTAATATATCTCCATATAGTTTATATTCGCAAATTTTTTTTATTATTATAACAACATAACGAAGCTATATACGGTAATTTATACAAATGGATTTATGTATTAAATATCATCCCTAATTGAGACAAATTTTTATTGTTAGGAAATTCTCTTATTATCACTACAAACAAATTTTAAAATAGATGGTTATGAATTTAATGCGTTAGTTGAAGCAATTCCTATAAAGAATTACTCGAGCAATCCTCCAAGTCCTCCTAATCTTCCTAATCCAGAAATTTAAATTTTAACCTTTCTATTAAAAAATTTCAAATTTACCATTTTCCTTCTAAAGTTTGTACCAATTGTGCAATAGTTGAACGTTTTTAATCTTGATTTTATTTAATATATGATTTATAATTTATATTATTTTATTTTATACTTAAAAAGACTTACTAATTATGGCTAAATCATTCTATATACAGATGAGTAAGAATTTTTAGAAGAAAAAGGAGTACAATTAAATATAGTTCTAGAAGTTGATAAACCACAATAACCCAATGATATGGCGGAATTATTAGCAAACCACATTTCTAAAATAAAAAATAATAAATAATAATTAATTTTTTTCTAAAAAAGACTTTCAATTCCACTCTCTCTATTTAAAAAAAATCAGTACTTACTTCCGTTAAATCTACTATATTTTCCTTGATTACCATTTTGTATTATACCTAAGGTTGCTTGTCTAAACCTCTTCAAAATCCTACGATTAGTTTCGTCAAAATTTTACTATAGATTTATTATAGTTTCGGCAGAGTTTTGGCATTTATAATAAGTTTTGGCAGTTTCGCCTTTCTCCAAAGTTTCGCCAGTTTTTTAATATAACTTTAATATAGTTTCGGCAGAATTTCGCTTTTCGGTGAAACGCCATCTTGCCTAAACCCCTAGGTTTCGGCAAGCAACCTTAATTATACCACACATACCACAACTAAATAAACAAAAATTACTATTTCCAATAAATCGTTAAGGATTACAACTAATTTTTGTATCATGGAACAATAATGTTCGTTGGCTATGAGCCGCTGATCGGTTATAATTTTTTAGTAACCACGTCATAAGAAAATTCTTCATAAATTGGAATTTGAGATCAAGGATCACGAAAATGAAATTTAATCCAAAACTGGAATCGTACCTATAAAATAATAGTCAGTTAAAAATATAATAAATATATACAGTATTTCATTTAAATTCAAAACATACCATTAAATTCTCCAGCTTTTTTGCTTAATAGTAATTAAGCTTTTGTCTTAAAAAAAATAATTTATTAATTATTAAAACTTAATATTTCACGTTACGAAAGTAATAAAACTAGTTTTACAAATAAAAATATTTTATTTTTATTTTTATACCTGGTCTTGAAGATGAAGAGAAATGGGAGCAGCCTGCGGAACTAGTCAGCCTAAAGCTGGGAAAGATTATACAATAGGAGTGACTTAAAAATTAAACTATCTAAATGATGGGTCTCGTGATTAAAATAGAATAATTAAAAAAAGAAAATAAATCTATATTATCGAAAAAAAAGTTATCCCTATGGGATTCCCATGATCCCGAATGTAAAAAGTTACTTGATGTCCATCTGATGTGTGCCGTAGGGTTATGTAGTACCCCAAATGGTCGTACAGGAGAGATGGAGGATGGTGGTTAACGTTAGCGTAATGAACAGCTCTTGTTTTTACTTGAGAAGCAGAACCATCAGATCCACTTTGAATAGGGACGTGCTGGGAGTATCGCTTGCAGTAAGTTTTCTTTTTTCTCATGGAGATCCCGATAGTTTTTCCCATTCTTTGAAATGTTGGCGTCTATTATTCCATATATGAATATCTATCTCTGATGTGATACAGTTCATGAAAGAGTGAAAAGCCTGATAACGAGCTTTTTCTTTCGCACAAAATTTATAAATATACAAGATAGGTCTTTTGGAGTTAAATGGTGTATTAACAAATAAAGTGGGTGATTTTTGGAAAGAGTAGTATTCAAATTAGTCGAAAACATAGGTGAGTTATCGATTGTTTCCATTATAGAAGGCAAAGGAGCGTCATTAATATCTTTGATGGTGTCATACAATATGTGTTTGTATTTGATCAATAAATTACGACAAAAATCTCTGTGTACTCTACAGAGGCCTATGTGTTCATTATCGTCGGGAAGTAGTTGACATTGTGTATACGGGAGTATGTTCGGAGGATATAACTTAGGGTAATTTCGCTGTTGTATGTCCGCCGTTGGGTAGATAAAGTTGCATTTTTTAATACGTGTTCCCTGGATTTTCGATAGTTTTTCGCTGGTGATGACGTCAAGAGAATTATAATTAATCCATTCTTTGGTGAAGGTCCAATCTATTTTGTCTTTTAAATGATGTCTTTAATTGGAGAAAAAGTTGAAAATAGTCAAATCGATCACTGTATTATGGCAATATTCCATTTATTCACAAATATAAAAATTGAATTATTGATCACGTGTGATTAAGGTTGCTTGTCTAAACCTCCTCAAAATCCTACGATTAATTTCGTCAAAATTTTACTATAGATTTATTATAGTTTCGGCAGAGTTTCGGCAGTTTCGGCATTTATAATAAGTTTCGGCAGTTTCGCCTTTCTCCAAAGTTTCGCCAGTTTTTTAATATAACTTTAATATAGTTTCGGCAGAATTTCGCTTTTTGGCAAAACGCCATCTTGCCTAAACCCTTAGGTTTCGGCAAGCAACCTTACGTGTGATCGATCATAATTGAATTACTGAACATTGACTCAATTAAGAACCCTACATCACTACATGTAGATTATCGATATCAGTAAATCAGTAAATCAAAAATTTCCAATTCCCTTTTTTTATAATTACTGCTCCAGAATGTCCAAGTAAATAAGTTTTAGCAGCAAACCTAATAAAATGAATTCCTGGAGGCGCTATTAAACAAAAAATATAAAAAAACAAAAATAAAAATAAAAAAAAAACAAAAAAATGATTAGAAAAATTTGAAAAAAAGATAAAAATATTTTAAAAATTGATTTAAAAAACCGAAATAAAAAAAATTTGCTACGTAATTAGAAATAGGATAGTGACATTCGGAATTTCAGCTGATCGATTACACAGGCTGTAGATTTTTGATAAACTTCAACATTTCTTTTCCCCTTTTCTCGTTATTTTTTTTTTGACTTTCAAAATTTATTTTTTTGTTTCTTACTTATTATTTCTTCAGTTTCTTGCTACCTTAATTATGTCTAATCCAGATAGAGGTCGTCCATTTTCAGATGTGTGGGAATACATGATAAAAGGCCAGCAACAATCAAGAGGACATTATACCGCAACTTGTACATATTGTAACTGTACATGGAAATATGGAAAACCTTGTGTTCTTCGACAACATCTTGCTAATCATTGTAAAAACTGCCCGCAAGATGTTGCGCTATATTTTGCTAGGATTGTTGGTAAAAAAATGAAAGAAGATGAAGATGACGAAAATGATAGTAATTCCGACTCAGAAGTACCTAAAAAAAAGCAAAAATACAGTAATTAAACATCTCTCTCAAATTTTTACAAAACAAAAAAGTTGGAAAAAAGATATTCTAATAGCATTGATCGTTCAATAACAAAGCGTTTATTATGTGTAATATTCCATTCAGTACTATTGAAAACCTGTGGTTCGTCGATTTAATGAAAACATTACAACCTGGGTATGATCTTCCTTCAAAACAAACTTTAAGTGGCACCTATTTGAAGGCAGTATTGTCTCACGTGAATATACGAATTGTAAATGAGTTAAATAATGAATCCAATCTTACAATTGGTAAGATTTTTTATATTATTATTGTTTAAATAATTATATTTTTTATTAAATTCAATTTACTAGTGCTAGACGGGTGGTCTGACTCACACAGAAATAGTCTTTGGGCGTTCATGTTGTTGACAGGTTCAAGAAAAGAGTACCTTTAGAGTTAGTGTTCTGAACGGATCGAATCAGATCGGATTTGAGATGAATCCGATCCGATCCGAATTCGGATCAAAAAAAATTGGATTTGATCTGATCCGAATTCAGATCAAAAATAATTGGATCCGATCAAATTTGAATCAGAAATGAACTTGATTCGGTCTGAATCCAATTCAGATAAAACCGATCTGATCCGAATCTAATCCAAATCAGAAATTAAAAAAACGGTTCGCAACGTTTTTTTAGAGATTTTATTTCAATTTAAATGAAAAAAAACCATTGCAAAACGGTTTATCTAACTAAAAAAAACTGTTGCGAAATGGTTTATCTAACTAAAAAAGACCGTTTCGCAACAGTTTTTTTAAGATATTAATATAAATCATTGCGAAATGGTTTATCTAACTAAAAAAGACCATTTTGCAGCAGTTTTTTTAAAGATATTAATATAAACTGTTGCGAAACAGTTTATCTAACTAAAAAAAGACCGTTTTGCAACGGTTTTTTTAAAGATTTTAATATAAACTGTTGCAAAACGGTTTATCTAACTAAAAAAGACCATTTCACAACAGTTTTTTTAAAGATTTTAATATAAACTGTTGCGAAATAGTTTATCTAACTAAAAAAAACCGTTTTGCAACGGTTTTTTTAAAGATTTTAATATAAACCGTTGCGAAATGGTTTATCTAACTAAAAAAAACTGTTTCGCAATGGTTTTTTTAAAGATTTTAATATAAATCGTTGCGAAATGGTTTATCTAACTAAAAAAAACCGTTTTGCAATGATTTTTTTAAAGATTTTAATATAAACTGTTGCGAAATGGTTTATCTAACTAAAAAACTGTTTTGCAACGGGTTTTTAAAGATTTTAATATAAACCGTTGCGAAACAGTTTATCTAACTAAAAAAACCGTTTCGCAACAGTTTTTTTAAAGATTTTAATATAAACCGTTAAAAAAACTGTTTTGCAACGGTTTTTTAACGATTTTAATATAAACCGTTGCGAAATGGTTTATATAACTAAAAAAAACTGGTTTGTGCAATGTTTTTTATTAAGACAATAAAAAATGTTGCAAAACGTTTTTTATTTTAATTTAATAAAAAAATCTGTTTCGCAATGGTTTTTAATTGTCTTAATAAAAACGTTGCGTGAAACATTTTTTATTCAGATCCGATCCGAATCTGATCTGAATCCGTTCAAATCTGATTCAATCTGATTCAATTTGAACGAATAACTGATCCGATATGATTCAATCCGTAATAGATCAAATTTTTTTGATTCAGATCAGATCACAGATCATAAAAAATCTGATCTGATCTGATCTATTTCAGATCAGATCCACGGATATGAATCGGATCAGATTTTTTTTGGAACACTATTTGGAGTCTTGAAGATCTTTCAAGTACTAAACATACAGGTCAACACTAAAGTTGCTTGCCGAAACCTAGGGGTTTAGGCAAGATGGCGTTTCGCCAAAAAGCGAAATTCTGCTGAAACTATATTAAAGTTATATTAAAAAACTGGCGAAACTTTGGAGAAAGGCGAAACTGCCGAAACTTATTATAAATGCCGAAACTGCTGAAACTCTGCCAAAACTATAATAAATCTATAGTAAAATTTTGACGAAACTAATCGTAGGATTTTGAAGAGTTTTAGACAAGCAACCTTAGTCAACACATAGCGAACGTCATCGATGAGGTTATTAAAAAAGTTGAAAATGAAAATTTTGTCGCTATAGTTTCTGATCATGGGTCTAACGTTGCTTCGGCCTATTGAATCATCACTAAAAAATATCCAAATATCATCAATGTTTGGTGCATCACGCATTGCATTAATCTTATTAGTTCTGATATCATAAAAATACCACAGGTTAAAGACCTTGTTAGACGCGCTAACATTATTACAAAATTTTTCAAATATTCAACTCTTGCCGCATTCTGGTTAGAAGAAGCCATTAAAACAAAAAATATTCAAGGCGGCGGCCTAAAAACTTACGTGAAAACCAGATGAACCACGGTATTTGAATGTACAAGTTCCATATGGCGATTGAAAGATGCTCTACAACATGTATTTTTTTTAAGATAATTATTGTTTCGAATAGTTAAATTATTTTAATCATTAACAATACAATTTTTTAAATTTTAATTAGGTTTTAGATAATCACGAAATTTCAAGTGATAATATCAAGTCTATCTTAAAAAAACGAGGTTTTTTTGACGATATGCGTGTATTATCTGATATTTTAAAACCAATAAAAGAATCGATTCTAGTGTTGGAGGGTACAAAGACAAATTTAGCAGATTGTTATCTGCAATTTCTTAAAATAGCTGCTAACGTTAAATCAATGCCTATTGATGATTATAAGACTTTGAAAAACTCTTGCATTAGAATTTTTAATAAAAGGTAAGTTATAATTTAATTATAAAAAATTGAAACAAATAATATATTTATTATATTTTCAATAGATTTGCAGAATACGATGAAGATATTTATCTTCTGGCATTTTTTCTTCACCCTTACTATAAAGGTAATTAATAATTAATAATTAATTTAAATTTAAAGGAAGATGGTTTGTAATCCATATAATAAAAAATTTATTTAACATTTATTTATTGCTTGTTTATTAAGGATTAGGTGTTCGTAATCAACATTTTGATCGTATTCAAAAAGCCGCACTTAGGCTTTGGAAAGCTCTTGGGCATAAAAAAGCATTTGGTTTAGAATTACATTCTCAGATTCATTCATATTTTGATAATGCTAAACCCTATGATGCATAATATTTGCCTGAACACGATGTGCCTTATTTATGGTGGAATTCAATTATTGATAGAAAATTCTCTTCTTTATCACGTCTTAGCAAAGTTATTTTTTCAATTACGCCTCATTCCGCTAGTTGCGAGCGTCTTTTTTCATCTCTTGGTTGGATGTTTGGAAAGAAAAGAACGAATTTAAGTGCCCAAACAATTGAATCAATAGCAAAAATCTATCGTTATAACCTTAGTACAAAAGGTCAAAAATCTTTAAATCATGCTGATTTAATATCAAATAATGATGTTCAACAAATGTTAAATAATATGTTTGAAGAAGGAGATTTGTTTAATGAAAGTGATGATGATGATGAATTAATTCCAAATGAAGGTAATGAAGTGGAAACAAGTGACGTTAATGAAATATTAAATATTGAAAATGTAGTAGATTTGGGCCCATAGGTACTTATTGATAATACAACACTTCCTATTATTACGCGTCGTAGATGTAATAGTAATGATGAAGATGACGAGGATTGGAATCCTGATGAAATATAATTTTTTCTTATTTTGTTTGTTATAATAATCATAATAATTCGCATAATTTCATATATAACAATATTATATAGTTTTATTAATAAAATAAATAACTTTAGTTGAGAAATTGTATTGCGCGTTTAAAACATGGTTTAGTGATTTGTTCATTTGTGATCACGTGACACTTACATATCATTTATTAAGATTTGATAATTAGAGATCATTATATACCTTAGCTCACTCTAACAATGCAGAAAATGATTTGGCAGATTCTTTAGCTAACGTAGGATCTGAAATCAGAAATCCTATTATTATTAATCATACATTTTTCAACAAACAAGTCTAGGATACATTAATTGGAATAATATCGCGGTAGTAGACCGCAACATTAGAAGATGGAGCAATAACATTCATTAATTAATAATTCTTCATTATTCCTTATTCACGATCTCATCAAATAAGGTGACATAGATTGGACTTTCACTAAAGAATGAATGAATCATAATCCTTATGATACGATTACAAGCATTAAATTATCGAAATTACAAAGTTCACGCATAAAAAAAAGTAATTTCTTATACCCTACCGCTAATATTCAATTTTCCTAGACACCTTTAGGACACTATAGACTCGTCCTCTTTTTTTAACGCTACTTTTGATTATACATTACCAAAAACTCACTCATTTTACTTTTTAATACATGGTTTGATACCATGTGCCCTTACTGACATTTTCTGCAATTATATCCTTAAGAAAGCTTTACATTTCAAGAGTTTTATAACTTTTATGAACCTCATTATGAATGACATTAAAGATCACATCTGGTCCTCACGTGCCAAATTGTATAAAGAATAATAGGAGAAAACTCACAACATTTTGAAAGAAATAAGAAATTTTACTTTTGAAGGAAATGTTCTACTAACACACATCGCACGAATCCTGATTTTGTTACTCTCTCTACTTACTCCACAATTACTACATAATTCACGTTATACTCATTTCCGTTTATTTTCTTTTCCAACATTTTTCTTTACACTTTCTTTATCTATGGCTAAAAAAAACAGCTTACAGAATTCGAACGTGACGTAATTATTGGTTTTTACCAATCAGGAGACTCTGAAAGAACCATATCCAAAAAACAGGTTGTTCAAAAACAGCTGTCTATGGTACAATATCAAAATTGGAAAAATTCACGTTTGGCACTTCCCAAAGGAAAAATATGATATTAATTGCCTTCCAACGGTAAAGCATAGTGGGTATTATGATGTGGGGATGTTTTTCATGGTATGGATTAGATCTGTTGGTAAGGATCAATGGTCAGATTGATATAACAGAAACATAGAAGATTTTCATCTAAGAAAATGCAATAACTCTTTTACTATGGCTGGGACAAAGTCCGACCTTAATCCTATCGAACACTTGTGGGATGAACTCGAACGTAACATCTGATCAAGAAAAGAAAATTCAAAAATATAATCAAATTAGAGAGATTTTTACAAGAATTATGGTCACAACTTTCTAGTGAGGTTATCAGAAGTATAATCGCCTTTCTCAAGACCATTTTAATCGAAAACGTCTGTTTGTTTCACTTATATAGGGCTTTCTGAGAGCAACTCAACTATAACCCATTTCATAAAGGGTTATTTATATACACATTTTTTTACCAGTTGATTTTACAAAAATTTCCCAAATTTTTTTTGCTGGTTCACACCTTTCTTTATTGATAATAAGCTTTAGATGCCGCTTATCACGTTCATTTAATTTTTAAGGTCTTCCAGTTCGAGAAGCAATAGTAAACGGTTAGCAGTATGGAAAACTGAGTAAAAGCAGTTTTAAAGGCACGTGGCTTTCCAACTAAGTATTAGCAAAAATTTTAATTAAAATTTTATATAGATAAATATAAATAAAAAATTGATTTGGTAATTAAGTTCTTTTAAGAAAAGTTTTACTTATATAATTTATATACTAGCTATAGATAGGATTATTTATTGGGCCGAAATTATATCAACTTGGGACTGAAATTAAATTATAAAATAACAAGGTAAAAGATAGCGATCATCGGGTAATTTAATGATTAAATTACATAGTAATTACGCGATTAATAATTTTCTCTTTTTTTTTGTAAAAATAAGATTTTCGTCAAATTTCTAATTGTGACTTAATAGTGATCTCAGAATTATTTCATGTTTTTAAAAAATTCTTTTAATATCATTTTAAGTATAACGTTCGTAAATACTTTTCTAAAACGATACTTAAAAAATGCAATATATTATAATTTCTGGTTAAATTCTATATATAAAACGCTGAAAAGTATTCATTAAGGAATAAAAATATTATATACATTTATTAGAGTCCAATAAAAATTAATGATAAAAAAAAATTTATTTTTTAAGAAATCACATATGGTCTTAAACTTTTTGGTATGAAGTGTATATATATGAGAATTTTTAAAAGAAATGTACTAATAATAAATTGAAAGGTATTTATTATTTGCTTTAGAAATATTAATAAGAATGCAATAAATAATGAATTTACAATTACAGAATTGCGAAAGAATTGTGATAAAATTGCGTAATTGTAAAAGAATTGCGATACTACCGGATAATTGCGGAATTGCGAAAGAATTGTGGTACTACCGAATAATTGCGGAATTGCAGAAGAATTGCGGTACTACCGAATAATTGCAGAATTGCGGAAGAATTGCAGTACTACCGAATAATTGCGAAATTGCAGAAGAATTGCGGTACTACCGAATAATTGCGAAATTGCGGAAGAATTGCAGTACTACTGAATAATTGTGGAATTGCAGAAGAATTGCGGTACTACTGAATAATTGTGGAATTGCAGAATAATTGCGGAATTGCGGAAGAATTGCGGAATTATGTAATAATTGCAGAATTGCGAATTATTATATGCAATTCACTTCAAAAATCCGCAATACTGCAAATTTAAAAAAATAATTGCAGCATCATTCTTAGGCTAAACGGAAGGTACTCAATTCTATTGACAAATGAACTGTCTGGTATTTTCTTTGTCATTTCGTTTGCATACTAATAGTTTTTCCCCATAGAGTTAATTGTTTTAGAATTTCCTCTGGCATCCAGGATACCAGAATATCATATACTAAAATGTCTCTGACTCGCAATGTATCCTCATTAGTTGGTATATGACCTGTAATAGCTTGTTGAACTAAATGTTTATTCAACTTTTTCTTTTTATTCAAAGATTTTGTCAAATCCGTTATGATGTTCTGTGATTGAGGAACTGTTTGCAGCAAGGGCGTATTTTCAATCTATTTTATAACTGGTGTATCTGTGATGATTTCCATTTTTGATGATTGATCAACATTTGGGCTATTATCAAGATTAATTCCAGATTTGATCATCTTCATTGGATCTACAATTGGTTGGTCAATTGAGATCATCTCATCAGTGGCTTTCTCCATCAGTTCATTAATTGTTTAATCTAATAGATCATCAGAATCACTCCCATATTGGTAAGTGAAATCTGAATCAGAATCATGGCGTTGGGCTTTTTTCTTTTTTTTCTTATCTTTTTTAGACCTGTGCTTTATTCCCGTCTTAGATTTTTCCTTTTTAGGAGATCGCTCTGAATAATGCTTTTTTGCTTTTTGGATCTCTTTTTCTATTTTTTGCTGTTTCAAATCCATAGAAGTCACATGTTCTGCTATTGATGTTGCCAACATATTTCTTCTATCAGCTGTTAAACGCTTTACTGCGGCATAACTCTCTACGGCAGAATATATAGCAGTGTGTAAAAAAAAAGCAAAACTTTCTGGAGTCATTTGATAACGAGAGGCCCTTGATCTCCAACTATTTATGTCTTCGTCTGTTAAACTGAAATTATTTCGTAGTATATTACATTGAACTTCTATATTTCTTCCGGTAAAAAACTGAGCGGCAAGACCTTCACTAAAATTTAAGTAATTTATATATGTGGTTCGTAAAAAATTTTGTTGTTCTGTGCCTTCAATAAGTGGAAACTTATTTTCAGCTATTTGTATATTTCGTTTATCTTCCATTTTTTTTTAAAAACTAAGCAAAATAAAATTTTACTGTGGAATTGTTATGTTTTTAAAATTTTTGGAAAAGAAAGCTTTTATCATCCATATGGGCTGATTTGTTTGCTCTGCATTAAAAAGAGTTATTGAATTGATCTTCACAATTTTTGTTACTCAAAATTGTTTTGTAATACCAAAAAATCATCTGATTGATGATCACTTGACTAAATAATAAGTTGAGCAAAAATTTACAATTGCGAAACTTAAATTATTAAATGTAAAAAGCTGTGAAAAAACCCATTTTACTAATAAAAAACCCATTTCTCATATATATGGAATTTTTAATATATATTATTAAAAAGTAAGTATATTTTAATAAAATATAAAGTAAAATAAAAATTTATATAGTCTTAGTAGCTATAAATGTTTATAAAAGTATAATAAAAATATCATATAAAAGATGGTATCATGATAGATATTTTCAAACAATAAAAATAATTATTTTGTGTCAGAGTTTGTATTACCATCTTTAAACGCAAATATATCAAGATTCACTGATCTGTTTTCTATAATTTTAGGCTTATTGAAAAGCCCTTGTTCTGGACTTTATAGGCGAAAAAAGAGCTCGTCAATTGACTCATTAGATCCAGAGATATTTATGTTTAAAGTTGAGGTATGAATTTTTTAACATGCTTAAATGCAAATATTTTGGGATCCACTGATCCATTTTTTATAAATTTAGGCTCTTTGGAAAGCCCTTGATCTGGTCTATATGAACGAAAAAAGAGCTTGCCGATTGGATCATTGGATCTGGAGATATTTACGTTTAAAGTTAAGATACAAAATTTTAACATATATGGTAAATATATTAATTTAAAAGAAATATTTACCAATTTATAGTAACATTAAATAAAAATTTTTTAATACTCATCTCCAATTTACTGTATATTATATAGTATTTTGTATAATAAAAATGTAATAAAATCAATATTTTAATTAAAGGTAGACAAATCAGCCCATATGATGTTAAGTTTTGCAACGCCTATTACAAAACTTATTTTCATTTTTTTATAGAAACATTTAGCTAATATTTTGGATTAATTGGATTAATATAGATTGTTATAATGTAATTTAATAATTTAATAAAATAATTTATTATTCAATAACATTTAAATATCAATAATAAAATACTGTTATAATAAAAATAATGTATATTGTTAATGGATTTGGTATTGTGACATCAGTAGTACATTACAGGGTCTGATGTTTAACATTTCTTTATAATGTATATCAAGTGGTTGATATACATTTGATAAACATTTTTTCTGTGACTTCCTGATGATACTAGAACTCTTAGGAAAGTTCATCAGTATAGCAACACAAAAATAATTTTCTTGACCAAGTTTATTAATAGATCTTGTGCCTTAGTGCCTTCAGCAAAAATGATGACTGCAGATGTCAGTGATGTATTACTGTGCATAATATATTCTGTGGATTTATATGATCCAGTGATATATTATTGGAATTAAGAGACGTCTCTTTCATGTGTTTTTGAAAGAATATATCTTTTTAGAAAATGATTATTTATCCACAAGTTTTAAGACCTTTATTTTCAGCATTATTAAGTGGATCTACCACTCTTTCCATAATTATCATCTGACATAATGTTGCAACTGATCCACAGCTTAACTATCCTTTTTTGCCTTTTTCCACTTGAGTTATGAAATCAGTTATGTGATTAACTATTTTATTTCCAAAATCTTGTACCTTAGAAATAAGATTAGTTTGAATGGATATTTCACGAAATGCCTTCATACCAAAGAATTTGTTCACTGAAGTGGACTGTTATATGCTTTTTTTCATGGATCATTGCATTGATTTTCAAGCTCCATTAAAGCACGAATAAAGTTATTGTTATCACCGATTTGGTTTGGAGTGATAACTAACATCAGAGATGTTAAATTGAACAGTCATGATAAAAGTCAAGTAATAAAATGATAAGTGTTTTGATAATATTGTAACGAAATATAAGAGTATCACTAATAATTCTCAATAGAAAATTAATAATGACGGTAAACAATGTAAGAGTTTCTTAAAGATAGAAATCTATCAAACAAATAATAACAAACACAAAGGTAAAACAAATAAAACATGCAAAAAAGTTTACTACAAAGAAAAACTAATAAACAAATCATACAAAAACACAATACTTTAGATAACACAATCTAAACTCACTATTAGATTACCCAGGTGTTAACAATTTTTATTCAAAAGAAAATATTGCTCTATATATGTTTACATTTGCACACATGACAGTTTGAACTTATCAATATTATCCTATTATACTAATATGATTAATCAATCAATTGTCCTTTTTCATTGCAATTATCTGCAAAAACCTTTTCATTACCATTTCCTATAAGTTCTATGTGTCTATATGATTCATCAACTATGTAAAATTCAAGAAACTTCTCTAGCTAAACTAATAAAGCAATTTTTTAAGGTTATAATAATTAAACTGATACTTATAATTGAATACTTATGAGTCAAAAGTACTAATAATACTAAAAGTGATTAATTAATGTAAATAACTAATAAAACTAAAATATATAAATGTTTCATATTGTAATAACTCAGCCATAATCATAGGATTTCTGCGTACTACATCATGTGACTTGTTCGATCTTCAACTATTCTCATAGGTAACCCTAACAATAATCTTTAATTAATTCTATCTTAAGCAAAAATTTTGGTAACATTATCAATCCAAGGCATATTTTTTCGATCATATTCTAGTACTTTATGAACTTCATTAACTATACTTGATGTACAAATTCTTGTAGTTCTATAGCCATTACTATAAGGCTTTCAGATTGGATCTCCTCAGCTGATACTGGAGTTGCGAATTGTGTGGATTGAATACATCTTTTATAAAGATACTGCCTGAAATTTAGTAATTTCTGAAACTGTTAAAACCGAAATTTGGTAAAACTATTTCTGAAATTTTCTTATTTTCCAAAACTGGTAAAACTGGTAAAACTAATCCAAAACTGGTAAAATTAATCTGAAACTGGTAAAACTAACTGAAATTGGTAAAACTAATCTGAAACTAGTAAAACTAATCCCAAAATTTATAATGCCAAAATTATTACTGAAAGTTCAAAATTTGACTGAAATTATTGATATAATTTTAGCCATTTTTAGGACGTAATTCTGGCCAAGAAATGATTGACATTAAAATTTCTTTTTTTGGATTTTGTGTAACCATTGTATAACTAATTTTTCCAATTTTACTGGGAAATATAATTTCCTTTTTAGGAAATTGGTATAACATCACGGGATAAAATGTCATAATTTCGGCCAAATTTTATGGGAGTTTTGGGCTAGTTTCGGGAGTTTTGGGCTAGTTTCAGAGTTTCGGACAAGTTTCGGATTTAGTTTTGGTTTCAATTTCAGTTTCGGAAACTGAAAAATAGTTTCAGGAAGCATCTTTAAATTCTTTTATTCTTTTTACAAACCATACTTACTCTTGACTAGAGTTCTGAATGGATCAGATCAGGTCAGGTTAATTGATAAATCTGACCTGAAATTTTTTTTCAGGTCAGGTCAGGTCAGGTTATCTGTTTGACCTGACCTGAACTGAAACCTGAAAATTTTCAGGATTTTTATTAAAATATCAAAAAAAATGGCGCAAAACATTTTTTTTGAAAATATTGCGATTCACTTTTTTATATTAAAATCGTATAAAAAGGTGAATCATAATACCGCAACCAACTTTTTTTATTTAAAATCAATATAAAAAAGTGAATTCCGATACTGCGATTCACTTTTTATATATAAAATCAATATAAAAAGTGAGTTATAATACTATCACTTATATTATATAAAATCATATTTTCAGGTCAACAGTCATTCAGGTTATATTGATGTCATAATGCTGAATTGTAATTGCTAAACCTGACCTGATAAATTCAGGTCAACCTGTCAGGTTACCTGAATTTGGTCAACCTGTTCGGAACTCTACTCTTGACTCTAAAAGAGTGAATTCAAATTTTTGAAGAAAAATAAATGGAATAAATGACTGCGGATATAGTGACGTAGTTACTGCAAAGAAGTTTAATGATGACGTACTTACTGTGCATAATATCTAGCCACCCACGTGATTCGAAAAAAAGAAATACGATTTTGCATAATTCAATCAATGCGAATAATTGTTCGTCCAATAATTCTTCTAGGCAGTTACCGGAGAGATAATAGGACTCATCATTGGTGAGACTTTCCTTTCATATCTCCATCACGATAATAATAACCTCTATCGCATCCACCATATTCATCATATCCACTGTATGACCATATCCATTATATCCATCATCCAAATCACGCCTCTCTTCTTCAGAATCACTAGAAACGTTTTCATCATCTGACTTAACTTCGTTCGCTTCCTCCTTTAAATCCTCCCCATCAAAGTAGACATCATCATATTCAATATGGATTTTAGTTGCAGTTACTACCTTTGATTGACATTTCTCTTTCTCTACCCTCTCAATACCTTCCATGATCTCTTTCATCAAAAGGTCCTCCTCAGTTGAAACCAAGGGATTCACTTGTGCATCCGTTAAATTAGTCTGATTAGTTTTCAAGATTACCTGATCTATTACATTTCGGATTTGTGCATTAGTCAGTTTCGAAATCTCAGTTGTGCTATATGAAACCAGCTTGATTTTGTCTATCTCAACCTATTTTTCCCAAATAACACGAGATGTTTCTAGTTCTAAGAGTTTCTTGTGCAAGTTATCTTGTATTATACCTATCTTAGATTTCCTGCTGACTAGATTTTATCCCTGACTTCATCCATGTAATAAATCACCTTGGTTAATCTCTATGAAAAACGTGGACATACACAAAAAATTATATAATAGTATATTTAAGCAATAATTTTTTATTCTTGCATTAAAATATATGTTTCATGATAATACATTTATAAAGCTAAAAATTCGAGTTATATCATAAAAATATTAGCATAAAATAATTAGGTAATTTTTTTTAAAGATATTTATAGTATACGAAGCTAGATATTAAAAACGAGAGAATATACTTCTAGATCCGCTGAACGTTCACTAACTCTGGTGGCACGGTAGCAATACCCAACATCGGGCACATTTGGATTAACTCGATCATGCCTGCACCTATATTTGAAAAAGTTAAAAACATTGCAAATATTTCTAGAAATAATAATAATAAAACTTAACACCAACCAAAGTGGTAGACCATTTACACAGTTAGTAAGCTGTCGTCCACTTCTGAAGGAGAAAATTACGTTAGAATTAAATTCATTGGTGCCTCCATTTGTCACAATGTGGTTAATTAACGAACGCTAAACAATTTTGTACATATTAGTTTAAATTAACAAACAATGAATAACAAACAATGTAAAAATACCTCCGTTTGGCCTCTAACATTTCTGGGAAAGGGAACTGTCCATTTAATGATGACGATAGGATCATCAATACACATATTTTCAATAACTTCGAGGACCTTGTCTGCGTTCTCTTTTATAACATCGGGAATATCTCTTAAACCTAAATGGTAATGAAAAGATTGTTAAGATGAATTTCTGAACTTTTCATTTATTTGTATCATTTAATACTCACCTAAGGAAAACATTTTTGCAAGTTTTTTTACAGTGTTTACACTGTTTTTGCTGTCTTCAGTATTCAAACTCATGGAACTCATGGTGGAATAGGTGGAATAACTAACAAGTAAGAGTTTTAGTCTTACTGATTAAGAACCTATGGTATTATTTATATTGATTATTAAACCACGTGCGCGTTTACGCGTTTTGAGATCGTGATCACTGATCTAGATATACATAACAGATTAACAGATGATGTTTAATACGAGCGATAAGCTGATAAAAAAAAAATAAATAGATATTTTTGCATCGCTTAGGTTAAACGTACGTAGAGTTACATATATTATAAGACTATTGTATCAAAATTTTTGGATACTAGACAAACAAACTCCTTAATTTTTCGTATCCTTTCTGGAATAACAATTTTCGGGTTTTGATCATACCATACTTCAATAAGGAAAATTCCACTATCCAGACAAATGCATCTTTTTTGCCGATCACTATTAACAACATCTTCGAGTTTCTTAACATCTTTATACCAGCTAGTACTATGAAACCGATGCTGAGCCCCTTGCACCTCTAATGCGATTCGATATTTTTGGAAGAAAGCATCAAGCTCTAATCCATCCAGGAAAGGAGGGCGATATTCGATAATAGGTTCCTCATTAAGAATTTCCTTAGCTATCTGGATGCATCTAGTCTGAAATTTGCGATTTTTCTTACCTAGTTTCTCTTTCTGCCTGATCCTGCTCTAGTTTTAAAATTCTAGCCTCAAGCTCAGCACGCCTAGCTTTCTCCTTAGCCTCAAGCTCAATGATCAATACTTCAAGCTCAGATAACATGATAGATAATATTTCATATACGAAAGAATTATTCAATGTTACATGGCAAATGAAAAACCGCTTTATTAATACATGCGAAAACAAATACAAATGACTGGGACTGTACCCGTGATACATATTATTTTTTCTATGCTAAGCCCTATCTGTTCCTAAATTCTAATTCGATTTTTCTGCGATGTTGCTCAATGACTTTACCCTTTTTACACCACTTTGCGAAGCTTCCACCGGCTTCTGTGCCTCTTCCAATAACCATACAATATGCCCGAGGATCTTTTCTACTTTAGCTTGCAAATTCTCATCTTTGCACACAACGGTCACTGGTTCCGATAGCTTAAACGATGGTTTCCCCTCATTATCTAGCGAACATTCCATAAAATACCATTCAGATGCATCGGTAACAATCCCAAATACCCTATCTACATCCTGTCCATTATCGATTTCATCTGCCTTGCGTTTACGTGACAAAGTTGACTCCATCTGCACGGACGCCTGGGCAAATCCCTTCATAAAATCTTCCTTCTTAACTTCGATTACACCAAGGACTCTACCGGTCGAACGACACTCTACTGCATAATCGAGGTTTCGACCCTCGATAAGTTTTTCCGGTATGAGCTTGAAATTATCTTTGTAAAACGAGACCCCGGAAGCCAGATAGCAGTAAGAATAAATTGTCTTCGTTGCCTCATATGCCTTGTCGAGAGGAGTAACATCTTGGCGAAGTTTTAATTCAGCCATTAGATGCTTAATCACGTCTTCAGACTTTTTGCTACTTAGGTTAGCAGATCCACAATGAAAAACGGGATATACATCAATACTAGGATTCGGGTCGTCGCTAAGCTCATAGAGCTCACACACTTTAGGGAAGGTCCAGGAGTTGAATGGTTTTGAGGGAGTCTCTATGAACACGGTAAACTTGAGATTTTTCTTTGATACTAGCGTCCGCAACATCTCTCGAAATGATTCATCGTTCCTAGGATAATATCTATCCCCATCGTTCATGAAGTTCAGTACTGCTCCATCATTTTCAAGCGCTGGTGGCTTATACAATTCACGTGAGGTCTTTGAGGGTTGCTTGCTCGATATTTACAGTCCACTTATTTGCCTTCTGTTTCGGCCTAACGACGACATCAAACGCTGTAATATAACAGCCAGTTAGTAATTTTTCACTGACCTCTGCTCAGGAAAAAAAATACATACCATGAGTTGACTTGTTAAGCGATTTCTCCAACGATGCGATGCGGTCAAGCAATTCCTGTTCACGGCTCGAAGTGGCGGTGGTCTCTGGTGGTTCGACTAAGACATAAATATGTTCCTCGAGAGGTGAGACAGGGAAGTATTTCGAAATCTTTCTTATAGCTAACTGTCCTCGAATGAAAGATTGCTTAAGGGATCGACATGATCGTCAGAGATTGTCTGCGTCTATACCAGCAAAGTCATTTTGTTTTTTTGCCTTTATAGCCTCCTTGAGCTTGCTAATAAACTTGTCCTTCTCAATATCAACTTCGAAGGCGTTCGCGGTTGTATTTCCTTTAACGAGATCAGAATAACGTGATAGACATGACAGCTTTTATATTATTTTTTTTGCGGAATGTTATTGGCTCAAAGTGCGGTATGTGAGGACAAAGAATTTTATTTGCGAAAAAATACTCGGTATGTAGAAAACATGTTATGTATACAACCCTTTGTATGTCACGTACGGTGATCTTTTTCTTTGTACGTATGGTTGTATTTTTTTACTATACGTACATACGTATTTATTATATTATTACTTTATACAATTTATTTATTTTATTTATTTTATGTGAAGCCGGTAGAGAAAGTAAGCAAAGGATGGACTATAACTAGCACGACCTAAACGATTCCTACCATCGAATTCCAGACAAGCTGGAGCCCAACCCGAACTTCTTGAAAAATAAAAGACCTGCACTACTACCACTACCGATTATTACTTTATACAATAAAAATGTACGTACGTACGGTATATACAATATCTAAAATCACGTGACCATACATTATTTTTTTTTACACAAATTTTACTTTAAAAAAAAAATATTTTTTTTACGAACACAAATTTTACTTTAAAAACCAATTTAAATTTTATTTTTTAAAAAATTTTTTATACTAGTAACATATAATCTTTATAATCTTTATTGAAATTTCATAAAACCAAACTTTTTTCAATCTAGAAATACGACTAAATCTTCAGTCTTTGTTGTTGATTAGCTATTTCTAATGCCTCAGCTTCAGCTTCTAGTTTTCTAACTTCAGCTTCAGCAATTCGTGCTTTAATAGCACGCTCTCTTAATGCTATTTTTTTCTCTTCAATTTCTAATTCAAGTATCTCTGTTTTCTCATTTTCCAATGGCTCCTCTTTACTTTTTTTTGATGATTTTCTATTAGTAGAGGGAGAAAGTTTTCTTTTTAAAGAGGGTTTATTGGATAAATGATCATTTGTTAAATCAATAACTGGTTCTTTATTTTTTTGATTACGAAAATCCTATATTTAATTAAAAAAGTTAGCTTTTACATGAAATTAATAACTGATAATTATTTTCATAAATATTATTACTACCTTTGCGTATTATTGATTCACTTGTTCGCTTAATTTCACTTTTATCCCGATGTGTATAAGGAACACCTGTATTGTTATGAATTTCAATTGTTTTGTAACACCGTTCATCATATTTTTTCCCTCTATAAAATAAAAAATATTTTTAAAAATTATGTATAATAAAAATATCAAGTAAACATAAATAACTAACCTTAAAATGGCTGATAGTAATTTTAATTGCTTTCCCTCTCTATTTACCATAGAATGAGCTGCCTCTGCATTATTAGTATTTGTTCCACTTTTGCGCTAAGTTTCATGATTAATATTTGAAATAAATTGATTTAAAGAAGACAATACATATGGTTGTTAGTAATATTTTAACCAATCTACAAAAAAAAAAAATAATAATTTGTTAAAATAATATAATTACTTAATTTAAAATATTAATAATTAATATATATCTTCTATTCCATCATCATTTGTATCTTTTATTTGTTGTAATAGAATATTTACTTCTTCTTTACTAGATGCATTAGGAATCTGTCTTATTAACTTTTTTGTATTTTTTTCAAATGTTTTGTGATGCAAATTTCTTAAGAAAAAAAAATAAATTAAACATTTAAAGATTTATAAAAAGTAATAAATAATGAAAAATAAATATATAAATACCGTTCAAAATGCACAAGACAAGACTTAAAAATAAAGGTCAAATGGGTCTCCCAATCTCTTTCACAATCCAGATCATGTAAAGCTGATCCTAAGCCCTTGGCTTGTGCGCTATCCAAATCAGCTAGAATGCATCTGATACCATCTTTATGAATGTGTTAAAACTTAATATGTTGTCCACTTACTTCATAAATTACTTGAAATAAGGATAAAAATAATCTATGATATTTTTCAGCTGTAAAAACATTTGTAAAAATTCTACAAAATGATAATACTAAAATAAAAGTTATATATTTAATACATATTTCCTTTTATATGTATATTAAATTGAATTTAAAAAAATTCACTTACTTAAATGATGATTAGAATCATATGTATTTATTTCAAATTTATTAATTTCTCCTTTCACTCGTTTGAAACTAACATCAATTTGAAACCACTCAAGTGCAATCAACTTTTTGGCTTGTTCAGCAAGCATGCATATAATAATTACTTGACCATTATTTGTAAAAAGATCTAAAAAATAATTATTATTAATATATAATTAATTATGGATGTAAATTGGATTTAAAAACTTACCAATTTTACGAATATAATTAGCCAAATTGGAATTTGCAGTTAATGCATTATGATATACACCCATAACTCCTTGCCCAAATGGATGCAAATTTTTATATGCTTTTCCTATTAAATAACGCAATTTATCAATATTATTCAATGATACATGCACCTCTGCTAAGATTTCTTTGTTAAAATATGCATTGATCAAATTCCCTATTAATTAATATAGTATATTATTAATAATATAATAATGTAAAATTTCCATTAAAATTTAACATTTACCTGATAATAAAGATCTTGAAGTAATAGTATCATCCTGATGAATTGCCTGTTCAATTAGAAGTTGCAAATTATTTTTAATTTCAGCAGGTGTTCTTTCTGGTAGAGGTGGAGGATGATTGTGAACACCAATACAAATAAGAGCAACAAATGGATATTCAGTAATGTTATGAGGAATAATTTTAATAAATTGTACTGAACAAGATTTTTCAATTATGTCACCACAAACAGCAGTTCCATTATTTAAGTGAGGAATATCTTAAATTTTAAAAAAATTAGATATTGCATATTATACATATATCTGGTATACAATATAAAACAAAAAATTAAATATATTACCACATTTTTTGCATCTACAATTTCTAGGAACTATCATGTTACATTGTGCTACTTCTTGTGTCTAAATAATTAACTTAGTATTTAGTTTTCAAAAAATAAATATATAAAAATCTAAATTAAAAAGTATTACTTACAGATACAGTACCAGAAAATAGATTTTGAAGAAGTGAAATATCTATTTCTTCTGGTTTAATTTTAATAAATCGATGCCATTTTTCATTTTGTTTAAATTTATCACATTCAATAAAATATGTAACTATTTGAGTCTTATAATTAGTAATTTTTCCAATATGAGCTCCTCCATCACAAGGTACATTCTCTTTTTTAAAAGGACAAGAAGATTTTTTTACTGCCAAAAACAAACTAATTAAATTTTCAAATTATTAGTTTAAAATAATAATTAAATTAAAGGAATAATTGTTAAAAAACTTACGTGTATGTTTTAGCTTCTTTGGAGTTATTATCTTACTGTTGTGTATATGTTTTAAAAGTTTTTGAATTAAAATCAACACTACAATACTCTTGGTTGACAAATTCTTGATCAGAAAACTGACAAAATTTAATGCCTTGGCACTTTCTTTTATCCTTTTTAACTGATATTCCACCAAAAAAGGGACATTCTTTAATATTTGAAGAACCACCTGAACCATTTGTTGAATATTGGATTTTTTATAATTAAAGAATTTTAGTTTAATATATATTTGCCATTAAATTAAATTTAACATATACTTACATCTGAAAAAGCATCCATATGGTTCTTCCAACCAGTAACATTAAATATCGTCGCAACTCCTTCTAGTGAGATGTCTGGATACTCCACAGGAACAGTTGTGTAGATTACTTTTTGAACTTGTAGTTTAGGAGTAAAGAAAGTAAATGTTCTATCATTTTCTTCATCTCCACTTTTATCTTCATTAGTATCATCTTTATCCTATTTGGTTTATTTATTAGAAATAATAAAAAATTATCCTATCCTACACATTATTTACCTTATCTTTATCAACTATTTCTACAGGATCTGTAAAATCTTTTGCATTATATTCTTTAATATCTGAAAGTTCAATAATAGAGGACATTATAATTTGTAATTAAAAATTAATTTTTGAAAAATATAAAATTCGAAAAATTGATTTTTTAAAAAAAAAATTTTACGCGTTACATTATTGAGTACACGTTTTTGATTTGTGGTCAAAAATAAGTTAACAACTACCTAACTATATTAATTTAAAGTCAAGCTGGATAATTGATTTATATGAATATAAGAATGTAAAATTGTTAATTATTTTGGTAATATTGTAATTAAATCTTGATTTAAAAATAAAATCAAATTGCTACTTCTTACCATTTTAGACATTAAAAATTATGATTTTATTTAAAATAATCCCTAATAAATAAATTCCAATATTTTACGGTGATTCATGGAAAAAATTCCAATATTATAGCAATATAATTGTTCGTGATTTAAGTATAGATCGGTAATCTAAAAAATTATGTAATTATAAATTAATATTCACATTCACTTAATTTGGTAAATAAATAATTAATAACCTTCCCAACCATGGCATAAAATTTGCTTTAGGAAATACCTATCAAATAATAAATTCTCACACTCCTATTCAACTTGAAAATTACTGTAAAATACCTTTTTCCCGATCTTTTTGCAAATTTTTTAGAAATTTCGGCTATTTATATGGTGTGATATTATACAATATATAAAATCAGATGTACAATATATCACATTATCAATTGATTTAACTTGATTTAGCATATTAAAAAATAGAACGTATATCGATTTTTTGTAAAAAAAATTATTGTCTTTAATTATCTTAATTACAATATATTTTCTTAATTTATAATTCTATAAACAAAAATTATATTTATTCTATAACTAGTTTTTATTTTTTCATTATAATATCTGGAAAATGTGTTAAAAAGTATGAGTTGTAGTCAATTGATTAAAGAAAAAATCTTTTTGAAAATATGAAAAAATTTAGTATTCACATACGTGATAGTAGGTATATAATGGGATAAACTCAATGAGACGCTAAAATGATTAATAGAAAAATTAAAAAAAAATGCATCGCATAAAATAAATTTTCATATAACAAAAAAATCTATAAAATTACGTGCATACCTTCAGTTAGGTTTGTTTATAGATACCAAAACTTAATTATTTAATTTCTACTTCTTAGCAACATCTAATAGCCTTTTGATTTCTGTTTTCAGTTAATTTTTTTCAAGATTGTTAACCTTACGCGCTCAGTTAATCTGTTTTGTTTATCTGGGTATTTTTTTTTGCCGTACTTTTCTTCAAAAATATTAGTTTGTATTTATTTGTTTTTGTTTCTAATGTACTTTATTGCAATATATAAAGTACGTCAAAAAGTTTAAAAGAATTAAAGAATTAAAAATATTGAGTTTTTTTTTCTGTACGTCTATACAGAATATCAATTTACTGATTAAACGTACATGTATAGAATAAAACCGTCACATGTATAGTGCATATCACCGTACGCTACGTACATAGGTGTCTATACATAACATTTTTTCTATATAATCAAAAATATAGGCCTAGTATATGTGAGAAATTTAACTGTCACATAAGAGACCTGCTACGTGATCAGCTATATTGCATCATAGGTGTATTGATTAAAACCCTAGTCATGGCGAAAAAAAAGTGGCAGATACGTGACTTTTGGCCCGCATTACGGCGTTATGCACTAACACGTGAAAATAAACATAAGTTTTTACCTACTCAAAAAAAACTAAGTCCCTAATATAAATATAAAAAGTGGAAACGCGGTAGGTATGATGGTTGTGATGAATAAAATGCAGTCACGTGTCTGCCACTTTTTTTTCGCCATGACTAGGGTTTTAGGATATAACGAAATCACATAATAAATTGCTATATATTGCATCCGAACTCATTATAGCTAGCCCAAATATAGTAGCTGCATATTTAGTATACATCTTCCTAGTAACACCATCAAAAAAAGCTTGGGCATGTGATTTTTAAGCATGTGATTTTGTTACATATGGTGCAGTTTGTGGCAACTGATCTATTTAAATATTTATCGTGTATTATTTAAGCTATTATTTAAGCTTTCTTTTCTTTTCGCGTCTACATTACCAATACCAAAGAATACAAATTTTTATTTTTTAAAAAAAAAGTTGGCTTATTTTATTTACAATAGCTACTTGCAGAAATATATGAAACCTGTAGAATAAACCTAATATCTTGGAAATCACCAAGTAAGCAATAATACCAGTTCAACAAACTAATTTGCAACTGTTATTTGACAGCCTAATTAATGCTACCTTCTCTTCTAGAAAAGCAAAACTAGTCTGCATCAAAAATAAGTAAGGCAAAATAAGTGAACTATGCCATTAACATGGAAGGCATATTGATAGCACTCATTATTTAAAATAATTTATTTTAAATTAATGTATTTTAATAAATTAAAATTGAAAAATTTTATTGTCAAATTAATATTAAATAAAATAATTACAATAATTTATTAATTTAAAAGAATTTGTTTTACTCTTATGAATTAACATCTATAAAATTTTATTATATTCTCAAGCAATCATCTTTGAAGTAGAGTATCTTAGAGTAAGAAAAGTTACTTTAGGCTAAAATACTTATCTTTGAAGATAACATTGACGTTGAAGTATCTTAGGGTTAGAATAAGGAAAGTTGTTTTAGATGGAAATACATATTCTTGAAGATAACGTAGATGTTGGAGTTTCTTAGAGTTAGGTTAGGGTAAGGAAAGTTGTTTTAGACAGAAATACTTATCCTTGAAAATAACGTAAACATTGGAGTATCTTAGGGTTAGGTAAGAAAGATTAGTTTAGGCTGAAACTTTTACTTTTGGAGTTAGTGTTGACTTTAGAAAATTAATTTAGCAATAACTGCGTATTGCAATTTCTATAGCCACACTTAGCCGCAGTCAAATCACATGAATCACATGCCCGAGCTTTTTTTGATGATTACGCTGGAAGTTTTTAGTATACCGAACTGTCATGTGATTTATATGGCTAATATAAAAGATGACATTACACGTAAATACTTTTTCCAATTTCCGTTAGTTTGAATCAGATAAATTTCTTCAAAAGTTCCGATAATGCTGACAAAAAGAAAAAGAGTTAGTCTTTCTGCTAAACAAAAGTACGAAATCTGTGAAATAAAAGAGAAAGTCCCAACACTCCAAAATGTAGAACTTGCGCAAAAATATAATGTTAGGAAGTCTACAATTACCGACATTTTAAGAGAAAGTGACCATTGGCTTACAATTACAGAAAGTCAAGAGAATACTAAAAAATTTCACAGATCAAAATGGCTACAACTGGAAGGTGCACTTGGTTTATGGGTTGATAACGCACTTAATACTAAACAAGATATTGATGGTAATATCTTAAAGGTAAAGGCAAGCTATTTTGCCGAACAGTTTTCAATAGAAGATTTTCATCATTCAGAGGGTTGGTTAGGTGGTTTTAAAAAATGGCATGGTTTGCATCAATTTAAAAAGCAAGGTGAAACTGAAAGTGCTCCTTTAGCTGAATCAATAGAAAAAGATCATTTTACTTTACAACAGCTCCTTGCATCTTACAACCCTGAAGATATTTGGAATGGTGATGAAACTGGCCTATTCTGAAAGATGGAACCTTCTAGAGTTTTGGCATGTAATTCTTTATCAGGGCATAAAAAAGAGAAATCCTGTGTTACAATATTTTGTGCAATAAATGCAACTGGCAGTGAGAAAATAACGCTAACATTTATTCACAAATACAAAACTCCTTGTGTTATAAAAAACATTAATTATAAAAACCTTCCAGTTTATTACTTTTGAAATAAAAAAGCATGGATGCAAGTTGGCATTTTTAATGAAATTCTTTTAAACTCAATGAAATAATGAGACGAAAAAGATGAAAAATATTTTTTTTAATTGATAATGCCCTATAAAAAGTATTATACTTAAAATATACTTAAAATATATTTAAAATATACTTAATTTAAAAATTGCAAAATACTTATAATATATTTTTAATATATCTAAAATATACTTAAAATTATCTTAAAATATATGTTTAATATATTTAATTTTTGCCCATATACTTAAAATATATTTAAATTATATTTAAATTAAAATTTAAGTATATTATAAGATTATTATAAGTATATTTTTTACATACTTAAAATATACTTAAAATATATTACATAATATATTTTAAGTATATTTTAAATATGTAAAAAATATATCTATAATATACTTAAATTTTAATTTAAATATAATTTAAGTATATTTTAAGTATTTGGGCAAAAATTAAATATATTAGAAATATATTTTAAGATAATTTTAAATACATTTTAAGTATATTATAAGTATTTCGCAATTTTTAAATTAAATATATTTTAAGTATATTTTAAATATATTTTAAAAAGTTTTTAATTATATTTTAAATATAAATACTTTTTATAGGGATGCACCAGTACATCTTATTTTAGATGAAACTCAAGAAAAGTTGGATAGTATAGATGTGAAATTTCTTTTACCAAATACTACCACTAAACTTCAGCCTTGTAATGTGGGAATTATTCATTCATTTAAGTGTCATTATAAATGCCTTTTCATTCAGAATAGGATTGATGCATATGATAATGTGTAGGATGGTATTGTGAAAGAACTTGCAGATTATACCATTTATGATTCTTTACAGAATGCGGCTGAAGCATGGTTAGGGATGTTAACGGTCTGATCTGGACTGACCAGACCATGGTCCAGTCCTAAGGACCGATTTTGGACTAGACTGCATTAGGACTGGACTGATAGGATCGTTAGTCCTATGATAGATGGTCTTACGGTACAAAACCTCTATAATAGGAACTTAAAAAAATTTAAATAAAATTTGATTTTATGATTGGATTTTAATTTTATAAAAAAAATTAAACTCTATTTATTAAAAGGAATTGATTTATAAAAATAAAAAAAAAGTTTCAATTTTTCAGATTATGTAAGCGTCACATGATACATATATTAACCAATCAGAAATTAGGATTTTATAAGTTATATAATATAAAATTTATATAGTAATATATTTATTTATTGTATTTCATTATAAACTGATGAATCAGGTATACGATGATGAGATTTGTATTTTATTATATGTATTTTTTGACCAAATTAAAGTAAAATTACTTAGTTTTTGAATTCTTTCATTTATAAATTCATCTGAACTGTCTTTTAAATATTTACTTGATGGTATATAATTATCATCTATAACATTAAATTGACCTATATTTAAACAACTGACCTTATTCATTAAATCTTTTTTTGCAGTTTTAAAATTTTTTTTCTTCTTGGCATATTAAAAAAAAAATCTGTACATTAAATGTGGCTAAAAAAACCTGTAATATAAAAATTTAAACTAGTCTCAATTTTGACTAAATTTAATCAATATATTTAAATTACAGATTTTTAAACAGCTAAAACTCAGCCAAAATTTAATTTAGAAAAAAAAATAACTGATAATTTTTAAAGCTAATGGTCATATCTATAAAAATTATCGGTTAAATTTTTTACTTTAATATAAAAAAATTTTTTTTTAGGAATTTATAATCAATTAATTGTTACTATACATTGTAATAACCGAAAATACAATAAAATAAAATAAGGGTAAATAATTAGCCGATGGGTAAATGATTAACCGATAAAATTATATTTATAGTTTAGTTTAGTGTAATGAGATAGTCATATGATAATAGATCTTTTATTTTCTTAAATTTTTATTAGAAAAAAGATAGTCATATTAGAAATGATTTTCTTAAAATGTATAAATACAAGTGGATTTCGTTAGAAATTTCACAGTTCGAGTTTGGAAGTTCAATTTTTAAAAAAAAATAATAATAAAAATTTTAGTTCGCCTTTAATAGAAATTATCGCAAAATTAATATTTAAGTAAGAAAATAATGTTTTTGTAATTTTTGTAACTAATTTTTATTTTAAACCAAGCATAGATATTATTTGAACTCAACACATCGGTGGCAATATACGATATTTTATTTAATATCCTATGGGCGGCGTGTCACAACATAAGTAGTTGAGTATAAAGGTTCTGTACTATATAAGAAATTTTTTTAATCAAAATTCATAGTGCTGGCCCAAATTATGGCAGTTTAACATTACACAATTCCAAAAAAGGAAAATTTTATTTTTCGCGAAAATTGAAGTGTGTTGTTGCACAAGGTTACATAAAATTTTAAAAAAAGAAATTTTGTTAATTCTGGTAGAAATTATGCAAAGTAACAAACTAATACTAAATTTTTTTTATGGGACTGTGATCCAGACCACGGTCCTATAAGACTGATCAGTCCTGGTCCTTAATCTAATCCCAGACTGTAAACCGATGAAAACTGGACCAGGACAGACTGGACTGGACCATTAACATGCCTAAGCATGATCAATAGTATCTTCTTAAACAATTTCAAACTGTTAGAAGAAGACAGGTATTCTTCCACCAAGTATTAACAAAACTGGAGAATTTCCTGATAATTATTCAGCATTTTCTGATGATAGATATGCAAAATTATATAATATAATTTTTTTAAAATTAACATTAATTTCTATTTTTCTTAATTTGATATAGATATTGATGAACTTGAAGCGTTAATTTTTCAGCTTCCAAATAGTGATCTTAATGCATATGAATACCTTCATGTTGAGGATGAGATGCCGGAAGGTGGGCTTACAGATTTTGAAATAGTTAATACTATACGAAATGCAGATAAGGAAGAGGAAGATATGATGGATGAGACCGAATTTACA
The DNA here is from genome assembly GCF_026210795.1 of Rhizophagus irregularis. Lineage (NCBI taxonomy): Eukaryota > Fungi > Glomeromycota > Glomeromycetes > Glomerales > Glomeraceae > Rhizophagus > Rhizophagus irregularis. The sequence continues at coordinate 2,830,375 of NC_089430.1, read as the reverse complement.
CCTATATCAGAAAAAGTGAGTCCAACAGATGCAGAAAAAGCTATAGATAAAACTATAAAATTTTTGTATGAACAGGGACCAGAATTTGGTGATGTAAATGAAGAGTTAAAGGTTTTAAGAAAATTATATAAAAAAGTAAAACTTTTAGTTGTAAATAATCTTAAACAGCTTAATCTTCATTACTTCCAATATAATAATAATGTATACATGCCACCCAAATTATTTTGAACTGCCGTAATTATAAGTAAAATCCCAAATTCAATTATGACATCCCAAATTATTTTAGCACTTTACATAGTAAATTATATATAAACTAAATAAATTATGGCATCCCAAATTATAATTATGGCATCCCAAAATAATTTGGATAGCATGTATATAATAATGTTTAAATAGCTAGTTAATACTTATAGTCATTAATAAAATAATATTGTAGTACATCACGCATTTTATTAACTTTAATTTAAATATAATGGTTATGTGCAACTAAAACTATTGGATAAAATTTATATACCGAACAGTTTGATATATAACATAAATATTATATATTGAATTCGTTATATACTGAACCAAATCTCTTAGAACGGCTGGTTCGTTATATCCAGTGGCGACTGTACACACTTTGCTTTACATAATCCCGTCACTCATTCCATGCGAAAAAAAATATAAAATGTCTAATAAATTTGCACTATTGCTTTATTGATCAAATTACTTGAGAACCTTCACATCACTTATAAATTTCTTCTGTGACTTTTTTACACCTTTTGCAATACAGATGTGAGTGATGATCGCATTCCTTATAAATCTTACATTCATGCTTCTATCCCCTAAATATATACCATTTTTCAAAATAGTTCTGATGATCCTCCCTTAATCTGTTGATCAAATTTTTGCTCATATAACACCTTGTTAATAATCTTAACTATACTACACCAGTTTAGAGCTTAGACTTGCACTTATGTAACTTGAGTTGACTTGAGTTGAACTTGCACTCGAGTCAGAAATTTCTTGACTCAAGTCAACCGGGATCATGTGGTTGATAGTGCTGGTTGAATCCTATTTGTAATTCCTACCAGCACTATGACTATAACGGGTAAAATTATGGATAAGTTTTTTGGCCTGCACTTTAACTTTGACTCAAATTAATTCTAGTTAACTTGAGTCCTGACTTGAGTCTTGGACTCGAGTACTCTTCGAGTCAAAAAAATTCTTGACTCGTTTTACTCGAGTTGATTCAACCTGACTCGAATTCAAGCTCTATACCAGTTATTAGCATATTGATGTATGATTCTGCTCAGCTCATCTGTAGTACAAGACCCATTAAATAGGCAGACATGTGTGAGATTTTTTTATATTATTTTTGGACAGTTGAAGTAACTCTGTGATACATATATCAAACTAACATTGTAATAGTATTGTAATGGTGTTCTTTAACGAAATAAGAAATAATTTTCTCTTGCACTTTCTTTGGATCAGTACATATATCTTCAAATATAGCTACTATACCCCTATCTGGAGAAAATGAATCTATCTTAGAGATTTTATCAGATTTCAAAGTTTAGAATGAAATATTTTCATGATATGACTTTATGTGGTATTTCCAGATGTCTTGCGAGTTCATGAATCATATTTAAAACTCTATTATTTAGGAAGATACCTGAATTAGCATAAATTTTTGACATAGATATTTGAATTGAAAGAAATAAGCTGATCTACGGCTTTTTTACTGATATTACTACATCCTTCCAAATTGAAATACTTTAAATTAAAACATGAACCAGCAATTTCTTTAATAGTTATATTGGTAATTTTACAAAAGCTAAGGCTGAGATGCTGAAGCCTTAAGCAAAAGTGAATAATATTACAAATTGATGTTTCAGAAAACTCTATGCATTTAGAAATATTTAGACATTCTAATTTATGGTATGAATTTACAATTGCACATAGGCCTTTATTATTTTCTGCAAAACTACTACATAAAGCGGATATATTGAGATAGTTCAAATTAGAATATGATTTTGCTATTAGCTTTAGAACTTTACCAATAGACTCAGATTTCATACTTTCTCTAAAATCTAAATGAATTATATTTAGGAACATGTATACAATTAGAGCTCTGAATGGGTCAGATAATTGACTTGACCTGATCTGAGACAAGTCATGAATTTGGTAACCTGATCCAAATATTACAGGTCAGTTCGGGTATCTGATCTAATCTGTTGACCTGATATATTTTGGGTTAAAAAAACATTTCAGTGTTATTTATATATCAAATTATAAGAAAAAAACGCTGAACATTTTTTTTTTACAATTATTTTATGAAAAAGTATGTTTCAGCACTTTTTATTATGCCAAACCGTTTTTTATATTAGGTCAGGTCGGGTATCTGATTTGACTTGTTGATTTTTTAAAAAAAACCATTTTTTTATTTTTTTTAATGAAAAATGTCAGGTACTCAGATTCAACATTTTTAAATTAAAGAAACGATTTTTTTTTATTTCTTTTAATAAAAAACATTAGGTTTAACGTTTTTTAATTAAAGAAATGTTTTTTTATTTCTTTTAATAAAGAAATGCTAAACCTAACATTTTTTAATTAAAGAAACGTTTCTTTTATTTCTTTTAATGAAAAAATGCTGAACCTGACATTTTTTAATTAAAGAAATGTTTTTTTATTTCTTTTAATGAAAAAATGTCAAATCCAACATTTTTTAATTACAATATGAAGTTTATAGAATTAAATTTAGGAGGAAAATGTTTTAATAGATAATGAAAGATTTTTATTAACTAATCAAGATATTATCAACTTTAGGAATTCAATAACAAAAGATGTTTTGAATATAGATATTAGAAATAGTGTTGAGAAAAATATTCATCAAATTTTTGAAGTTAATGATGATGAAGTAATTAAAGCTTCTACTCATCAGGAAATTTGTTTAGGTGTAATTTAGTGTAATATTTCGGAGGTAGTGTAAAATTTCAAAATATTACACTAAAAATGTAATATTACAAAAGTTTACGTTCTTAAATTTGAATAATTATAGTAATTTAAGAATATCTTGCTATCTACTGATCCAATCAAGACGATCTATAGCTCATTGGAATCAGCTCATTAAGACGAATCGAATGGTAGTAAAATCGTATTTTTACATTTGATAGATGACTGTCTATTAATTTAAAACTTTATTGCATACTATAGAGCGTTCTGTCAACTGTAGAAATGCGAATTTACTACCATTCGATTCGTTTTGATGAGCTGATTCTAATGAGCTATAGATCGTCTTGATTGGATCAGTAGATAGCAAGATATTCTTAAATTACTATAATTATTCAAATTTAAAAGCGTAAACTTTTGTAATATTACGTTTTTAGTGTAATATTTTGAAATTTTACACCACCTCCGAAATATTACACTAAATTACGCCTAAACAAATTTCCTGATGCTGTTTATTATAAACCTAAACAATCTAATAATGACAGATTAATATTAGTTTTAGCAACTCCAGAACAAAGAAAATTAACTTGGAAATATGGTTATAATGGTATTATACACTTTGATAGAACTTTTGGATTTTCTAATAAAAAAGTTTTATTATTTGTACTTTTAGTAGTAAATCAAAATAATAAAGGAATTCCAATAAGATATTTGTTATTTTCTGCAGCTAGTGGAGTACAAAAAGCTAGTAGTTCTTATAATTATGCAATTTTAAAAGAATTATTAAAGCAATATAAAGACAAAATATCTATTGAAAATTTCTTCCAAAAGTAAGTATTATTTGCTGTATTTTTTTGTTATTTATTTGTAATATTAATTAAATTTATATTAATTAGATAGTTATAACTGATACTGACCATAAAAAAAGATTAGCATTACTGGAAATTTGGCCACATATTTACTTTTTATTATGTGAATTTCATATTATTCAATGCTGGGAAAATAAAATAAAACAAGTTTTAGGTAGTCATAGTGGTTATGATATTGTTTCTTATCAAAAAGACATGAAAGAATATTTATATAATAATATTAAAAGGTATGTACTTTTGGATCACAGATTTAGCAATTACAGTAGTAATTAATGAAAATTCAACTTTATAATTTCTAATTATATTATAATTTAATTAATTGCTCTTAAAATTAAAATTGCACAAAATTATAATGAAATAACTAATATTCTTTCTTATATGGAGCAGTACTTGTTAGTATGAATATATTTTTTAAAATTAATTTTTTTTTTCATATATATAATAATAATTTATCCATTTATTTAATAGAACACTTTACAACAATAATACCATAATAATGCAAATTCTAAAATTATATCTATTATTAATGGTGCTTTGGAATTTATCAAGTATTTTAAAGAACATTGGATTGGTAATATAGAACTTGGCTGAACATATTATGATAAATTAATTGCTGCAAATATTTTAAACATGACTGTTGATTCTATTCCAAATAATTATTTTGAAGCTTTTAATAATCAGTTAAAAACTCATCAGTTAGATAGATTTAAAAATGGAAGGAATTTACTAAGACTGGATATTTTGAGTGTATTACTTATCAAATGTATTACGCCAAATCTTTTATTACATATAGATCTTATAAAAGATTAGATATAGCGCTAGATACAAGATTTACCTATTACACTTTCAAATCAAAAAAATCTGATCAAAATTTACAAGTATTTAAACAAGTAGCTTATTTATACCAGACAAATTACATGATCAAAAAGCTCAAGTTATTATAAAAGAAAAAAAAATAATTAATATTGAGTATTCAAAAGATTTATTATCATTACAGCATTATGGATTAAATCAAGTGGATCAAATCAGATTGAACAGCAAATTTATATAGTAACTTTATTACCTAATATTTATTGTTAATGTCTTGATTTTTTATCTAGAAGTGGTGCTATTCATACTGCTACAATATGGATTAATTGGCTTAGATCACAGCTTTCTCAAAATACATATTATTCTAATTTACAGTACAACCAACTACCATTAATTACACTTCCATCACAAGAAGAAGCCCTTAGACTTTTAAATAAAGATAAAGATCAAACAAAAGAATTACTATTATTTGAACAAAAATTACAAGATGTACATAGAGATGATAATAATACATTAGAAGGTGAATTAGTTTTAATTATTATTTATTATAAATTCATCAATCATTTATTTAATTAATTAAAAATATCAATTTACAGATAATATAACTTCTAATAACAGAGACAAAACAGCTACTTCTATTGAAACTACACCTTTATCAACTGAAACTACTCCTCTTACTCCTCTTGATTTAAATACAAAACATTCAATATCTATTTGAAAGCAAGAATATATTACTTCAATATCAAATCTTCTTGCTGATTTGAATTTTGAATGACTTAGCTACAGTTGAAAAAAGCATGAATAGACTTACTCATAATAGACCAACTGAGGTTGATTCTGATACAGAGAATATAGCTGAAGAAATAACTACGTTATTAAACCAACTAAACTTAGTTGAATAAAAGAATATTGCTTTTAACGGTTGGAAAGAAAAAAATGGAACTAGAAATAAAAGGAAAATAGAAAATACTGGTGATTTATGTCCAATTTCACCTTTTAAAAAACAGCAGCGTAAAGATTCTAACAAAACATTTTAATAATAGTTGTATATACTAAGTCTTTGTCAAAATCTTGTATTGCTTTTGTTAATAAAAAGTGCAGTCTTTAAAAAAATTGTAATAAAATTAATATTTTTATTATTTTTTTTTTTCTAGTTTTTTTTTTTTATCAGTTATATTTTTTTCTGTATAATTGATGTATATTGTTCAATATCTAGAAATAGTGCTCGGAAAGTATAACATAAAAGGAAATTCAGAATGCCGATCAAAATGATCTGCATTCGAGGTGGAGTGGTAAGATCATCTCATAATAATGCGTCATACTTTTTCACAATAAAATTTTTTCACACTTATCCTCGTATATGGCCGTTTAACCAATAACATTTCGCAAAAACAGTATAAAACTCAAAAATGTCAGTCACGTTACTCTGTCTCGTCAAAGAAAACAGATTATATAGAAAACATGTAGCGTACGGTGAGCTATGTATGTACGTATAGTGGTCAATGTATGGCAATGTCCGGTATACATCACCCTACAGTATACACCACCCCACTCTACAGTATGGTAAAAATGACCATACATACCATACGTTGATCACTATACAGACATACATAGGCTTCTATACATGACATGTTTCCGTCGTACCCAAGAAAAGACACTCGTGAACGCTTTCCCTGTCCATACCAGCTTGTTGGGAACCTTAAGAAGGCTATAAAGGCAGATAACCCGCAAACTTTTGCTAGCGTTGACGCCAAGGACATTCAGCTATGGAAGGTAGAAATTGGTGGTGATCACCTTAACAATCAGTTGAAGAATCTCAAACTCAATGGCAGTGATGAGCTGTCCGCAATAAACGAAATTGGAGACTACTGGACCAAAAAGCCACCCAAGAAACATATTTACGTCCTAGTCAAACTACCTACCTCGAGAGCTGCGAACAGGAATTACTCGACGAACTCAGTGCATTACATGCACTACTCAACAAGTCTGTAAGATTCTGCCAAGAAATCTCTGAGACGCCTCATCCCAGAAAATTTTACTAACCCGGTTATCGCATTACAGCGTTCGATGTCTTAGTTAGTCTGAAATGGATGAAGTGCTTCAAGTGGACCGTAAATATCAAACACGTGACCCTTGATGGCCTCAAAGAACATATACGTGGAGTGCGCAAGACGCCAGCACTTGATAATGGTGGAGCAGAACTTAGCATGTTAAATGATGGTGGAAAATTCTCTCCTTGAAACGATCAGGGTCTTTGTGAGATGCTCCACGTATTCGTGTCAAAGAACAACCTCAAGTTCACCGTATTTATTGAGACGCCATCAAAACCATTTTCAGATTAGTCATTTCCGAAGGTATGCCAGCTTTATAGTCTTGGCGAGTCAGATGATCCTTCGTTATCAGTGTTCCCGCCTTTCACTTGCGAGTATAAAGAACTGAAAGAGGATTCTTCCAAGGCAATACTTAAACATCTTACTGCGAAGTTGAACGCCCGTCTCAAGGCTATTCCAATCAGCGGGAATGAAGCATCAAAATCACAATATGTTTGTTCATACCTTGTTTCTGGGATAAATCTATACGAGGGAAAGTTCGAGCTTCAACCAGAAAAAAACATCACCGGACCCAATAGACACAGATCAGCTGATTTCGCAATAAACTTACTCCAAGCTGCGAAAACTTTGGCGTAACAAAAGTAAAGGACAAAGATATTTTCAAGGGTATTGCCCAGAATGCTATACAGTTCGAGTCCGCATTATCGAACCGCAAACGTAAGGCAAACGAGATGGAGGAGGAAAGTGTGTTTACGAGTAGGACTTTTGGGATCACAGACGCAAAAGAATGGTATTTTATGAAATGTTTGCTCGATGATCAGGACAGGCTAAGATTCAAACTATTGAAGCCGGTAACCGTTGTATATGATAGTGAAAACATGGGAGGTAATGTTGAAAGAGTTCTCGAACATATTGCATGGAGGTACAAAAGCCAGATTCAGCTTCACAAAGTGAAGAGAGGGCAATAAAAAAGTTTAGGTCATCGGGGAACCTTAAGGAAAAATCAGATACTGTCGTTAAGTCTTAGGATAGAAAATTAATCATGTATTACGGGCAAAGTCTTGAGAATTTGTATTTATTTTATTTCTTACTCGTTTCACTTCCATCACCTATATAATGGGATGCGTCCCGAACCATTGTATTTATTTTTTACCCTCCTGCCTGTATTAATAAAAATTTTCTCGGCATTTTTCCTTCTGAAAATTCTTTGAACATTGAACAATTCCTTACATATATTAACTGAGTAAATATTTACACTAATATTTTTAACGGTCGATAAACATGTCATATATTAATCGACTGTAAGTTTTCAGTCTTCCTTATCAGAGAATGTGTTCATTTCCCCTCACCTGCTCATGAACCATAAAATATAGCATTTTTAAAAGATAGGAAAATGGGTAGAAGGGTCTGGATTAGAAGGCTCTCGAGTGGAAAGTGGATGGGAGAATTTATAGACGAAGAAATAAAAAGGACATGTTCATTGATCGTTAAATTAAATTTGCAGTTAAATGTTCATGTTTTTATTATTATAAAATTTTGTTATTACAAATATACATATGCATAAACTAATTGGATATTAAATGACAAAGATAGATATTGTACAATTATAGAATAATTGATGTTAAAAGCGAAATTACATAAAAGAAATTATTTACACATTCTGCTTGACCCGAAGAAAAAAATTTTCATTGAATAGAATGAAATTCGGATGCCTAGCAAAAGTGCTAGTGCTTTTTTTTCTTCTTTTTTCCCTTATTCTTTCCCTTCTTTATTCCTTTTTTTCATTTCTTTTTATTGGATTAAGAGACTCTCTAGTTACTTTCCACTCAATATCGTCAATATCGATAGGCTCGCATGAATCTGCTAATTCTTTAGCTTGTTGTTTGATTTCATTCTTTGGTATAATTTCATGAGTGAACTCAACGACATAACAAATATTATCTTGGTGAAAAAGGTAGTTTACTAAAGCTTCTCTTAATTCACGTCCTAAATATGACATGGACCATTCTACACGAGACCACATATAGATAATACCAGCAGGATCTTCTAACCAAAAGACATAATTATCATTACTTGCAAGGATGGGACGAACATTAGAAATATCATATAGCTTGAAGAAATCATTAATTTCATAATCCTCTAAGACATCACCGCTTGTTTCATTAAAAGGATAAAAACTTTTTAATATATTAAGAAGTGAGGGAACATCGTGAGAGTATTGTGCTTCAAGGTCACAAGACAATTTGCGCAAGGTGGCTTGACTTTCTGCTCTTTCGTTGAAATCGAATGAAGTCAGATTGGTAAGTTTTGTTTTCAGTGTGCTAAATGTGCCAATGGGTTGTTCTCGGCACAATTGCCGAAGTCCTAGCCCTCTTTTTTCTGAATCACATTCTTTTCCTCGTCCCGTGGGAGAAGATGTTTGTGCTCTAGGTCGAAGTTTTGTTGCATCTCTGCTAAAGCTTGTTTGGATTTGAAGTAACCTATTAGTGACACCCCAAATGAATAATTGATGATCTTCTGCTGCTTGGACTTCCACATCACATTGATCACATATGGCGTTCGATGAGATTCTGTCTCCAAGAGTACTACCCATTTCGCTAATTGTTTCTGGTATTGAAAGAGAAAATTTATCTGTTCCTCGAGGAATCTCAAAGTTCTTATAATTGGTTCGATATTGATCGTGTAATACAGACAGAGGGCATCCCAGACTGTGCTCAGTGCAATTTTCGCTCCATCTAAAGTTATCGTCAAATAATTCGGTTTTCTGGCCTTTTGTAAAAAGGTCTGCCTGTGGTATCTGGAGTGCCAGAAAATTTAAATGCGTATTTGCTTAAAAATGGCATACTATATGAACTATACCTGTAAGGTTCTAGGAATGTCTTGTATAATATTCTTAACAATTGTCCTCTTTCCGACAGGAGTTTCAAGTACTTCCATAACTATTTTTAATATTTTTAATATAACTAAAAAAAGCATGAAAGCATGACAAATAAATACTTCTTATAATGGGAATAATTACATTATTATTACATTCCACAGATTTCCACCTCATTAAATATCATATGAATATCCGCATTATCCTTTATAAGGTATAGCAAAGTCTGATTAGACTATTAGTCTACGAGCAGTCATCCCGCCCCTGCTTCTAAAAATAGATTTTACTATTTAAACACGTCCTAACACGTCTCAACACGTGACCGTGGAAACAACACAGTGATGACTAAGAGTGTGACAAATAGGATTTTGACTAATAACGAAAAAAACTAAGTCCTCCAGATACTTATAGATTACGGAAACGCGAAGGGTGTTGATGGTGGTGACAAATAAAATCTATTTTTAAAAGCGGGGGCAGGATCAGGGACGATGATTTTATGCTATCACATAATATCACATTAAACGCATAATTATGCAATAAATGCATAATTTAAGTTGATCGCGTCATAAAATCACATAATTTAATTTATCACATATCAGAATGCATAATCCGCAGTTATCCGCAGTATAAAATTTACTACGGATTATCATTTCGATAATTCGATCTTTTTTTTCTTTCGCAATGTCAAAAAAACCAAAAACTGCATCAGTTCATACCAGATGTAATGAATATAAAGATATTTTCCGAGTTGATGACAGCATTCTTTTTTGCAATTATTGCAACATTTCTGTAGATTGGAAGCGTAAATCTACTGTAGATAATCATTGTAAAAGCCAGAAACACATTTCTAACGTAAAAAGTCAAGAAAAAACCCAAAATAATACACAACTTACTCTTTCATCTACTCAGGCAGCTGCTGAAGCAAAAAAGCAACTTATTGAAGACCTTATAGAGGCATTTGCAACAGCAGACATTCCTCTTGAAAAGGTCAATTCTTTACTTTCATTTTTTAAAAAATACATTAAAAACGGAGGGTCTATTCCTCAAGCTCCTACCCTTAGACAAAATTATTTGCCTAACGTTTTTGACAAACACTTTCAGTCACTTAAACTACTTTTTGATTCAAAACCAGTGGCTATAATTATGGATGAAACCACTGATGACTGTGCTCGAAGTGTTGTCAACACCATTTTTTGTTATCGCAATGAAACAAAACTAGTTTCGGTTGACTTTCTTGAACGTGCGAATAATACCACAATGGGGCAAAGCTTCTCACTACTATTCTTGCTCATTTTAATATATCCTTCAACTTGCCTCGCCTATTTCTTACGGACTCAGCAGCATACATGAAAAAATGCCATCGTAAAGTCCTATCTCCACTAATGCCTCAATTAACGCATGTGCCATGTTGTGCACATATTATAAATCTTATCGGGTATGTATAATTTATTTCTATTTATAAAGAGGGGGCAAATTTCACGGCATAGCATTTAATATTTTTGTATTTTTTTTTTCTTTTTTCAATTATTTTGTATTTTAATTTTCATGTTCCAAGTATTTATATAATCTAATATGAAAAAGTTTTAATTAATAAAAACAAATTGGTTTTCCTCTACTATATATTAAAAATTAAAGGGATATGTGGAGAACATTACCTCAGTTTAATATTTTAAAGTCTTTTTTGGATAAAATTAAAGAGGTTTTCGTTAATTCTCCTGCCCGAAGAGGTAGATATTTGGCTTATTTGAAAATGCATGGAATTTTCTCACCATGCAAAATTCCTTTGTATAACAAAACACGATGGAACTCTTGGTTTCGGATGGTTTCATATGCAAAGGATCATATTGTCTATTGGCCCTCTTTTTTTAAAGAAGAATTCAATAATGATAAAAAACACAACACTTTGGCTGCTATTAATTCTTGCTTGGAAAATGAACAAGAATTAGGAATAATCACAATCTACCTTAATTTCATTACTTCCTATGCTAAAGAATTTGTTCAGGATCTTGATTTTTTTCCAACAATTAAAAAAACCAGTTTTTCCTTTTGTAGAATTACGCCTTCAACAGCTTACTGCATATATTGAAACATATAGGAATTCAGATGATTTTGGTCTTTCTTTAGAAAACTTGATTAATAGTCTCCGATTTAATACACATGAATTCTATTCCATTTTTCGAGCAGCATTTGAGGCAGCTTATGCCAAGTTTGCTGCACACATTCCTAATCACCCAGCTCGGCCACTTTTCCATGCATGCCAAGTATTTGACCCCAAATTTATTCATTCTGGAGATGTTTTACGAAAAAATATTCGGCAATATAACAAAATTAAAGAATTTGATAATCCATCAGATGAATTAATACGAGAATGGGGAATTTATTGTGGATTAGACAATGAACTTTTGGGCGAAATGGAATTGGATCAATATTGGGTAGATAAGGCAACACAACTGCCAATCCTTTCTAATATCGCAATGGATTACATCTGGTTGCCGATTTCAAGTTGTACCATTGAACGAAGCTTTTCTATGTATAATTCTCTATTAGACAGTGATCGTCAAAACTTGTCTCAAGATTCTCTTAAAAGATTAAATATGATATATTTTAATGGTGTTAAAATTTAGGAATTAAGACTTAGGGAACGGGAATTTAGATTTATGCAATATCACTTTTAAATAAAATAAATGAAATTTTAATTCAATTTACTAATATTTTTATTTATAATAACTTAATTTACACGATTTATTTTCAGTTTTTACTATAATAAAACTGCGCATAATTTTACATAATTACAAATTTTGGCGCATAATTTATGCATAATTGTAAAAAATACGCATTCCTTAAAATGCATATTTGGCTTTTGTTGCATACATAATTCATGATTTATTACCGCATAAAATCATCGTCCCTGGGCAGGATGACTGATCTTAGTCTACCCGTTTCTAAAAATAGATTAGGCTAATTAAACTTATTAAAGAGAATTTACGCAACTTTCATATAAAAGTTTCCTCATTCACAGTTATACCAATATGGCTTTTTTCGCATTAAGTGACCATGTAAAATCAGTCCCTGCACTGTTCACGTGACAGTGCATAATTCTGCATAATACCGGCCACCAAATTGCTTTTTTTTCTTAGGAACGCTAGGGTAGTTCTTTGTCAGAATGCTATTAAGACGAAAAAAAGTACGATAATTTTCCTGCAGACAAGCTCAAGTTATAGGAGAAAGAAATCCCTGATGATCGCGATCTCTTGAGCACTATCTCACTTCAGGACTCCTTGCAACAAGAGGAATAGGAGACTACTGGGCTGGGAAACTACCTAAGAGGTATATTCATGTGTAAATTATGGAGAACTAGAAAACCCGTGCCTTCATCACCCGATACCAAACAGATATGTTTCCTATCTTTCTAGATTCGGAAATATTATTTATCAATACTTTTTCTTGCTCTGAAAAGGTCTGATCGCAAACATGGGTAGTGGAAAAATATTCAGATTCCAGAAAGTAAAGAAACTTCTCCACTTTATTCGCGAATCATCACTTATCTAAGCTCTTCATTGTAAAGGTACAAATGGGTGGTTAATATCGAGCAAGAGACCTCAAATAATACATACGTGCGATGAACCAACTTGAAAATGATGGAGCGGTGTTCAACATATGGATAATGGAGGGAGATATTCACCCAGGAACAATGCTTCATTCTGAGAGATATTACGATCACTAGTTACAAAAAAGACCTGCTACCAGACCCTTAAGTTCACTGTAATTATTGGGACTCCCTCAAATCATTTGACAATTGAACCTTTCTGAAAGTGTATCAACTCTACGGTCTTAGTAGCGATGACCCTAATCCCGACATTGATTTTTTTCATGTGGTTTTGCTGACCTAAGTAGCGATAAGTCCAAAACTGTGGTGGTTAATCTTCTAATAGCCGAACTGAACTTTAGTAAAAAGATGACCTTATTGCCATTAGCATATGAGACGACGAAATCTATCTATTCACACTGTTACTTAGCAGCGGTGTATCATTATACGAGAATGATTTCAAAATCATACCTGAAAAGCTTGTAGTAGGGCATAACGGGCAAGGAAACCTCGATTTTGCGATAGAATGTTGTTCAACGGGGAGGATGGATAGCGGGATTAGTTGAGGTCATAAGAGATGACTTTAGACAGGGTTTTGCAAGCTACTGTGCAGATGGAATCAACCATAACATGTCATAAACGTAAAGTTGATGAGATCGAATATGACATGGATAAAGTATGGGGATCGTAACTGATGCAGAAAAATGGTATCTTATGGAATGTATACCTGAGAGAAAGCCCTCGTTTAAGTTATCGGAACTGGTGATGTTGAGTATAATAATGAGAATATGCAAATCAAGGTGGAAAAGGTCCTCGGTCATATTGTATGGTTGCTGCGCAGAAGCCTGTGGACAATTCACAAAGTGTTAAGCAATCGAAGGAGATAAAAAAGCATAGGTCATCAGGTAATCTTACGGAAAAATCAGATACAGTAGATAGGTCAGCATAGAAAATTAGTCGCAAAGCCCCGAACATTTACCTTCATCTGTATAATAGGCCATCATTATATTTATTTTTTAATTGTATTATTAAAAAATTTACTTTTACCAATATTACACGAAACACGCACACAACGTTTTTATGACAAAGAAATGGATTTTATTTTTCATAAATATATAGGAAAAGAACCGGTTGCTATGCAAAACAAAAAAATAAAACAGATAGCGGATGTTTCAAGGGAGGAATAAAGCATAAAATATACCTACCCGCCATTAAGTGCAATAATGGCAGTTCCTTCTAGCTATCCTTTACTAACTACTCTTTTTCCCTCCCTTTCTATCCATGGAGTTATTTTATCTATCGTAGTCTTTCTTGGATTCGTTCTGTGATTGGGAAAAAAACCCTAATGTTCCCAACTCCTCATGAAATAAATGATAGAAGCTGGCTAATGTGCCAGGACTAAGTCCGATCTCATCAGATAATATATTGTACATTTGTGTAGGAGAGCGATTCCCCTTTTTTCTTCTCTGATCGAAAATGGCAGTGAATTTGACCCAATACATTTCTGTTTCGTCGTCATATTCAGTACGTGCGGATAAACGACTTATGGAAGAGAATCGATTTGATCCAACTAAAAGAAATGAAACGCATATTATGTATCGTCACGGGCATGAATCACATGCAGACTGCAGACTGCGGCATGATAGGCTTACCTTGTGATATTGCGTCATTCTTCCATTCGTTTTCAGTGCGTATTTCTTTGGATTTCATTATTTAGTGCCAGGACTGTTCTTTCAAGTTCATTATTTGTCTCAGGCTGATGAAAAAAAGATAATGTAACTGCTACAACTGCATATATAATTACGTTCCCCGAAAAAACATTCTGGATCATGTCCATTGTTAAGATGCCTCGGGTAAGCATCTCATGTAATGCAACAACGGAAATGAAGAGTGAAATCAAAAAAATGTTACGTCTGTTCATGTTATCTGTAGTTTGTAAATTGTTTCAAAAAAGCAGTATGCAGGTTTATTTGGAACTTTTTAGATAGTAACAGTTAAAGGTCTTTATCTGCTGAAGGCAAGACTATTTATACTGCGCGAAAAATTGCTATTCATGAAATAATGAATTGAGTTACGCAAACTTATCCTAATTTGGTAGTAAACTATATGCGTAATCTGGATTGATTAATGCAAACAAATACGCAAGCTATTATTTCATGGTGGATTATTAATGGGATGTGCAAAAATAATGCCCATTTTTATTGTTAATGCAGCCGATCGATGCGGTAGATGAGTTACTTTGATCACCTCGACGGCATCACTTGGTCCTTGTGGTCTCTTTTAGGGATAGAATTATATACGTATTTTTTTAGCTGCGATACGCAAAAATTTATGCCAGAACTTTCAGGAAAACGATTTTATTGGTCAGTATTTTTTACAGGTATGACTTGTTTTTTAACACTATACTGCGGCATATTTTACATATGATATCGATGACGTTTACTGCGGTATGATTTTGTGACTTTTCTCACATGATTCAAAAAATGACCGTGAGGACAAAACAAGCACTGCAGCTGCGGTTAGTCACATGAACGAGCAATGGATTATATGCAAAAATGGTACTTTATTTAATCATAATAGACACATAAAAAAACTAATACATTCTAAGATATTCCGCAGGTATTCGACCAGATTATGCCTGTCAAAACTCCTTCTGTTCGAGCGTTGATCGGGTAATTCGAGTCGACAGGTTTATCGTCCATTATTTCCTCGTCGAGATCAAAGTCTATGTCATCGAATATATTAATATCTTCAGGTTTATCGTCCATTTTTTCATCATCGAGAACGAAGTCAATGTTAGGCTGTGACTTAATTGCCTCTAGTGCTTCTAACCTCGCTACTTCTTTGTGTGTGAGTTCATCATAGATTCGCTCCATAGATTTGTCGTAATTGGAGTCAGATTCTGAATTCGGAGGCACCTTACCACCCCAGTGACCTCCTCCGTAATTCCAGCTAGGCAGTCATCTGAGTTAGAATCATAAGCTGAAGTAACCGCCACACTCTCAGAGATTTCGTTTACAGGACTAGTGGTTGTCTTCTTTGACCTGTTCTATGATGTATTCGATTTGAGGATTAGTGAGTTTTGAAATTCTGTCAGCACTATAGGTGACCCGATTAACCATATACCCTGGTATACCATCAATCTTTTTCAGAGTTACAGGATCATATTCAAACCCAAATAACTTGTTAATTTTCTCGCCTTAAAGGCCTTCACACATAAATATTCATCTGAAATATCTGTAAGGTATGGTTTCATTTCAGAATAAATTTGTGTTTTTGCAGTTCTATCCGCAAGTTTCTTATTTTCAGCCCTAGGTTCCAGGACCTTGTTTTCAAATCTTTCTGAGAATAAACGCCAGGTTGTAATTTCTGATCGCTTTGTTGTGATCGATCTATTTCTTGCACCATTTGCTTGGCAGAATGAATTGGCAAGTCTCTTAATACTTATCGATCCGGAAATTATAGTTTTGGGAGAAGAAAACTTTACATCTTTCAGAAGTTGATTGTCAGATGAGAGTAGCTCTTCCAACAAACCTTGTACGAATTCGGTTACTATGCTCGGTCCTACCACCGATTTATCTTGATAGTCAGCTTTGCTCTCAATTTCTTCCAAACTTTCTGAAGCCACCTGATCGTATCCCAAGGATACGGTTTTCCCGATTTCTTCCAAATTTTCTGAAGCACTCTGATCGTATCCTTGGGATACAGTTTTCCCTATTTTTTCCGAAGCACTCCGATCGCTAATGGTGTTCGAATCCACAGCAGAATTCGCAATACCTTCAATAATCTCTGTTTCGTGAGATAATTCTGAGGAAGAGCTATCCTGGCCAGCTGATTCACGCTGGAGTTTCTTCTCCCTATTCCTCTGCCTTATCTCTTCACTAATACCTTTCTTATGCTCCTCGATTAAGAAAGCGGAGCAAGCATCCACTGGAGAACCTTGTTCATTCTCTGCAGAACTGCTGGCATTGTTGGACTGGTCCCGTGGTTGTTCATCCACCGAAGAGCTCTGTTCTACCTTCACGAGTCTATTCTCAAGTTCCATATTTTTTAGTTCTTGTTCCTTCCTGATAAGGTTGCTTGTCTAAACCTCTTCAAAATCCTACGATTAGTTTCGTCAAAATTTTACTATAGATTTATTATAGTTTCGGCAGAGTTTCAGCAGTTTCAGCATTTATAATAAGTTTCGGCAGTTTCGCCATTCTCCAAAGTTTCGCCAGTTTTTTAATATAATTTTAATATAGTTTTAGCAGAATTTCGCTTTTCGGCGAAACGCCATCTTGCCTAAACCCCTAGGTTTCGGCAAGCAACCTTACTTCCTGAAATTCGCTACCTTAAGATCGAAATTCTCAGTAAAGAGGTCAGCATTCTTCTTTTTAAGCTTGTCAATTTCTTCCATAAATGAAAAAGCACTTATTCTCTTTTCTTCACGCTCTGCCTCAAGCTCGGCCTTCAGCTCAGCGTTGCGCTGTCTTAATAAATCAAGCTCAGATAGGTTAACTGCAGTATCATTAACTGTCATGTCATGGTTAATAATTTTACATGCAGGGCAAAAATATTCAATGTTACATGACAAATGTAATCAAATTTTATTAATAAAAGAGTCAGGGCGTAGCCCGTTATACATGTAATAATAAATCATTGCCGGAAACTGGCTAACAGTATATAAAAATGTGAATATATCGTACTGCATAATACAAAAAATTATTCTTTTTCTGGTAATACGGGATATGCTTTGATATGAACGTAGTCTGTATGAGGTTGGTCATTAAATTAAAGCCTGCGATTGCATACGTCTTTCATCAACACTGCTAGGATGAATTTAGAGGAATGTTATTAAAAGATGCCCCTAGATTGTTTTGAATTGCGGTTTCAAGAGCGCTAACTATTTGTCCCCTATCAATTGTAATTGTTCTATCACATAGAAGATCATTAGAAACAATACAGCAGTTGAGAGTAATATCAGTCATACTGGATTCCTGATCCTTAATGAGATTATTTGCATGAAAACACTTGCATATACGCACCTTAATTTTTCGCGGGAGGGTTAGTTGAACTTCTGCCTGTTCTTTCACGCTTTATATCTCTTTACTGTTATCAGCGGAATAATAAAAAGCCAGCAGGTATATGATTAACATTGTCGTATGATGCCAAAAAAACCAAGAAGGTACATGAAATCGGAATCTTGATTCCTTTTAATTTAGCTATCTTTCTCGCAAGACTCTAAGTAGCTTTGCGCCTGACGATCTCAGAATTGCAAAGTCTTCCGCCCTTCGTAACATATGCTTTTGACGTTAATATTAACTTATAGGTTAGCCCTGTATTGCAACAAAGCATTTTCACATTCCTCTCGCGTTTGTGGTTGTATTTTATTTGCGAAAATTAATACTGATGTCGCACGGTCGGCACGGACCTTCCATTTATTCTGTCGTACAATTTGTCGCTCAGCAAAATTCTTCCGAGCTGGTGATCACCGCACTGGGCTAGTTAGGTCGGTAGAAGCTTACCGGTTCCAGTAAAGGTAAGGGTAATGTTAACTCGACTAAGAAACGCAGAAATAATATTCTGTGCACTATCTGCTTGTCTAAGATAATTATTCAGCTGTACCCATAATTATCGGAGGAGACACATTATTACTATAGATATCTTCATCCTCTGATTCGGTTTTGGAGCCAGAGCTAGAATATTCAGAGTCTGTTTCAATATTCAGAGTCTGTTTCAGAGTATTCCAAATCATAATACTCACTTAGATCAAGGTTGTCCATAGCCGTATAATGTTTGAAAAACTTGGTTATTATGACCTCCCCATTTGAATTGAATGCGGTAAAATCAGAAAACAACTATTCGTAGAATGTATATAATGAAGGAGATAGTATATCAATGTTATTTATTACATAATAAAGTCTTTTCTCTTCATTATCTTCCCAATATCTTGCATCGCGTTCATCAATCCTATATCCTAATCTTACTAGCCAATTATTACCTAAACCAAATCATATTCAGGCTTGTCAACAACTACGAAAGTTTTTGTATCTATTCCCAAATACGAAGGTGGTTTTAACCCATCAAATATATTTGGCAAAGTGACGGCAACTTTTTCTCTTTTAATCCATCCTCTTATCATCACTTTCTTATCAGCATTTGGTGTGCCAATGGCAAGTTCTTTTACTGTGGGATATCTTGAACCAAATTCCCTACAAATATATAAGTCTATTTTTTTGGCAAGTGCTTTGCTAATACTGCTATACAGAGATCGGGAATTGATCAGTGCTTTAACAGTTTGTGCTTTAACAGTTTCTTTAAAATCAATAAATGTACAATCTTCTGCGAATTTCTTGAATCACTTCATCTCCCCATATATTATTTATACTGTGACATTTTTTAAGATCCTGTATCGCAAAATGTTTTAGAATAAACTGTATTAACTCTGTCGGAAGCTCTCGTAGTGACACAGACCTTGCAGTTCCACAAATAGACATGGTTGTCAAAAATAAAATTAGCAAACTATTTCCAGGTCCTGTCCTGAACCAGGAACATACAAAAGGAATCAAAAAGCAAGACCTAAAGAAAAAAATATCAGCACAACAATATATTGTATATGAGAGAATTCCAACTTAGCAAATAGAAGGTGGTGTGTATGACCTGAAAGGAAGAAAAATTTTCAAGCGTAATGAACAGTGTCAGTTGCTTTAGAAAAAACAAAACAATATATAAATTAATTTGTTAAAGAAGGAAATAGAGTAATTTGAAAGGTATATAATAATATCAAATTGTATAAATACAAACATAATACTTCCTTTTGTTTAGAGAGTAGTAAAAACATTTACTAAAACCATATGATTATGATGATTCTATATAATCTGATAGCTACTATGAGAATTTCATAAGGTGATAGTAGGGCACAGGAGCAATCTTATAGATGAAGGACTGGTTTGGAGTTTTAAGCAAATTAATTATACATGTAACAGAATTTTCTGTATTTTATATAATTAATAAACTCACAAATTGCACTACTTTGCAAAAAAAAAAAAAATATTAAGATTTAAAGTGATTAATAGAATTTTATAGGTATAAAATAAAGAATAAATTTTTAGTAAATTTTAAATTTTTAGTTAAATTTGAAGGTAGAATTTATAATTTTTAATTATTTAATAACTTTATTATAAAATAATAAATATAATAAAATATAGTTTACAATAGTAATAAATAGTAAACTCCTATTAAAAATAATAAATTTAATAATTCCTTTATTTGTAATATAAATATATTAATCAATTTAATAATTGGAATATAATTAAAATATATAAAATACAATAATATATATAAATTTTATAATATTGTTTTGTAGCTTTTTGTCATTTGTTAATTTATATTTATTCTTTTATAGAAATAATATTTTTTTTTTGTAAATGGCATATTAAAAGAAAAGCAAACAATAAATTATCAAGAAATGATAAAAAGGATAAAAACCAGAAATTAAAGAACTAATAAAAATCATACTTTTGAATGGAAATATTGACAAAAAAAAAAAAGAAATATTTGGACTGAATGCTGGAAAAAGAGGACCAAATTGACAAAAAATTTTTTTTAAAAATAACAAATGTTCTGCATCAAATGATCAGATATATATCTATTTTATTTACAAACTTTTTTTGAAAAAAATTTCAATTTCAAAGCTAATACTATTTAAAATTGAATTGCAATTACACTAGAACTTTTAAAGCTTTACTTTGTACTTTAGAAGAAGTAGAATTTTCAAGAAATACAGAATATTAATGAGTTTGTAATAAATTTTAGAAATAGCAATTTACTAATACCATATTTATTGAAAATAAGCAACCTTTCTTTACTACTTATTTTCGAGCGTAAAATATTTGTCTTTTTTTATCAAGCTGCGCCAAATACTATCTGATGATCATCTGAATTGTTGTACAGCTTTATTAATTTTGAGATGATGAACTTTAATCTTAATGTTTTTATGATCAGACATTAGGTTAAAGCAAGCGTGAACTGGACAAATAAGATAAGAAAGAAATTGGTAATAAGTGAAACTAATGACAAAAGTAATTAGTGATAGTAATACTGTACTTCTACAATTATTGATTAAAATTTATACAAAGGATTTTCATAGTGCTTATTTTGGGGATGTACTTAAATATGATAATATTCTTTTTATAGTAAAATCAACTACCAAACCAGAAGTGCGTTTTGTATTATAAAAAGGTTAGTTTTATTGAACGAATCAGAAACTTTATAATGTTTATCTTCATTTGAAGTTTCCTTTTTTAATTCACCCCCAGATCTGCATAATTTGAACTGATTATATCAAGACCAGCACTTAAATTGATGTGCGAAGCACAACTTTCATTTAAAATTGATAAATTGAGTTTGTGTGGAGCATATTTTTTATTTAAATTTACAAATTCAGTTTATGCGAGGCATAATTTTCATATAATATGATGCGAAGCACAAATGCACAATATTGGCCGCCCGCCTATGACAATTATACGACAAATAAGTTCTCTCATTTTTCACAAAAATGTTTTCTCGTTGTTTTTTTGCGAAAATAATGATGACAAACTACAAGCTATTTAATGATTTTTGAGGAGATTTAACCCCTGAAGTTGCAATGGCCATTATAGTTACACAAATAAGCAATAACCCGATAAATAAGAGATAGGAATTACAATAATGAGTTCAATGATAACTTTATGTATACTTTTAGAGGGCCGAATTATTCTTTTTTAGTTCGCTGCATGTCATGAATTTTTATTTATTCTTCACATGTTGGTATCTATTTAATTATATTCTTTTGCAATAAGGTTATCCAAAGCTATTTTATTATATATATAAAAACGATTTATATGAGATTCAGCAAATATGGTATTTTCAGTATTTACGGGATTTACGAGGATTACGAGATTTATGAGATAACTAGAGAAAGTATTTAGCTGTTTAACGACACAAGCTGGATTATTCACATCGATTTTTTTTTTCTTGTTTAGTCCAAATTTAATTAAATCTCTCATACTTACGATGAACTTTGCATGAACGAGTTTCGTACAAAGAAGAGGTGGATTGCAGTGATCCTCTTGATAATTGCATGGATCTTTTCTCCAAGATTTATTAAAGTTTTCGGATTTATCAATATTATAATATAATAATGATGGATTTTACCAATCTGAAAAAACTTGTTGCATTTATTTTTTTTTTAAGAGTGCAATTTTAATTCAAGCTGTTGGGAATGATTGAATGAATACCTATTAAGTAACGATTTTTGGCTCTTACTATATAATGGCAATAACCAGATTGATCAACGTTTACAATTTCAGTGGTTCCTGGTATGCATCCATACAGCGTCAATATTTAATTACAGCCACTCGCTTCTCATCCATCTAGATTGTTTGACATTTATCAGCGGTTTTATTTTGATGTCAATATTTAAACCTCATGCTATACCATAAATTTGAACGAAACATTTTCCTTTGTGTCAAGATATAGACACATCAAATTATTATTACTCTGGCTTCGAAAAGTGGAATATGTTTATAATAGTATTAGTAGATTAATTCATATATCGTTGTGGCTTAGGTTATTTACTGTATATTGCCAAGACAGTGGAAAGATTTTCTTAAATTACTAAATACTTCGTCGTACTATTTGCATTTTTATAGTTAAACAATTATGATCTCAAATAATCCTTTCGGCCAAAATAGTCAAAATAATACTTCTTTCCATCACCTAGCGATATGTATTTTTTTCAATAATACATTAGTTGATCCAATATGATAAAAAAAATACTAGAAACAAGTTAATGAGTTACTCTTCCAGTATATGTAACATATTTATAATATAATAATATTATATATGATCCACCAAAATTGTACTAAAAATACGTAAAACACCTGCATAAGATTTTAGTTAAAAAATACTTATGTCCGCAAATCAGACTTCGTAGATCATAGCCATGATTTCAAAACCGAGAACCAATTTAGTACATATGCACGGACTTTATTTGAACGAAATTCACCTATAAAATTGATTCGATTAAAAACTTCTTTGATTTAGAGAAAAGGTGATAAAATCATCCAAATTCAAATCGTTAAATATTGAAATTTGCTTTACACATGGCATGTATGTATTATTAGGTCATTTAAGTACATCACTACGGCTTTCATAATTGTAATATCTACATATTTCATTGCCATAAGGTTATACACATGAAAATAAAACTTCTTTTTGGAAAATACAAACGACATTATATAGTTCACTCCCTGAAGAGATATGTAAGTAATGTTAGTCAATATGAAAAATTCGATTTTCAACAGAAGTTCATCGAAAATACATTCTATATTGCCATATGATATAATTTCCACATTTAGCATTCAGGTCACAGAGAATTTGAAAAAAATTCAGACCAATCAGCATTCAGAATTTGTATTTGCATTTAAAAAACAACCCGCAAAAAAAAAAGAAGAATATCAACATATCGAACATATCGTAATAAATCAGTATAGAACCGATATAGAATCTTCAATTAAAAATAGAACCAATAAAAAATTGGTATGTTCCAAAGATTTTACGATTTCTTTTAATTCATTCCAGGATTAATTTGTTGGGTGAAACATTATCGAGTACAAATATGGTAGATCATGTTGCATAGTATCATTATTTTGTTTATACTAACAAATAAACTAGTTTGTTAATTAGGGCTAGATAATGTGACACCAAATTTGTTTCTAAGAACGAAAGACAGCCAATACGCATTTTGATTTCACGAATATAATGTAAACTTACGATTGTTTTGTTTTACTATTTGGGATTTGTAGATTTGTAAACAAATTATATGCAGATAAGTTTCTAATTTTAAAAATGAGTATATGGATGGAAGGTTTAATCCAGAAATTCAGACATATCACAAAATTTATTAACCAACAAATATTTTGAACATCTCAACGACGCAAATCAATTGAGAAGGATAAACCAATACAGTTAACATATAGACAAGTTAAAAAGGAATCATTATTGTTCCTTAATTGATATATTAATTATATTAATTGTAAATTGTTTTTGTTTATAATAAATATGATATGTAAAATAATAAAAATATTTTTTTTGAAAAAAGAAATTTTTTTTTTTTTGAATTTATTTCCCTAATTTTATATCGTAGCGTACGAACTGAGATGGATACCTCCGATGAACATAGGTGCGAGTAAGTATTGTTCTTCAAATTCTGCTATCATTATAAAAAATTTTGAAGTTTAATGACATAGTATTTAAATCACAGATGGAGATATGATATCATTGATTGTAAAAATGATGAAAAAACTTATCAAATACTTCTTATATTAAACACATGTTTAAATTGTATATTCATCCTGATCTCAGCATCATTAATTTGTTGGAAACTTAAACTTCGTTTAAATGTAAAGTTTTGGTCTAAAGAAGCGTGGCTTCCTATGAACTTATTCTTTTTATGGTTTATATTATATTATTTATGTAAGTATTTTATACTCTTGATTTAATCTATCTTTATATATTAAAATCTGATAAATAAACTTCTTTCAGTACGTTCTTTTGCAAGTCTTGTCGTATTATTAGGATTATTCACTGATAAAATATTCATAGTTATTATGATATACGATCTTTCGTGGAGTCCTGGTATAATTGCAATTTTATTATACATTAAGGGAATGTTTCATCTCATGCCGCGTTTAACATTTGACCAATTTACAAATAATTGTTCACATAACAAAAAACCCACGAAAAAAATTTGGATTCCAGAAGATCAAAGCGTAAACCTTACTTTTTGGTCTGTTTCAGTATTTACCGTATTTATCATGTTGATTTTTTCATTATTAAAAAGTTATTTTTATAATCAGGAGAAAAAATCATACCCAATTTTAGAAGTTCCATTATTAGTTAGCAGTTTATTTATTAGCTTTTTATTTTTATATTATGGAGTAATTTTAATTACTTTAACGAAAAATAGTTTTATCTTATCTGAAGAAGACAATTTCGAAAATGATAGAAATCATCTTTCTTTTGTATTTCAACAAAATAAATTAAAGCTTAAGAAATATCTTCGAAAGGTAATTTGATTTGTCTTCTTCATTTATTATTATTATTATTATTACTAACGTAATGAATACTTGTTTTTTTAGATGATGTTATTTAATTTTTTTTGTGGAATCAATTTTTTATTAATTGCAATATCTATTGTATTTTTCTTTTTTCCTGATAAAACTCGTACAATGTTCACTTTGAATTTAATACTTTGTATTTTAACTTATGTAATATTTCCAACTTTTACGATCGTTTTACATATTGTTATGATATTATTGTGAGTATAAAATATAACGATAAATTAAAAGATTTATATTAAAAAAAAAATGCTTTAACTTAATTTATGTTTCATTCATATAGAGAAATTACAAAACGACATAGTAATAATTCGACTGTTACAGGTATTTAAATTCCTATTTAATAATTAATCAATAAAAGGTTTATCTAATTATTATTTTTTTTTAGTTCACGTGGAAACGACACAACTTTATAGTGTGCAAAGCAAGCCGATTCTAACAAATGATTAATACAATAATTGCAAAACTTCCATATAAATCATCGTAATCCCCTTTCCTTTTTTTTTTAATGACAACTTGTATTTAATAATTATTATAGCAATTTTTTTTTAGAATCTTTATAATGTATTCTCCTTAGCTTTTAATGACCTAATAGAACAATTCATTTACATACGCTCCGTCCCTCTGTTTTTGAATTTATAACCTCTTCCTGTATAGCATAACACCGATAATTCATTTTTTTTTTTTTACTATTCTCTTCAAATCATTCATCTGATCGCTAATCTATACAAAGATCCATGACGGTATATATGTTATGATATATTTTGCAAATTATTTATTTAGAAAAATAATTTTATTCATTTTCGTTAATGTGGGACTTACAAGTCACAGTTGACGATAATTTGACTTCGCTACGTTATTTATATAGAAAATTATTTTAATAAATTATTTATTAATCAGCTACTTTTATTATATCTTTATCGTTCGTCTTTTATCACAAACTGTTGCTTTAAGCGATTATAATGATCCTAGTGATCCTAGAAAAGATTCATACATAACAAGTATACGTATATTAAGAAACGGAAACATTTGCGAATCCGATTTTATTGGATGACGATCGCAGTATGCAGTATTGAATAATCGATCAAAAGTTTGGCTTGAGATTATTGCATGGATTAAACTGATGTTCTCTTGTTGATAGGTAGCATCTTGTTATGAGCCGAGTTGATCTGATTTTCGTAATGCGGTCATATTAACGTTCCAAAATCAATTCTTAGACACACTGCAAATCATATAAAAAGGTGATGCCTTAGTTAGCAAGCCCTTTAAACGAAGCTACAGAGCAAACAGAACTAGAACATATGAATCGAAAAACATAATAATCATCTTATTATATACCAAATCTTATCAGTTTAGGTTAAAGGTCTACATAGGTTAAGGATGCTCGATAATCATAACTCCCTCATTTCACAAATCACGTGTCAGTTCTAATTTCGACGTAGAAAATCATGACTGTTTGTAATTTAACAAAATAATTCTCGTTCACTCACTGAAGAGATTAAAAACATAACACGAACGATCTTGTCGACTTATTAAAAGAAAACTTGGAACTTGACGATGACGACTTGAATATTATTCGCGATAAAAAAGTCACCGGTCGCGCTTTTTTTAAGTTGACCGAAAGCAATTAGCCATTGTAGACTTGATTAATGAACTCAAAGATAATGAGGGTAAGCACCTTCCAAACATATACTGCGAACGTTGATAGCGACTTATACCATTTGCTTCCATTATATAGAGTCTCCTAGTAAAGGATTAAAGTTGAGGATGCTGAAGATATTAAAGTTTAGTACCGTTTCTTTTCGATCATGTTTTTGGGCATTATACAATACCCTACGTCTGTATGTTTGTGTGGGACCCCTACAGCCGATGTTTGGAAAGAGGGCCTTGCACGCCTACTAGGACTTACTTGTAAACCTTCTATTAAATCCGTGTGACATACTTTTTCCAGTGTATTGGGCACTGTGGGATTCCTATGTTCGTGTGGACCTGTCCACTTATGTGAGACCCCGCGACCAATGCTTGGGAAGAGAGCCTTGCACGCCTACTAGGACTTACGCTGTAAACCTTCTAGTAAATTCGTATGACATGCTCTTTCCAGAATCCCATGGTGCCAATGCCATTTTTGTGTTTTTTGTTATGTTTTAAATCAAGAACATGTTTAATTAGAATTAAGCAGTGATTCGTTACCTTATTTTTTCATTATGTTAACGATTACTCTGACTTTCTATAGATGAATATTCCAGACGGACTTTCTTCATACTTTTATAGAGCGAATTTTGATAATTGGGCTTTCATTGATTGCTTAAAATAATTAGCAAAAGTGTGTGAACGTCTAAGATCAGAAGACCTTGATGAAATTATTAAGTCCAACTTCGTTCGATAAGCTCAAGTCCATGGGCAGCTCCAAAGAGTAAGGAACAAAGCTACTAAGTTGATTAAAAGCGCCAAGGCTACATTCAAACGTAAAGACATCGCCACGTTTTTCGAAAGATTAGATATACGGGTATGTTTCAATTTGTGTATATAATGTGCTTATCGTTCATAAAAGCTAATTCATTAAATAGGCTGATACAAATGACACCCATAATCTCGTAAACGACACCAATAATCTGTATGGATGCGAAAGGATTTTTCTACGGTGATACTGGGAAGTTTTTATTCGATATACTACACACTGTATCTCTGCATGTCATGTGACGAAAATTTGATGATAGAAATAATACTGCGCTGATTAAACACATGACAATGATCCCAATTTCTCGGCGAATATCAAATGTGCGGAAAGAATCAAGAAAGGTAATACCGACTTATCTTTGAGCATCTATAGAACCGGGAAAATGATTAGCATTGTGATGGCGATTTTCTAGAATCAAGTCAAGAAATCAAACAAACCAACTTCGCTATTACTTTGCGGAATATACTCATTTGATTGATTGTTGATATTGTTGATGTTAATAGTGGTAAGTTTGAATATTTCTTTTGATCCTTTTTTGCTTTACTTACACAAGGCGGATAAAAGGATTCACCAAATAAGTCCTCACCTTTTTATAAGATTTGTAGTGCGTTTAAGGATCGATTTTTAGAATAAATCTTTGGGGGAAATTACGTTTTATATGATTTATCACAAAAATCAGATCAACAGATACTCCTTAAAATCATGGGATCGTGTCCCTGGATCAACAAAGGGTTTTTTTTATTATTAATACATGCAAAAAGCTGACTTGTTCCCGTGATACATGGCGATTGATACTGCACATTTATTAAAGTTCCATCAAATCGAAAAAATATATTAGCATTTTGGTATGCACGTTTCACACAATGGAATTATTCAAATATTTGCAAATGTAAAGCCTCGCTTTATTAATGAAAATAAGTACAAATCGGAATCGTTTGTTTTAGCAACCCTCTTTGACATGCTACAATCGCGTTATTTCTTGCGATTAGATCAATAACCACATAAAACGCACGGCTACATGATAGAATATTTCTATTTATGCTAAGGAGTATCAGCCCCCGCACACTACCATCTTCATCGCCACAAGTTCTCAAACCCCTCACTAAGGGCTTTTAAATCGTTTGTAATTAATGGCTGGAGCTAACTTTATTTCCTTCGTCATAGTCATATAAGTCCTCGAAATCAGATCCGGGATTAGAAGATGGCTTTTTTAGCATTCCTTTCACGATTTAGCCTTCTGGTATGAACACTATGTTCTAAAGGGTTTCTTTGATGCAAATGGTTGATTGCATACATCACATCAATTTGGGATAGCTAAATACAACATGTTACTACATTAGCATGATAATTTATAAATTATCGTTTACACCTGGAATTATGAAACGCTTACATTGGGCTACAAGATTAATTTTATTTGGACCCGGATTACTAAAATGCATGCTGATCTTCCTTCGTTTCGTTCTGGACAATTACTAACTAAAATTAAAAAAAGTAATATATGTTATATAATTGTAGATTTATTATAAAGTTAACTGCTTATTGGATTTAATAATATAATATTTATAAATTATGTGATTTTATTAAGTGGAATATAAGATTTTAATTAATAATTATATAATATATATTATTAGTCTAACTAAAAAGAAAAGATACATAATTTTTTTTTATTTATCTGAAAATTTTCTAGAGTTCTGATATGCTTTGATAGTTAACTGAAAAGTGAGATTTATTTTTTTATATTTTATTATTTGTTATATTAATAATTTTTTTTGGCAATTATTATTTTATTTTGTTTATTTATTATATTTATATTCCTTATTTTTTCTATTCCTTTTATTTGTTATTAAAATATATTTCTTAATTTTAATTAATAATTTTTATAAATTAAGTTTTCATTGTTAGAAATCTATAACTAATTGTAAAATAAATAGAAATAAAAAAAATTAATTTTTAATTATTTATTAAGTTTTTTTTAAAAAAATTTACCTTCAATATAAGTGATATTCTTTATAATAGGTTTGTATTCAATAAAAAGGCATTTCACTTGATCAGTAAATGTCTATATTAAGTAAGATTTTTTTTTTCTAATTAAAATGAAATATAAATATAAATAAATTTTTTATATAATATTAATAATTAACCAATCAAAATTTAAGGCAAAAAATAGTATTATTCATTTAAAATAAAAAATAAATTTAAATTTACTGAAAATTACTAAAATAGCATAAATAATTTTTTATTTATTTATTTTAATTTTAAAACTAAAATAAAAAGCAATTAAATTACTTGTTTCAAATAACTCCTTCTAATTTCTTTAAAATTAAGTTATTAATTTTATTTGTATATTTATTCTTTCTATTTTTTTTTTCTAAATAATAGACAGCAAAAAAAATAAAATTTTAAATTATAATTAATAAAATCATGAGTTATAAATATTATAATTTGATTAGTTGTTAAGTTTAGCAAGAGAAAAGAAGATAAAATGGTAAATTTATAATAAACTATTATATATATATAATATATATAAAGCTTTTATTAGGCTTATCTCATTGTGTGTAATATATACCAATAGGATAATGTTTATAATATTTTATTAGTTACTATTGCTTTAATATATGAGAGATAATTGTAGAGATGCAAAAATTTTTATAATATTAACTATAATTAACCATCTAAACCATATAATGCATTTTTCATGGTAGCTGACATTACTCTTTTTTTAACTTACTTAGTCAGATACTATTTTACAAGTATCCCAGACACATCTAAAACAAGTTATACTTTACTAATAGAGAAAGAGCAAATTCAGCCAAATTTAAAAATTCAAAAACCAGTTTTTTTTTTAGATAATACCAGTAATTTATTTCCTTTTTAGAAAGTAGCCAGTATTATTATAATTCTAGCTCTGAAGAAATACTTATATATATACCGATGCCCCCCCCCTTGGGGGTCTCTAAGGTATCGGTAAATATTTAGTTATCTATGGAATAACAAGTATTTATTATATGTACAAAATTAATGGATGCGTAACTGTTTGGTATCGGCTATCACTCAGATACGTTATGATTAACGTTATGTTTTATTTTATCTTTTGTATAACAAATTTATAATAGCGTAACCATACGTTATTTACTTTAAAATTAAAAACTTCTTACCTTAAAATTTTAAAATTTAAATTTTATCATGACTAATATAAGACAAGAATTTGTTTTTGCTGCAATTCAAAGAGCTGATGCATTAACAGATTCTTACATTCGCAATGACGTAATAAAACGATATGAATTTGTAAAACAAACAATTCTTGATGATGAATCACTTACAATAGATGAAAAAGCAAAAGCAATAAAATTTATAACAAAAGATTATGATTATTTTAAAGTTTTAAGTAATAAAGGAACAAAAAGATTATGCGAAAATTGTTCTTTGGAATGCTTGGCTACATTATATTGTGAACATTGCGTCCGAACTTATTTAAAAAATAATTTTTCAAATTGGACATCTGGAAATAATAATGTTGATTATTTAATACAAAAATGTCAAATTGAATCATTTCGCCCAAATAACATAATTGAATGGATACCATACAATAATTTACAAAATATTAAATATAGGGCCAGAGGTGGATGCTCAGAAATTTATTCAGCAAATTGGATCGATGGAAAATACATTAAATGGAACTCCAAAAAACAACAATTAAAAAGAACAGGAACATTTGAAGTAATACTTAAAAAATTGGAAAATATTGAAAATGCTAATAGAAGCTGGTTTGAAGAGGTAATAACTTTAATAAAATTCTAATTTATAAATTTTAAATGTGTAATACATTGTTTTCATTGTTTTTAAAATTTTTTATAGGCAAAATCACATTTAACATTAAGTAACAAATATGGAGAATTTGTCAGATGTTATGGTTTAACTCAAGATCCAATAAATAAAGTTTATATGCTTGTAATGCGTTTAATGGATATAGATTTAAGAAAATATTTAGAGTATCAACGTACATGGAAAGAAAAAATAAATGTAGCTTATGGTATAATTTATGCACTTTATAGAATTCATTATGATGGAGCGGTTCATCGAGATTTACATTCTGGAAATATTTTATGTTCACAATATAATGATTTTTGGTATATAGGTGATTTTGGATTTTGTGGACCTGCTGATAAACCATTAAAAAGTATATATGGAAATCTTCCTTATATAGCACCCGAGGTTATATTTGGAAAAGAATATACTTTTGCATCTGATGTTTATAGTTTTGGTATACTTATGTGGGAAATTTCATCAGGACAATCACCTTTTAATACTTACGAACATAATTATGATCTTGCAATGAAAATAGTTAATGGTATGAGACCAAAAATTGGATCAGGAGTCCCATCAAAATATAAAGAAATAATGAAACAATGCTGGGACGCCAATCCATCAAAAAGACCTGATGCGGCTACTCTTTTCGATGAAATTCAAAAAATGCGGGAAGATTCATACAATAATGATAATGCAAATGAATTTAATACTTTAGAATATAATTCTTCTCAAATTTCTCAAGTCAATTCAAATTCAAGTTCTAATCTACATTTATTATCAACTAGTAAACTTTATCAGTTCGGAAATTTACCAGAACCAAGAAATGCGACTGAGGGTAAGTTATGAATTCAGGATAGCTTATTTGCTGTAAAATAAATATTAATTCTTTATTATTAATACCGATTTAAATAAATAGAAGAACAAGAAGGTAAATATATGATTATTACAGTATAATTACTGTTTATAACTTTTTTAATTAGCAGTTAAACTTTAAAATTAATTTATTTTTAATAGCATTTCATAGCAAACCTTATGATTTTAATATACCCGATAATAGTAAGTATACTTACTATATAAATGGTATTATAATATGTTCATATTCTTAAAAAAAAGTTACGTTATTTATTCTAATATTTTAATTTAGTCGATAGTTTGTTGTCAAGCGATCAAGTTGAACTTGGATTTTCTGTAGATATTAAGGAGATAAAAGTAACGAAACTGAAAATAAAAATAATGAAGTTAAAGATAATAGTATTAAAATTGGATAAATAAACCTTGTGATGTTACTTAGCAAATGTTAGTAATTTTTTTTTAATTTCTTTCATATTTTTTATTTATGGAATAATTTATGTGTGTGAAAATTTTGTGTTATTATATTTTCAATTTTTATTTATTTATGATAATTATAGCATCTAATACAGAATCTCTAGCTATTATTATTATATAGTCGGGATCAGCAAAAACTATGAAAGCGCGATTATTATGCGAAACATTTTTTTCTTCAATCCTAAAATTTCATATATTTCACTCTTTAAACTGTCTTAAGTGTAGTATTCTAAATCAGTTCATTTTATAAAGCAATTATGGATAGACATTTCATATGCCGCGATAAATTTAATTTTGATGAATTAAAAAAATTTCGTCAAAAAATTTTTTAATATAATTAGAAAATGTCAAAAAATTACCGCGAGATGATCATCACCGCACCAGCGAATATTAGTGGGCGGAGTTTCATGATATTTTTAATTCTACCCGAAATTATACTCTAATTCTGGTAAGGTGACAATCACCAGTGGTGATATTTAGCAATACTCAATTAATCTCTCATTTCATATAAAATAATAATTTTAATAAAATTAAACTTTGTATAAAAAATTTGAATTATTGGTAAAACAAACACTATTATTCTCTTAATGTGATAGCAGTATTGATAGCCGAACAAGTAGCATCAAAAAATTTTTCTACTAATCCCTCCGTGTCTGGAGTGCTCCTGAAATCAAACACATTAAACTCTCCAATTATGTTTTTAAATTCACTAATCATCGTTTTGGTTAATCCCGTAATCTCCCCGAAAAAGTAAGAAATTTTTGCCGACTGCATTTCTCCTAGTACACCTTCTGCAGTTAGACCATTTGGGTCTCCATCCGGATAATTATCATCTGTATAAGTGAAACGACGGCCATGTGGCGGACAGTCACCGATATGTAAAAGGACGCGAATATCATTTCTCCATGTCATTCTAGATACGGCTGCGTCAAGACCGCCTAAGACATCTTCTGGAGTATCTCCACCGCCTGAAGCTGAAACACCCGATAAGCTATTTTTGAAATTTTCGGGAGAATTGGTGAAGTCAAAAATCTGCAAGCGATTTGAGCCATCACAATGATCACGGTAGCCACAGAAACCGATCCGAATTCTAATTGCTGGTTCCATATTTGCCATGTAATCTACCACTTTTTTGATAGAATTCTTGACACCTTCAATGTAGCTTCCCATAGAACCGGTGCAGTCCATAACGAAGCAAAGGTCAACGTCCATTTGAGCGTTTGATGTACAATATAATTTTCTTCGAATAATATTTGATCTATTAAACCATAGAAATGACAATACGTTTAACGAGAAATTCAGTAAAATAATCAATTAAAATAGAAATTAAAAACCTATTGAAATATTACTTCTTGAAAACTGTACAAAACAATAGATATCAAGGAAAGTGCGTTTATATAACATGCACGTAATGAAATTTTTTTTTTGTACACTTTTTTTATGATTGATGAAATTGGATAAGGCTATATTTAAAATGGAATAAGGGGAGGAGTAAAAGTGTAATGAAACAAAACCTGTTAATTCAGGATCATTTTCACACGGTATATGAATTATGTATGAATGACAAAATCAAAAAAAAATCAAACCTGTTATTTGACCTGTTGAATTAGTGATATAATTTTAATTATCACATTACTTTATATATGAGTGAATGATTATTCTTTTTTTTTAAAAAAAAAATTTCATAAAAAATAAAAGTTGAAAATTTATAATTAATTAGACGAATATTTTTCGTTAAAAATGAGTTGCTATGGAAAACATAAAGAAAAAATCAACGAACATAATTCTCAATCAGATTATAGCAAATTTTACAAACAAGAATTAACAAAAAGTCAAAATGAACTAAATGAAACAAAAGTAGAATTTAATAAAATGAAACGTAAGCTAGAAGAAAAAGTTAAAGAATACGAGGAACAATTAAAAGAAGAAAAACAAAAATTTGACTTAAAATCAAAAAACTTAGAATCAAAAGTCAAAAATCTTGAACGTGAATTGTCTAATAAGGAAAAACGAAATATTCAAAATTCAAGAGAAACAATTAAGAGAGAATACGAAAGACGATTGGAAGAAGAAAGGCGAAAATCCAACTCACAAATAAAAGCATTAGAAGCAAAAGTCCAAAATCTTGAAGGTGAATTATCTAAGGAGAAACGAAATATTCAAAGCTCAAAAGGAACAATTAAGAGAGAATACGAAAGACAACTGGATGAAGAAAGGCGAAAATTCGACTTAAAATTAAAAAAAAATGTAGAAGAAACAGAAAAATGGTATCAACAAAATTTCAATCAGTTAAAGGAACGTTATGATGAGTTACAACTAGCAAAAAAAAATATGGAAACAAATATGGAAAGTAATATCATTAATTTAGATCAACAATTAAGAGATCAAGAAAAAAATTTTAAACTACAGTTTAAGCAAGCGAACGAAAAACATAAGAAAAATATTAGTGATATAAGACAAAAATTAGATGAGAAGGGAAATGGTTTGCGTGAATTAGAAGAAAAAAATTTAAAACTGAAAGAAGAAGCATCTAAATATCAATCGGCGCTTGGTGTTGCAACAAATATTCGTCTTGGCGATGGTGATCAAAATCATTCGGTTAAATTAAAACAAGATATCTTAAAATTGCAAACCACATTGGAAAATTACGTAACTCATTTGAAACCTAATATGAAAATTAATATTAAAAAAGTACAAGAACTTGCGCGAGAATATGGTTGTATAAATGAAATTACTGCAAAAAATCCAAATAAGCTTTTCATTAAAGCTGTTTTACAACGTAAGGTGTTAGACTTAGTATGCGAGTTTTCTAATGAATTTGTTAAATTCCGAGATGGAAACTATAAACTCGAATCTGATATCGATTCAAAAGCAAAAGAATTATTGAATCTAATCAAGTTATTCTCAACAACTCGTGCAGGAACTGATGGGGTCATTGATGCTTCGATAGTAAAAATACGTCAACAAGTTTATGGAATTCTTGGTAATCGTGGATTTAACAATATAATCGATAATGATGGAAATATGCGAATGCATGACTTTATAGCTCATTTTAGCAACGAACTCAATAAAATGATGAATCAATATCGTGAAATCAACGATATTAATAGAAAAAAACAAATTGATGCAATGGCGCCAAAACTTATTCAAGATATTTTCAAATTATTTTGGTTTCGCACAAATGTTCAAGAGCCAGAAATAAAAATTGAATATTTTAAAAGTAACTGTATAATTGATCCAAATATGATGAAAGGAACGTGGAATGATGATGATGAAATCAATAAATTACGCGTAGACATATGCTACTTTCCTCTGGTTGGACGAGATTTTGATTCTTCAGACGCAAGAATATATACACCTGCAAAAGTATTTCCGCGAGAGATCTGGTGAATAAGCATACGAACAATATTGTTACTAGAGATGATAACATTTTTGCGCAAAAGGTAAATTTTATTTTTATGTAATGAATAAATATAGTATATACGTACAGTATGTAAAATGAAATAAAATTCTATTGAATTTAAGATGAAAATGAAATAAAGATAATAATGTTTATTTGTATCGATTCACAACTTTATTTATTGCTAAATGCAGTCTAAAAAGGCGTAAACCTATTTCAAATATTCGAAAAATTTAAATACTTTGCCAATTTTAACTGTTTCTTTCTTTGCTCTTCTGACAAAATAAAAGCATCTCCAGGTCTCAAGCAAATTTTACTTTGCGTCACGAAAAACAGCTGTCATAGTGATCTTCGTGATGATCAAAAATTCATTGAAATCTCCGATTAATAACATTGTAGGACATTTACTGTAGGACCTTTTTCATAACAATTATCAAATTGAACACAAATCATGTAATATTTTTTTCTTTTACGACCGGATCAAACATCTCATATCACGTATTGTATATAAGAGCCATTTTAGTGGAATCGTCTCTTGTAAATTGGTTTTGATAAAAATTCTTCAACCATATATTTATTGTCCATAATGATCATCGAGTTTTTTCCTTAAATAATCAAGCAGAACTTTTGCAATAATCACCAACACTTTTTCGTCAATTGATTATATCACATATTCATTCATACATCATTGAACCTTCATTCAAAAATTAAAAGAGAAACTTCATTTAAAGGGCTAAAAGGATTAAAATGATTAAAAATCGTACAATCTATGATAAAAACCATAGTTGACAGGAATAAACTTGTTTTATACAAATTATTATTTGATTAATTGCCACTTTGGATTTGGCAATCGTATATAGAAACAATAACGAATATTTTAAGTTAGTCACAATCATAAAATTTTACCCATAATGGTTTATAATCAATTCATTGATATGGTTGATAATACGTAAATTTACGCTCATTTTTTATTTATACAATAACAAAATAATAAAGTGATGGCTTATCAATGGAACTAAAATTTTTTTTTTGTTAATTGTGTTGTCTATGAGTAAGTTTCTAAAGTTGACATTGGTGCAAAAAAATGTGGCAAAAAAAAATTCACACTTACGTTATGTTATTCCGTAATAATATTTACTATTTAACAAGATATTTTAATTGCCTGATAAATGACTCGGTCCTGCGGTCTTAAACGGTCCTGGCCGGTCTTTGGAAATTTTTTTGAAAAAGTAACGAAGTTGCGCCTCTAAATTTTTGGGCGCAGTAGAATTGGTTAAGGACTGAAAAGTGGCAAAATTTGGGTTTAATCCAATCAGCCAATTCAAGACTAGATTAGTTTTTATGACCAAAATCTATTTTTTTTCGATCTTTAGCTAATTTGGTCTCTGCTAGCTTTAAAAAAAGCAGAATAGAGGCCAATTTTGCCAGTTATCGGACTTTGCCAATCCCGCTGCGGCATAAAAATTTCAGAGAGATTTTTCTATAAAGACCGAATAAGACCGAAAGAACGAAGAACGGCTGAACATCTTTAAAGACACCAACTGTCATTATAATGTCTCCTAGTTCCCTACACAAGAGTAATATCATGGGAATTATCGGCACTAGCAGCAAAACTAAGAGGAAGATCTTTGTGACCTTTGTCAAACCCAATTGAATTGTTTAAATTACATTTCTTAGGAAGTAAGCCACGTTTTACAAGGTGCATCAAAAGATGAATTAGGTGAAGATATTTAAAAAGGAATAAATAGTCACTTGTATGATGTAGTGTAGCAGTTATGATTGTAATTACGGTAAAAAAAGATACTTTTTTTTTAAAAAAAAATTAGTTAACAAAAAATTATTTAGTAATTTAATTCTTATTTTTCTTTATTTTTCTTTTAAATGTTCCTACTAAATTCGATAATAATAAGATTACGATAATAATGAGTGAGTGCGTTATTATTGCAAATTTGATCGAAAGGGAAAATATTAAGAATTTAAGGACGTTAGTAACCAGTCAAATCGACCTATTTTACTTCGGGTCAGAATCAAATTGTCGATAATAATAATGCTCCCAATACTTAATTTAAAGCTGAAGCTGGAGAGATTATTGATTGAATTCGAGAAGTTAATATGATTTTTATATTGCAATTCATATATTCATATGTAATCAAAAAATTTATTTTTTTATTTTCATGTAGTGGTGGCACAGTAGATCCAAAAACGCGAGAATTATTAGACAACGACAAATTAATAAGTGAAATAACTCAACGAATGGGTTTATTGAATTTATTTGTGGTAAAATAGGAAGTTCTGCTATTAATATTTTGAAGAAAAAGAAAATTACTTGTTAATCGACAATATTTCGTACAAAAATTCTATTTATGGGACGTCGTAAACGCACGTGAGTATGCAAACAAATTTATGTCATGTGAGAAATTTTCCGGTTTTTTTTGTCACACCGTAAAATGAATAACATTATCTGTTAAAAAAAAAAATTATAATTAGTCTAGTTTTCATTAAAATGAATTTTTACCGAAACAAACATCAAAAAATAAAACATAACGTTCGAAATAATCAAGCTGAAGATGACGAATATCCTTCTCAATCAAGTTTGAATGATTATAGCGATGTTTACAAACAAGAACTAACAAAATGTGAAAAAGAACTATCTGAAATAACAGTAAAATTTAATAGGATGAAAGAAAACAATTATGAGTTAGAAGTAAAGGTTCAAAAACTTGAAGATGATTTGTTGCAGGAAAGAAAAAAAAATAATTTTATAATTGAAAAAAATCAGAAAGAAAAACAAGAACTCGACTCAAAATTAAAAATTTTAGAAGAAAATTATCAACGAGATATAAATCAATTAAATGGTCGTTATAATGAGTTAGAATCGTCAAAAAAAAATACGGAAAGATATATGGAAAGTTGTATCAAAAATTTAGAACAGCAATTAAGAGATCAAAGAATAAAATTTCAGCAAGAATTTAAGCAAGCACATGAAAAATACAAGAAGAATATTAACTATATAAGACAAAATTTAGATGAGAAAGGAAATGGTTCACGCGATCTAGAAGACGAAAATGCCAGACTTAAAGAAGAGGCATCTAAATATCAATCAGCACTTGGTGTTGCAACAAATATTTTCCTTAGTGATGGCGATCTAAATCATTCGGTTAAATTAAAAAATGATATCTTAAAATTGCAGAACATATTGGAAAATTACGTAACTCATTTGAAACCTAATATGAATATTAATATTAAAAAAGTACAAGAACTTGCACAAGAATATGGTTGTTTAAATGAAATTACCGCAAACAATTCAAATAAGATCTTTATTAAAGCTATTTTACAACGTAAGGTGTTAGATTTAATATGCGAGTTTTCTCATGAGTTTTTTAAATTCCAATGTGGAAACTCTAAACTTGAATCAGATGTCGAATCAAAAGCAACAGAATTATTAGAATTAATCAAGCTATTCTTAACAACTCGTGCCGGTACTGATGAGGTTACTGGTGCATCAATAATAAAAATACGTCAACAAGTTTATGGAATTCTTGGTAATCGTGGATTTAACAATATAATCGATAATGATGGAAATATGCGAATGCATGACTTTATAGCTCATGTTAGCAACGAACTCAATAAAATGATGAATAATTATCGTAAAATCAATGATCTTAATAGAAAAAAACAAGTTGATGCAATGGCACCAAAACTTATTCAAGATATTTTTAAATTGTTGTGGTTTCGCATAAATGTTCAAGAACCAAAATTAGAATGTGAATTTTTTGAAAATGATATGATTAATCCAAATTTGATGAAAGGAGCATGGAATGATGATGAAATTGATAAATTACGCGTAGATATATGCTACTTTCCTCTCATTGGAACTAAGTTGAATTCTTCAGATGCAAAAATATATACACTTGCAAAAGTATTTCCGCGATATATTAGTGCTTCAAGTGAGGCTAATGAAAAAGTATATGAATAATATTATTACTAGAGATGATAATGTTTTTGCACAAATGACACGTAGTGAATAAATTTATATGTACAGTATATAAATAAAAGAAAATGTATCCAAAACTGAAATTTGAACAATTGTAAATCTGCTAACTTCAAAATAGCATATATTAAATCTAAAAGAAAAAAGAAAAAAAAAGTTTAAAGATAATATTGTTTATCTGCATCCATTTCAAAGATCGAATATTTGTATTATTGCATACCGTCACTGTAACGAAATTGAAATTTAGGAGCAAAGCTTACTTCGTAGATTGCTGCGTCACGAATAACAGCCGTCATCCGTGATGTGATTCATTTAATTCTCTTTGTAAGTATTCTGATTATCGGAACTTCGTAGGACATTTACTGTGGGACTTCATGACAGAATGACAGAACAAAAGTCAGTCGAGTCGTTTTTCAACGACCGAGCCAAACATGTGTTTGATTGTCTCGTAATCAAAGTATCTCTTCCATCCTTCCTCGCTTACATATAGAATTATAACGGTCGAGATCCATTTCGTGGTTAAGGATTGCAGCATTTCATTTGCTGTAAATGAAATTTTTTAATCTCGATCAATTTAACGATAAAAATATTTTTTAGGTTTCGATATTAATCTTTATTTACTGTATTGATATGAGTTAAAGTTTTCCTAAATTTGGATCTTTTTTTATTTATACAATACAAAAAAAAATAAAAATTATTCTTAAATAATATATATAATATATATTATATATTATATCCGTAAGTGTGAAATTTGATCCTTCAGAAGAAATTGTGGAGAGTCGTGTATTGAAATGGAATAGTGCTACCATATTACATTTTATTATCTTTGAATTAATTTATTTTATTTGTATTTTTCTTTTAAGATACCTGTGTAGTATAAAGAATGACCCACTATCGTAAAAACTTTCAGATGAATACGTAAAAATTTTGGTGAGCATAGTCATGGTGAATCAGTAAAATTAATCTATAAAGTAATTAAGCATTTTAAATCAACATTGATACTATGTATGTAACAAAATCTTTTGGATGCAAATTTATTGAGGTTTCTGCAGTAAAGTCACTTCGAAAATATCAATTGGAGTTACCTGAACGGATAGTATAGTAATTATGAATATTACTACTATCTTACAGTACTTACTTCTACTGCTGCTAAAATAAGAATACTTACTGGTCATTAATGTAACATTATTTTACAACTATAATTAGAACAAGGTTATTAGATATTTGAATCAATATTAGTAATAATATTCTAAAATTTATCTTCAATTTCATTTTCTTCTGCCGGTTCCTTTGCACGAGATAAGCCTAACTTTGTACATTACTGTAAGAATATAAATTCTTTTAATTATATTATTTCTTATATTTCTCTTTAAGAATTATAAATTTATAGATACTGTCAGCAGTAACTCCGAATAAATCACAAATGGTGCAAAATGGTTAGAGATCTTGATATTAAAAATTTATTCTTATAAATGTAAAAAAAAAACTTACTTTTAGGCACCGACAATTAATGAATTATAATAAAGTATCCAATATTTTGAATGTAGTGATATCGCAAATTGCGTATCTACTGCGCAAATAAGATATTAAATGATCATTGGGAAAATAAGCGTGGAAGAATCTTGGGATTTATATTAAACTTTTAATAGTTGCTTAATAGTCATAATGATTATTAATTATTTTTGCTATTTTTCTTTCTTGCAAATTTTCGGAGTTATTTTTTGGGCAATTGAAGGTAAGTTATAAATATAAAACGGTTTATTTATATAAAAATAAATAAATTGACTACTTAATAATGTTCATTTCTTTGTTAATTAAATAAACAGAAGAACAAGAAGGCAAATAATAATTACAGTATGACAATTATTTTTATTAATATAATAACTTTAATAATTAAATATAATTCTTAATGGCATTTCATAGCACACCTTATGATTTTGACATACCCGATAATAGTAAGTTCGCTTTAAAAAATGGTATTATAATATAGTCATATTAGTGGGATCACCCAAAAATCCTGACACCTATAATATCGACAGTCTATAATCCGCAAATCCCGATTGAATCAAAATCCTGACAGTCACAGAATCCCGATGATCTAAAATTTTGACAGCCAAAATCCTGGCTGAGATTCGATCAGATGAATTTGAGATTAGTTAATTTTTTTAATTCAATTGTAGAAGATAAGGAATAGTTTAGTAATCTAGTAATATACTGTACATAATCCTTTTAACTAAGATAAAATTTTTTTTCTTTTAATTTCATTAATAATATGGTAACGTTAGTTAATTTGCATTAATATTAATAAAATTTGCAAACAATTTACATTGGTATTAATAAAATTTACAATATATTAACCCGTTACTGCGTCATTGCATTTTTAAAATTATATTTAAAAAAAAAACTTAGTGAATTTTGATTGTCAAGATTTTTAACTGTCGGAATTTGTGACTACCGGGATTTTATTTCAACGGGATTTGGGTTTGTCGGGATCTTGGTGTCGGGATTGTAGACTGTCAATTTTATGGTTGTCTGGATTTTGTGGTAAACCCGAAAAATAGTCTTCTTTCTAATTCATCTTTAAATCAAAAATTTATTACAATTTTGAAATATTCAACATCAAAAAGTGTCGAGCAATTAACCTTACAATTAACACCATTTAAAACATATTGGTACAACACTTTTTGTGTAAAACAATGCCAACACCATTAAAAACATGCAGTACAACACATTTTAAAGTATAAACTATAAAGCAATACAATAGATGTTACGCATATTAATTTATATATTGTATGTAAAATACAAATTTGTATTTATCACATTTATTATTTCATTTCAAGACTTACTAAAAAAAAAATATAAAATAAAATAATAATAATAATAATAGAATAAAAAAAATAGAACACAATAAATAAGACCTATATTGTGTTGATTTGAAGCGTAACATTGGCTAAGTATTTCTATAACAGTGCTTATCAAACAAGAGGTCTGTTGAAACTTAATTAACAAGCATTTAAAATAGATGCTTTTTAAAGCAATTTACCCAGAAATACATAATAATTGCGGAGTTTTGGCACATCTAAGTCCCTGGCAGCATGGTATGTAGGTACAGCTTGTACCAACTGTAGCGCATCTTGTCCTTCGAGCTATTAATGAAAAGAATAATTATTAAATGTTTTGGTATTATTGAAAACGAAATAAAAAAAAAATTCTAAAGATATAATTACCTTCATTAATTAATGGCGAAGCAGCCACACTAACAAGAGCGTAGATAAGGCAAATTACAACAGTAAGCAAAAGAAATTTCATGATTATTTTAATATTGTAAAAAAGAAAATTTGAAAGAGTATGTTATAATAACTTTTCTTTTTTATAGAGTAATATATGTTTCGAATATTAACACAGTTAAAAAATATGGGGAAAATGACTTTATATATATAGAAAAATTGCCAGTTGATTTCCGTTCTTAAGAATATTGTATTTTCCTTAGTGAGGTATCATACTATATATTGTCTCTCTTTTCTATTAGGTTAATCCTTCATAATAAGTGTGATTAATTAAGGGGATTGTCAATATAATAAGGAATATTTTCTACTAAAAAATGGACGATACTTTCCTTATATAGTCGTTTTATATATGGGGCAAATTACTAGCCCATCAGTATGCAGCGAATTAACAATCTTGTTTTATAACGAGAAAATAAATTATTTTTTGGACTATTCAATGACTAATCTTGTTTCGTATATTTCCAAAAACAATAACTAAATATTTTATTCTAGCGATTATCTTCAATAAAGACTGTCTAGTGTATTAACTATAAGTAAAAGTCATATGATATACTGTTGAAAAAAAAATAATTTGCAAAAAAAAATTATACGTTCATATGCAAAATAATGAATTTACTATGTACGCGTGTCAGATTTACACCTTAAAATATAGGAAATTTCAATATTTTATTTTGCTATATTGCGTTACTTTTTTGAAATATTTTTATTATTAGAACCAAGTGTTTGTGAAATGGGTGAAAATCTATTCCGCGCGTGAGATGTGAAAAACACATTTTTTTATTATCTTTATTATCCACGAATTTTATGTGCCGATTTTAGACGAATCGGCAATTAATCTTTTTTTTACTTATTTTTCGTGAATAAATGTTTTCAGGATTATAAAGTTATTTATTTATTGCTTAGTAATTAATATCAGTTACTTGAATGTTAAATAAAGTGATAATATCCTGGAAAAAAAATGATCTCTAAAAATAATTTATTTTTTTATTTTCATTGCGCGATGAATATCTTTCATAAAATGTTAATTGCTACCATTTTCGGTGAAATGTCCTTTTGGCGAAACATCCCTTCGGCCAAATGGGGTTTCGACGAAATGTACCGTAAATTATAATCAATAAAAAACAGAAATAAGTATAATTTTATTCTAAATAAATAAATATACATAAATGCGCCCCCGGAACTGTATACATAATTTTCAAAATAATGCACCTAGCTAAAAAGGGTGTGCATTAAAAAGA
This sequence comes from Rhizophagus irregularis, assembly GCF_026210795.1. Lineage (NCBI taxonomy): Eukaryota > Fungi > Glomeromycota > Glomeromycetes > Glomerales > Glomeraceae > Rhizophagus > Rhizophagus irregularis. The sequence continues at coordinate 2,785,600 of NC_089430.1, read as the reverse complement.
GCAATTAATTATAAACATACAGTATAAGCTTGGGACCGGACTAAAGGGTGCATTTTATGGAGGATATATATAGTAGGTTCCGAGGTAAGTGAGTATGAGAAGAATTAACGATTTCGTTCATAAATTGAACGTATAAGCTTTGAGATATTTTTATACCCATTGGTATCCCTGTAATTAATAAGAAAGATATCAAGCAAAAGCTCCCGAAGTTCAAACTGCTTTAATGATCTCACTAAAGTTGATGTCTTTCACAGGTTAGGACGTGGAAGATTATTAAAGAGAGGGATGGAAATAAGGCGATACTTTGTTTTTTGCTAGTCATCAGGACGGTTTGAAATTTGAGTCCATTCCTCAAAACCAAACCTTAAAAGAAAGATCAATCCAGGCATTAAACTCGTACCAAAAATTTGAAACCTAATATACATGTGACAAGGGTTGAAATTAATATGTTTTGAAACCCAAATTATTTAATTCATTTATTTTTATTTTATTACATACTAGAGAAACATACTGTACACTACAAAATTGCTCAAAAACATACATAATATTAACACTAAAAAACACATATTAAAAATTTTATATCGCTAGCACTCCATTAATTAAATAATTAAAAAATAATTTATTTTTGTAAATGATTAAATTATTAAATTAAAAAATGAAAAATACAATTGACGTCAGTATTTTTTTGATTTCTAATCTTAACGTTATATGTACTATAATTTAACGTTAACCCATCAATATTTAAGATATATGGTAAAAGTTTGAAAGAATAAAAGGGTAATGGTGATTTATATAAATCAACCTAATTTGGTAACGTGATTGAAAATACAAAATATATCTGATGGGAAAAAATTCATTCAAGCGTATTGTATAATAAATATTTTGAAAAAAAAATGACATGTAATTAAAATTTTAATTCAAGTGAAAATTAAAGAATGTAAAGTGTAAAACATATTTTCATAAAACTTAAATCTTTTTGTAGTATAACGACCGAATTTATCGCTACGCTGCAAATTTAGATATATGCATGTTTGACAAAATTTTCGAAACTATCATTGTACTATCGATATTCAATATTGTACACGAATAAACTATTGATTATTATCTTTATTTAGCAGTTAATGATGAAAACATCATGTTGCACGAGCGAGCGTAGGGTTTTAACGGTAGAATTGTAGAATTGTATATTTTTTTTTACAAACATTATGTTGCACGAACGTAGGGATAATTTATTCTGTATGGGAAAAACAATTTCGCCCATATCATTTGCGATTTTTTATAAGTATTTCTTTACAAAATTTTAGGGACTATTTATAAAAAAGTGAATAACATAATGTTTAATGATCAAATCTTTATATTCATGAACATTCATTCAATGATAACTTTTGTTTACCTAAAATGATTATTTCTGTCATTTATTATATGAATACCTAAATGTATGTTTCACCTGAGTAGCCAGAAATAGGTAACAAGAGATCGACCAAGGCCCCAAAATTACGCCAAAAAAGGAATGAACTACACATTATTACTTAAAAGAATCCTATAGAATCATTTCTACGCCGTTGCCAGAGGAGCGCATTTAATCTATTTTGACAATAAGAATATTTTCTTTAGGACAATAAGAAGAATTTGAAAACCACCAGCCCTAAAAGGTTGCGGTTCTCTTGGTCCTATATTTCAAAAGACGAACTTTATAGCCATAAAAGACCGAAATATTTATAGTTTTTTTGTCTTTTCATGTTTTAATTTCAGTTATTTTTATCTTTCGTTCCATTTTAATAACATTGTTTCCAATTAGTCTGTTTTTAACTTCATCATATAATGAAAATATTGTTAACTTATTGTATATTGTGTTTCATCCGATAATACTAAACTAAAGAAAAGTGCTAATAATAAAACCATACACAAAACACAAAACTTGAAATTTACCTCAAGGAATAGAAGTCTACAGGGAATTTCCATATGAGGCGACATCTTGATATTAAAATAGTAATAATATAATAATGAATATTTATTAAAATCCTTCACCATTCCAAAAGTGAATACTATTAATCTAAATATTATATATGATCTCCTATTATAACCAATACTCGATAGACGGTTGTTATCTTTTAGATTAAAGGTAGGAAAAGTTAGTAATACATGCTCACTAAATTAATAATTTCGATTTCTTGGTATGTAAATTCCCTTTGCTGCGGAGTTGTCTGTTAACAAACCTACAAAGGTTGCTTTAAAAGTTAAATGGATCACAAAATATATCAGCTGATTATTTGGGCGAGGTACAGATGTATAAATATTTATCACTATTTAAAATCATTTTATTAATTACTTTACTAAATAATAGACTAATAAAGAGTAATAAAGTACATTTGATCTTTATTCGAACAATTCTGACTTCTTTAAAGTTTTATGAAATGATGAGGATCCAAAAATTAAAGAATTTCTAAGAGGTGTCTTTTCAAATAATATTAATTTTATTTATGGAAAGATAAAACAAATTTTACATGATTAAGATGCACATCATAGATCAAAGTGTTTCATAAAGACTTTCATAATGAAAATATTAATAATGGGCGTCTTCACAGAGAACGTGATTGAGATTGAGATTGAGATTAGTGGTTAATCTGGTTTCACAAAAACGTGATTGAGATTAATTGATTAAAGATTAGAATAAGGTTTTAACTTCCTTACCGCACTTTTCATTTTTTAACAAAAATACCGCATATTTCAATCTTCAATAAAATGTATGCCGGCATATTTATTAAACGCGAAACACTTACTAGACGCGAACTTTTTTGTCATTTCCTTTAAACAAAATACAGTAAACTTCTTTCTTAATAAAAATGGAACAAACTCATAAAAATAAAAATGCTGCAAAAGGTGAAAAAACTACTAAAGCTTTATTGTCTTTTCTTATTGAAAATAAAAAAAGACTTGAAGAGTTAAAGTATAAACGTGGAGCTAATCATTCATTTATGGAAGGTTCATTTATGGAGGGTGCATTTATGCCCCTATAAAAACGAAATGTGTTAAATTTATTTTAAATTCGTGTTCATGTGTAATAAATGTCTAAAAAAGCACCATTTTATCCGATTTATGTCTTATTACAAATAAACAAAATTAAACAAAATGGTGCTTTTTTAGACATTTATTACACATGAGCACAAATATAAAACAAATTTAGCACATTTCGTTTTTATAGGGTATGAAGAGTTGACTGTACAATCTAGATATAACAAATATTAATTTTGAATGGTTACGGTACGTTTTGCCGAAGCCATTTCGCCGAAGGGATGTTTTGCCGAAAAGATGTTTCGCCGAAGAGACGTTTCGCCGAAGAGACGTTTCGCCGAAGGGATGTTTCACCGAAGCCGTTTCGACGAATCATCCATTTTGCCGAGGACGTTTCGCCGAAACCCATTTCGCCGAAGCCATTTCTCCGAAATGAGAAATATCAATTTTATAAAATTATTAATCGTGTAATCATAAAAATAAAAAATTTTTTTATTTATTTATTAATCTCATCATGAACCTTAATTCGTAATTCATGTAAGATTATATGATGGTTTTACAATTCTGTGAAGATGGAAATTTGAGAAATTACTATATGAATAAAAAATTAGATCGATTATTATTCAAAAATTGATAAATTACAACAAATTGCAAGTGGACTTCTGGATATTCATAATTCTGGAAAAATAATTGTTAATTTTATTAATAAAGTGTGAATCAGAAGGCTCAAAATTTATATTTATATACATTTTAACATAATGGATTTTTTTAAAAAAAAATAATATAAAAAAATAAAAATTTTTCCAATTTTTCCAATTATCAACTTTTAAGAATTATTTGTGAAATTGTAAGATTTACAAATGTTACAATTAATACTTGAATAAAATAAGTAAAAATTTACTTATGTAAGAAACGCAGATTTCCCAAGGTTTCGGCAAAACGTCCTTTCGGCGAAATGGCTTCGGCAAAATGGCTTTCGGCAAAATGTCCTGATACCATTTTGAATATCCAAATTTAGACTGAAAAAAACAAAAAAAAAATCATCACAATAGAAATTAAATTACAATAGAAATTATATTGCAATATACGTTGACAAGTCGACATTGTTATATAACGACACTGAGATAAATAGCTATAAAGAAAAAAGATATTTCCTAAGGTCATTTGAAAAATGGCAAACATCGTAATCTCGAAAGCATCGTTAACAATTGTCAAATATTAAATATAGTTTCACAAATACTTTAAATACTTTTTCTCTATAATTCTATTTAGAGCTTTCTGTATAGGTGCCGTCGGAATTGCCGAATTGAAATTACGGCATCACAAAATATGGATTTTACCATTTTAAAAATATTTAACAAATCATCGAGACCAGCATTATAAGATTTACGAATTACGAATTATCTACGGCATAACCAGAATATTTACTTTGTGTAATTTTTGTATTTTTGACATTAAATAATTACGACATTACGGCGAATTAATATATTACGATATAGGCTTCATATGCCGTAATTAATTCCGATGGCAAGTAATATAGCTTTCTTTATGTTTTGTATGTTTCTTGATGCTGTCCGGATAACGCTCCAATGTATATCCTTCTCGATCTTTGCCTGGTTGAGACATTGAGACATTCTTCTATCAAGTACAAAGAATCATTATTGAGTATGTATTATTTAATTTGAGTTTATCAAATTCCAATTGACGATTCCAATTGACCAGTCTTTTTATGTTTTACATAATCATACGAATCTTCTCAATATTGAACAGTAGAAGCTGTTACCTTTAAGCCCGCCCGGTTTAAGGTAGTCAGTTGTTCAAGTGAAAAAGTTTCATTTGACATTTATTTTATTTTATTTTATTTTAAGAAGAGCGGTTATTCTAGTCAATCTATTTCACAGATACAGGAACGGCACAAGTCCGACTATACTGACTATTAAAAATTGAGCTATAATACCTATCCAAAACACGACCCACCCTTCAGAAAAAAAAAATTCTGCGGAATAGGAGACATACGCTACCGTCCGAGTGAAATTGAAAATACGGTATTATCTTATTTGTCCAGAAGTCACATGAAGATCTACAATAAAAACTTCACGAGTATAAATACCACGTGCAATTTAATAATAATATCGTGGGAAATAATATTTTTTTTTCTTTCAGGGATGACTCTTCTATTCGTAAACATATATATAAGAAAAAAAATATGATTGAAACTTCAAGCTTATAAATTTTATTTTCTGAATTGTTTATTATATTAAATGTTAGTAAATTAAGTTACGTAAGTTTTTAGTTTCTTTTTATGAGCAAGGACCTTTTGAGAATTAAAAATAAAGATTAAATCTCTTTGTTAATAAATACGAAACGGTTCGTTCCATATTGATCGTCTATCCTGAAACTTTACTTGGGACGATGTTTCACGAAAGATATAATAAACCCTTATACAGTTTCTAATGACAAGAGGGAATCTTTTTTTAGATAAAAATGGAAGGGCATTTCATTGCATCATGGACTTTATCGTAATGGTGAGGTCAGGATCCTAATAATTTGCAAGAATTTGATGGAGAACTTCCGGCAACTAGGCAGGAACTAGAATTAAAAATTGATTATTTCAGATACAAATAAAAGGTAAAAAGTAATTTGGTGAAGGGTATTTTGGATTGGAAGAACGTTGAACAACCATGATATTAACGAATTTGTTAAAATTTGATAGGTTTGACCATAATGCATCTACTAATTTTTGGACGGAATGACGGAATGTTATTGTTATTACATCTTCTAGAAGCTATTAATGTTTGTTTCGAGCATGATGAAGCATTGATTGATGAATTTTATTTACAAAGATTTGGAAATATTGGTTGGTCATTCATGATTTCAACTAATCAATATGTGAAGTCGCTCAACCAATAATCAATTTTCCTTGATTTGGATGTTATCCGTAAGTTATGCAAAAATTTAAGGGGTGAAGTGGTTATTTATATATAATATTAAATTAGATGTAGACAATTCTCTTATTAGTAGGAAAAGATTAAGAAATTAGTTAAAATTTCTCTTGTTTATATTGGAGTTCTTTTAAATATTTTCTTCAGATCAATAAGAGAAAGAATTACCATTTTTTTTACGTAATGATAGTTGAAAAGAAATATTCTTGTATAAAGTGAAAAGGATGTTTCAGTATAATAAAGAAAATGATTTAAATCTTATCATCAATTTTATAGCTTTTTATATCGCTTGAATTATTTTAGTGATCATGAAGGAAAGTTCTCGAGACGAAATCACGTGATAAAGGAAATATTATTATAAAATTAAATCGAGAGAAACACTTATTATCTCAAAATCAAAATCAATAATCCTAATAATTAACTATAATTAACTATAATTATGAAGTTATGATATGAAAACAAACTTTGAAATCATATAAATTACTTCAAGTCAATTAAATCATCTTTGATCTTTTTCATTGTTTCCATTGTAAATACTTTTAATAATTTAGGGGTCTTATCTTATCGACTCAATTTGGGTATGACTATTTCATTTTTGGATTTAATTCACGAGAAATGAATCCAATTTTTACAATAAATCATGATATTTATCACCAGAATATTACCAAAAAAAATAAAAAAAATAAGGGATAAAAAATATTAAGTCCACATATTTTCTAATTCATTTGATTTTTCTAAAGATAACAATGTCTTCACGAATTTTACCCGAAGAGCGTATAATTTTAAATGTTGGCGGTATAAAAGTATTATGTTTATCATATTATTATTATTTTTTTTTTCTTTTTGATGCGCTTATTATATTCATTATATAGAATTAATAAAAATGTATATAAATAAATATGTATACGTATTTTTTTACGTACATAGTATGAAACTTATCGATCAACATTGATTGCACATCCCGATACTTTACTCGGAACCATGTTTCAAGAACGTAATCGTAGTCTCCGAAATCCCAATGAAAATGGGGAATATTTTTTTGACAGGAATAGTAAAGCATTTCATTACATCATGGAATATTATCGTACAGGTCAAATTCTTTGGGATACTCGAACTGTTCTTGGAGCAAGAAACGGTACCAACGTGACCAGGAAGGAATTAGAAGAAGAGCTTGATTATTTTCAGATTAAGCCAAGAGATACTAGGGTTGATGTTGCTTTGGCATCAGCTTCAAATATATTGGATAAATTTGTTCGAGCTTTAGAATCATTAATTTTAAAGCATGTATCTCAATTAGGAAAAAGTATCTTTATTAACGCGAGTCAAGAATTAATTTCAGTTAATAGAGCAAGAAGTGAACCTGAGATTGACCCTATTATTTTAAGAGCATTTAATTCTACGGCTTATCGTATGTTAAAAGAAGTTGAAAATGAAATTGCTCAACATTTATATTCAACTTTTCCTGAATTAAATATTGTTTGGAGAAGTGAAAGGAATGATAATGACCAATTTATTTCAATTCAACTTTCTTTTAATTATAGTTTAAAGATGATTTTTGATAATTCTCAAGTTGGAAGGAAAAGATTTAGGAGCGTTTAATCATTTTGAATTTCAAAAAGTAAATGTTTTTTTTTTTTTGAAATGTTCGTTTACAGATTTTTACAGATTTTGATAGTTTCACGTACGTAAGGAATTTTACTATATATATATATAATTTTTATGTTTTATTTATATATATATATATTTTATATTTTATATATTTTGTATGTATATATATTATATATATCAGATTTTTTTTTGGTGATATCTATGAATAAATAATATTTTGTTTTATTATATTTTAAAAATATATTTTATTTTCGTAATGATAAATTGACAAAAAATTGACAAGTTTGACATGATCTATTTAATATAATCAGCATTTAATATTAAAATTCATACCCGGTATTAAATTAAAGATAATGCACTCGTTTAAATTTTAAATATTTTAAATTTTAAGATTTCTTATGATCGATCGAGATCTTGATAAAAATGATCAAAAAAGAAAATTGACATTTTTTGTACCCGCGTACCCACGTATAAAATATATAAAAAAATAAAAAAATAAAAAAAAAATATTTTTCGATTATTTTCTCATTTTCTCAACATTTTTTTAAAAAATAAAAATTATAAAAAAACAAGATATTTATTTATATTTATATTAAAAATTGTGAAAAATTCACAATCCCTTTATTTTTTTTATTTTAATTTTATTTTATTTATTATTATTATATATTTTTTTAAAAAAAATATATATATATTATAAAAAAAAGAAAAAAGAAAAATAAAAAAAAAATCTTTGCTAACAAATTAATAAAAAAATATATAATAATAATTAAAGATACTTTTGTTATAAAAGATAAATTTGATTTTTTTTTTTTTATTATTTCTTTTGTTTTTTTTTAAGTAAGCAAAAAAGAAATATTTCTCAAATTCATCAAATTCATCGGTTGTCATGTCTCAAAAAAAAATTTTTTTTTTTTCTTTTGGTTTTTTAAAAAGCACAGCTATAAAAAAAACCACACCTTAAAAAAATTAAACATATGTGTAAAGATATATAAAAAAAAGGGGGCATAAAAAAATGGAATAAAATTTTAAAAGATAGGATTTTTGATGTAAATAATACAATATGACGAATATAAAATGATTATAAAAGAGGAGGTTTATATAATATGCAATATTAAAAAGAAAAAAAAAATAATAAATTTCGTTATGAAATAAGAAAAGAGAATAATTATGAATAAAATGTAATATATATAATGATAAATTTATTAATATAATAATAATAATAATTGAATGCCAAATAAAATAGTGAAAGTGTAAATACAAGGTTTTTTTTTAAAAAAAAAATTATTTATACATGAATAATAACATAATAATAACGTCGCATCGTCACATATAAATAGGAGAATATAATTAAATTATGCTTTGATTTGAGTGACTTTTGGACTTATCGAGGGTCTTTGATATGTTAATCGTTCGGATGATTGCATGGGGAATAATTTGCTATTGTTGTATTTGCTTTCATGAGAAAGTCCTTGGAAAGTCCTTTTTGGTAAAGATTTTAAAGCTGGTAATTCTCCTTGTAACACCATTTGACGTTGCGCTACAAAACTTCCTGGTGTTGGAATTGTATATTGTTCTTCAACTACTTCTTCAACTTCTTCAGCATATTCGTATCCGGAATATTCAGAATATCCTTCTCCTTGATCTTGATAATAATAATCATCTTCATTATAACCATTATATTGTTGTTCATTATATTGTTGATCATTATAATCTTGTTCGTTATAATCTTGATCATAATATTCATCACCATAATATTCTTCTTCTTCTTGATATTCATCATATTCATTATAATGACCATAATAACCTGGATCAGATGAATAACCGTAATAACCATTTTCTCCTGTTGGATCAGTTTCATAATCATAATCTGCATCATCATATTCGTATTCACCTTCAACATATTGTTCTTCATATTGTAACGTTGCTTCAGCACCATCATCAAAACCAGTTTGCATGATTGATGCTCGAACTTGTGCTGCTTGATATGCAAAACTTTTTGGATCTTTTGGCTTATTTTTGAATTTATAATTCGTTGGAACACTATTATCATCAGGTCTTGAACGATCAAACATTGCCCAAACAGCTGGAAGAGTTGGCATAACACTTGAAGCCATCGAATATTTTGATACTCTTGACATTCTTGAAGTAACTTTACTAACAGGTCTTGATTTTGAATTTCCTCTAACCCAAGGTATACTAAATGTACTAAAAGCGCTCATTTTTCTTCTTCGAGTAATAGTTTTTGTAGTAGCAACATCCCATTCAGAAAATACTTGAGATTCTTCTTCAATCATTACCCATTCACATTCATTTATTAAACCTTTTTTTGGTTCAATAAATACCCAATCACCCCATTTATCACCATCAGCTGCGGCAGTAGTTTCCATCCATACGTAAGGGAAAATCTCATCAACGGTTTCAATAGCCAAATGAGTTGTAATAGGTAAATCTTGAGCTCGGTCAATAATATCCCAATCTTCCCAATCTTCTTCTTTATCATTAGAAAAATCTGGAGAAGATTGAGTAGATTCAAAAGATCTAGCCCTTCGAGGTTTTCTTAATGAACTGAATTTAACAATTTTTCTACTACCACTTATTGATTTCTTTTTAATAAGAGAAATAACTTGACTCATTGACCTTTCTTTCTCTTCTACTTCACTTTGTAAACTACTATTATTTTTACTATTCTCATCATCTCTTATTGAATTTCTTATTGAATCAGCTGAAGTGAGAGTTAAACTATTTGATACATTATCAACGGAATTACGAAAACCTTTTTTTGAAAAATCATCCCAAACCATAGTTTGACGTAATGTAACACCGGAAACACCGGAATCATTTCTTGATAAAGAAATTTCTTGATTAGAACTTTTTTCTTTACTAGTAGAATCTGATAAACTTGAATTATTTCCTTCACTTGTTATACCACTTTCAGAAGTTTCTATAATATCATCTAATTTATCAGGTAAAGGATCTAAATAAATACTTTTAAAACCTTTTCTTGAAAATTGAGTCCATTGTTTTTCACTAACAGTATCACTAATTTTTACATTTTTAGCTCTATCTTCAAGTGAGAAAAATAATTTCAAAAAATCATCAGACATAGCAGTAACACCATTTGTTTGAAATTCATCCCACATATCTTCAGCAGATTTTTTTTCATCAGCAGTCATCATAGTACTTGGACGAATTATTGTTTTACGTTTCATACTATCCATCACATCAGGTAAAAAAGTTGTTAAAGTTTTCGTTTGTCTATTATTAGAATTAGAATTTGTCGTTGGAACTTGTCTTGTTACTCTTAAAATACTAACAGGTCTTATTGTACTTGAAGAAGTAGTTGCAGTAGTTGTAGTTGCAGTTGTTTTAATTTCAGTAGTTTCAGCAAAAGTAACAATAGATTGTTTACGAGGTCTATTTTGTTTTTTAGAATCAGAATTTGAATCAGGGAATTGAAAGAAAGCAGAAGTTACAGTCTTTCTATATTCAACATAATTATCCAATAATTTTGTTAAACGAGGATTTAATTCAGTTGAAACAGATTTTTCACGTAAATAAGCCAAAAATAAGTGATGACAAGCAGCAGAATATTTTGTCCAATCATCATAAGCAGTATCAAAATTTGAATAACCTCTATCTTTATTACCAAGAATACAAAGCGCTATTGTTTTAACGATTCTTTCAGCCGACATTTTATTTATATGAGATTCAGCCGTTACATCAGCGCAAATATCGAATAATTCACATAAAATATCTCTATTTTGTTTTGGTAAATAATCTAAAAATTTCTTGAAAGAACCTTTACTCGGATCATAATCCCATTCTATTAAAAAAGAAAAAAAATAAATAAATAAATTGTTTTGTTAAAAAAAAAAGGATTTCACGTGACTCAATCAAATTGCGCAGTTAAAAAAATTACCAGCATTTTTGTGATGCTAGGATTAAAAATAATTTCTGCATAAAGACTAATATTATTTACATGTATATTATTATTATTATTATTTGTATATCAAATAAAAAATTAACTGCATGTATTATTTGAATTTGTTTCGTACGTAAAAAAATAAACAAGGGATTTTTTTACTTTTAATAAAAATTAAATTAAAATTATTGACAAAATAAGGATTTTGGGGAGGAGGGGGAGAAAAAAAGGTCTAATGCTGCGCAAAAAAAAATGAAAAAAAAATATTTTTTTAATAAAAATAAAATAAATAAATACCTTGTTCATATTTAACAAATTCTTCATAATATTGATATGGTACTAATACGGTATCACTACGTCTTAAAGCCCATTTCATTGCTGAAACTACGGCATGAATATTATAAGATCTTATTATATCCTCATATTCCGTACGACTATCTTTTAATAAATATTTTAAAAGTTTTCTGACTTCATCCATACTATCACCTATGTTTAAAGGTTTAAAAATATCAACCTCACGTAAACCTCGTAATCTTATTTCATCAGAACATCTTTTTATAATCAAATGAACCTCTTCTAAAGTGATGTTTTGAGCCACATCACGTCTAACTTCTTTCTTTGTGGACATGGTCTTACGTAAACTTGGTTTCTTTTCATTTTTAGAAGTACTATTCTTTTTTTTCAACGAATGTTTCGCGCCGCGCAACATTTGTATAAATTAAATATAATAAAAATTCTAAAAAAAAATGTATACAGTATATATATATATATATAAATTATATATATATATGTTTTATATTTATTTCTAAAAAAACAAAATAATATATATATTTCAAAAATATTAATAATAATAATAATAAAAAAAAGAATAGACCAAAAAAAAAAAAATTTATTATAATGAAAGAGAGAAAGAGGTCAAAGCGAGAGAATTTTTTTTTTTCCTGATCCTCGATGAATTTATACTGTTTTTTTTTTAAATTAACATTTTAGTATCAATTATGATTGGTATTGAAAAAATTTTCCAATTGAAATATTTTTGTGGGTAATAAAAAAAAAATTTTTTTTTTATATTACAATATTCTTTGTTTTTTTATAAATGTTGGCACAACATTTATTCAACGAATACGGTAGATCCTTGATTGGAATCAATATTTGAATTATAAAAATATAAAAAAAATTTGCACTTAATAACTTTAATTAATAGGTTGATCATTGCCTAATTCGAGACTAAATAAAATGTTTCAAAAAAAATAAAATACCTTTAAAATTAGATCACAAAAAAAATTGTTCATGTTGTACATGTTGTAATACCGTTTTAAGTTCATACTAACCAAATATGTTGATCACCATATCACATTTGTCACTTTAATTTAATCATAAATATATTATAGTGTATTCAAATATATATATATATATATATGTACATCTATAAATTTTTACTTTTTTTTTTTACGTATATTTTTTTTGCAATGGAAAAAGAGTAGTGAAATTTTTTTTTTTTTTTTTACACGAAAAAAAAAATTTTTTACTCGCATGCGATAAGCAAATAGAAACAATAAGTTTATAATAAAAAAAGAAATTAAAACTGTATACCCCTGAAGAAAGTGAAACAAACAGCTTATTTTGAACATTATATATATATATATATTCTCAATTATAAATACTGTATATTATATAATTAATAGATGTAATAAAAAAAAAAAAAATTTTTTATATTAAAAAGAAAAAAAAAACTTGTTTAATAAGTGATCAACACAACAATTGAGATAAGAACATTGTAAAACTTTAATCTTTCCTTCTTATCTTTGTTGAAATCATTTTGTTTCCCCAAATTTTTTTTAATAAATTTGGGTAGAAATATTGTCTCCGCATTCTCCGAAATTATAAATAACTTAAAAATCTCAACCTCACCTTGTTTCGTATTATAATTATAACAAAATTAGTATATTCATGTATTTCCCCTAATTGAAAAAAAAATTTTCTTCTTTTCTTTATTTTTTTTTATTATGTGAGACATATTTAATGAACGTTTTATAATGTAACAATAATGTAAGGCCATAATGGCTCAACTGGCTCAATTGGACGAAATGAAAATTTGAAACATAATTAGCCAACTTGTGACTGTTTAATACGATTATGGCTAGTGTTTAATTCCTGGATTTGAAATAATCTTTGTTCATTCATTCATAAGTAGAATCAGCCAAATCAACAGATGGATAAAATACGTGGATATTTTTTTGCGTGTTTTTTTTATTTATTTATTATTTATTGTGATCTCAAAGAAAATAATAATAATAATAATTATTATTATTATACAATTAAATAATTAACGTAAATAAATGTCAAAAATAAGGACCTAATTAGTATTATGAGAAGTTTAGTTACACCAGTTTTGATTCTTTTGGGAGTGTAACAATGTAACAAACATATTTATCTTTAATGTCACAATATCGCGTTTTATATCAACGAATAAGGAATTTCTTCGGTATTATTTTTTTTTTTGTAATATTATTTACTAAATTTACCTGAATAAGAAAAAAAAAATTACCCGTTAATAATCAAGTTATTTAATTTGGAAACATGAGAGTTTTAAATATTCTTATTTAATTCCAAAAAAAATTCTTAATTGTTTGAAAAATATAAAAGAAAAATATTTTATTTATTTTATTTTTTTCTTTCTTCGATTATTTGATGATGATTGATATTATTCGATGAAAAAATCGGAATTTCGTTCGGAATTATTCATATAATCATGAAGATAATTAAATTTCCTGATTGGTCGCTATAGACCGTATAAAAATTTATTAGATTTTATTTTAGGCAATTTTTGGTAATATTATTAAATTCCCGATTTAGTTTAAAAAAAATTAATAGTCTAGTCGCTCTTCTCCCTATGGTCAGATTTTATTTATTATTATTATTTTTTTTTTTATGTATTTTTGAATTGGGACAAAGATGGAAAACATCAAACAACTGTTGAGAAACAAAGATCTTCATAACCGATCAAAAAATCCATCAATTCGTTCGGGTCATTTCTCGAATATTTCATTGTGTAATGTAATACGGGCTGAATTTTTTTTTGTGCATGGGATGCAGAATTCCCGGGTTCAATAAATAACAATAAATAATACATTAATCAAAACTACATTATATTGAAATCGTTTGATAACACCATCAAGAATTTTTGATCCCGATGAATAATCAAATCCCACCCCCCTCATTCTTGTGGCACCAATACTAGAAAATATAAATTTTTTTTTTTTCGTATTATAATAAATATGATTGTTATTTTGGATTTGATGATTCTTTTTAAATTTTTAATTTTTTTTTTTTCCTGAACTTTAATATTTAAATTTGAATAAGGATTTGTTATATTTATTATCATGTAACAATATTATTACTAAAAATTGAATTTCACAGATCTCAATTTTTATCGATTTCGGTACGATAAGAAAAAAAAAATGAATTTGATTTAAAAAAAAAAAATTTGTTTATTTTGATCGTCAAAACAAATTGAAAAAACCTTGTCCTAGACGATAATAAGAAAAACATTATACTGTATAAACGAATGAAATTAGTATATTTTTATGTAAATAAAAAATAACTATCATTCATTGACGCCAAGCTAAGCTAAGCCACACCCCTGCATACATTGAATATGACGAAAGATTTCCTAATTTTTTTGGTTGAATTAATTAACCGGAATCAGTTTAGAGTTAAAAAAAAAAATTATGTGGTTGAATATGATGAAATGATTAAATGATCGTGAAATAATATGCATGAATAAATATTATTTGACAGTTTTGAATAAAAAAAAAAAGATTTCATTGTACAGGGGTACATGGGGGGGAGATACGGAATAATCGTGATTTCTTATTAAAATCATGTAATTTACGTAATTTGCGTAATTTGTGAATAATCATATGTTATTCAAAACTAAAAATCTTTTGAAGGATATATATAAAAACGGCTGAAACTTTAACCATTAGTTTGCAACAATAGTATTATTTCATTTTATAATCATTTAAAATTAACTTAGATTTTTTCGATAATTTATAATTTGATAAACACCTAAAAAAAAACCTATATTTAGAATTTGGGCATAGTTTGCATAATTTGCATATGTGCAAATGTTTATGCGAACCATTTGGTATTACAAAATACATAGCATAATTTTTTCAAAATGGGAAATATTGTTTATTAAAGTTATGCCAGTCTCTAAGCAAATAGTTGCAATACGCATAATATCACGCATATTTATTTTAAAACAATTCTGTAATATTTTATTTATTAGGACACCGGGTAATTTAGGATTTCTAAAATTATTCATAATTACCTGTATAATAAGTATCGAACTTTCAATAGAAAGAAAGTTTGTTATTAAATATTTAAAAATTAAAACCTGCATGAGTTTATAATATTTATTATGGTTTTACGACATCATATAAAAAAAGTAAAATTATAAAAAGAGTATTACGAATATCTTAATTCATCATATCATTTAGAACAATGTTAAATAACAATCGACCATATAAGTAAAAAAGAAAAGAACAATGAGAATGGGTTAAACTGTTACTTTTCTAATTTGTACTTTTTTAATGAACCGTTTAAATTTATTCTTGTCACATGTTCACATGTTATCCTTTTTAATAGATAGCATATTCTAAACGAATTTCCTTATTAGATTAAGATAAATTAGATATAAAATTATTGAACGAATTAAATTTCATCTAATTTTACTGGAAATTATAATCCACGTATCAATATGATGGTTCATTTAGGCATTAAATGTCACTCAATCATGTCACTTTTTTTGTGTACTTCTTTTTTAATGTGACGTAAAATTTTTTTTCTTTGTTCAATTTTTCGGAGATTTATTAAAAAAGTTTCTAACGTCATCAAATTACAAATTACGGTTCAAGTTACGCGCCAATCATTACAATTTATTCTTTATAAATTTTTTCCCTTATTTTTTTTTTTATTATTTTTGTTCGAGATTACATCAATTAAAAATACAAAAAATACAAGGATAAAATTTTCTTTATTGATGCAATTCTATTATTAAAATTATTGTTCTCAAGAAAAAAAACATACATAATCTTGTTACAAAATTATCAGGTGTTTAATGTTTACTAATGTTTACTTAATAATAATAATGTATTTCTATCTTTGAAATTCATTTACCAATTTTTTTAGGTAAGACATTTTATAGTTTTTCTCAAATGAAGAAGGTTATTTTTTTTTAAACTTTTCGGAGTTTCAGAAAGAAAAAAGATTATGCATGTTTCAATATGTTGTTTCATCTAAAAAAAGATTTTTTTTTTTAAATTTTTTTTAAAAAAAAAGAATAAAAGAATCATGATTCGAATTAAATAATAAAAATTCGAAAAAAAATATTATGTATGTAAATCCACCTTTTTTTAACTTGACCCCCGATGAACCTTAATATTTCTTAACAATTTATGTAACGGTAACTTATTTTAATTTTGTATTTTTCAATAAATTCGAATTAGGTTAATTATGTATCTTATGCACTAAGTTACTAGTAAAGTAAGCTGATATACGCAGTATAAGCAGATGTTTTAACTAAGTTTGTCATTCACCAATTGAGAGAGAAATTAAAACGATATATACATTTTTATTTTTTTTTTACCTCGCATTAAAAATTAACCGATTGGCTTCCGATTTTTTAAAACTTTTTTTAAAGTATCTTTTTTCGCACAGAAGTTTAAATTCGTTACAGTTAAGGTTTTAAAGCTGATCCTTTTTTTTGCAGGCGGAATGACGGATCCACAAAAGTCTCTAAAAAAAAAGAATATTATCGTTATGCTCTCATCAATGCAAGATAAGCGTAAAAATGTGGATGATTTTCCAGATCCTCACAACCGACCGCAAATACGCAAACATGAATAATTTCTATAAATATTGTAAGTTCCTTATAAACATAATAAAGAAAAACATAAATAATAAAATAAATAAAATACGTAATAGTACAAATGAATAAGGATTTTAAAGAGAAAAATACCTTCGATTTGTCAAAAATATAAATATAGTGCATTTCTTTTATTTGTACGTTAAAAAAAGACCTTTTTTTCTTATGGGAAGGGTAATGTTACGATTGGTTTTCATGAACTTAAATATTACGCAACCGCAGCAACATTGCATTAATATTATTCGACATTTTGATTGGTTCTTTTAAGGACCTTGACCAATAATCTTTACTTTTTAAGGAAATATTTTTTCTAATTTACATTGTGAAAATGAAAAAGGTTTATTACATATTTTCCCAAAAATATTTATAAAATTATCTCATGATATTTTACTCATCAAATAACAAAAAAAATTTTTAAGGGTTTTTCCTAAAAAAGATTAATGATTTACCAGCACATGGGATGATGGGAAAATAAAAAAAAAACATGCGACTTATTGATGAATTATAATTTATACTTATTTGGTAAACTAAGAATATCCCATTTTAACTCTTGTTTTTTTTTCTTTGTATTCCTAATTATTTATTTAATTAAAACGGTTAAATTAGAAAGTTTTATTAAATATTTTTTTTTTTATATTCTTTTGCTTATATTTTAGTAAAAATAATAAGGAACTAGTACAAAAATGTCGTTTAAAAATATTAAATTCTTTATTTGGTTTAAAACTTTTTTTTTTTATAATGTGTTTTGTTGTAATATTCATTCCCAGTTTCATATATCGATCGAAACATTTTTGAAATGTTTTGGTTTAGTTTTTTGAATATTCAGTGTTTTTTGTTTCATATGTTTCAGATATTAACATTTTAATAACATTCTATTACAATAAGGTGATTAATTTTTAAAACGCGAATTAAATTTGATGCATACAAACAATATTAGTAATAATGATTTCCGAGATTTTCCATTAAAAAAAAAAAAAATTATTTCAGTTCAATCCCGAAATTTTTTTTAAAGATAAATTTAATTGATTGAAAGATTCGGATATAAAATACTAATTAAAAATAATAATTTAAATATAATTTTTTTTTTTTTAGTTAATTTATCAAGTTTCCAAAAGAAAAATAATAATAATAATTCGGTTCGGTTGGGCAAATTAACCAAATATTTCGTACATCCGAGACAATCAAATTACTTACTTTATATGATTTACTACCTACATAAAAAAAATAGTTTAAATTAATTAAACTTTTTAAATCTTGTTATCCAATTCACTTTTGGCAAATATTCTACCTGCATTTTTTTTTTTACCAATTATATAATTATATAATTATATAATTATATATACAGTATACAATATATTCATCATTCGGTATTATACTTTTCGTTATTATGACCCACCGGAAAATATTGACGTTTAAATATGTAAGATTGCGTACTTTAATTTTATTATTTAAAATTCCCTATAAGAGAACAAAGTTGGGCTATATAGCCTCTATTGGTTTCTTGAAAAGGTGAAGAAAACGATGCAATCAATGCATTCGTTGCGTTTTTTGTGTCACAAATGTGATTTGTTAACGCCACGAGTCACGTTCTAAATCCACGTTTGACTCTTTTTTTTTTTATTTTTAAACAAATATATTTTACGAACGTGTTTTGCATGTTGACTGAATTTGACAGATTTAATAATAGTATGTACATTATATGCAAACATATTATATGCAATATATATTTAAATTTGAAACGATCTTATTAAACAATTTTTTTTTAAAAAAAAATAAATAAAAATATTCATAATTTTATACATAAATACATACATAATAATTGTGGTGCAGGCTACTTGCTTGGATGTAAAATTAATGATTTTAATTACGTTATGTTGTATTCAAGCCTTTTTTGTATGTCAATTTAAAAAAATATTATTTTCCTGATCTTAAATTTATTTTCGGCCAAAATTAAAAAAAAATCTTCGTCTGAAATAAAGTTATAACTTGTACGACAGACATGACAAACTGATTGGCAATTTGGCGTGGGAGAATTTCGGAGTTTATACTCCTGTAATAATATAAAAATTCCGTTATCTCATTATTTTCTCTTTTTGCAATTTCAAAGTTAATATATTTTTCTTTGAGGAAATTTATATAATTTATTATGGCCACTATTAGACGAGAATTTGTTAATGATGCAATTCAAAGAGCTGATGCATTAACAGATCCTTACATTCGCAATTATGACGTAACAAAACGTTTTGAATTTGTAAAACAAACAATTCTTGATGATGAATCTCTTACAAAAAATGAAAAATGGGAAGCAATAAAAATAATAACAAATGATTATGATTATATTAAAGTTAAAACTAATGAAGGAACAAAAAGACTATGTGAAAATTGTGCTTTAGAGTGTTTAGCTACATTATATTGTGAACATTGTGTTCGAACCTATTTAAAAAATAATTTTTCAAACTGGACGTCTGGAAATAGTAATATTGATAATTTAATACAAGAATGTCAAATGGAAACATTTAGCCCAGATCGTGTAATTGAATGGATACCATATAATAATTTACAAGATATTAAATATATAACTAAAGGTGGATGTTCTGAGATTTATTCAGCAATTTGGATTGATGGACGTTATATTGAATGGAATTCTAAGGAGCAACAATTAAAAAGATCATCAGGAACTTTTAAAGTAATACTTAAAAAATTGGAAAATGTTGAAAATGCTAATAGAAGTTGGTTTGATGAGGTAATAATTTAAATATAATTTTAATTTTATAAATTTTAAAATATGTAACAAATATTGTTTTTAAAAATATTTGTAGGCAAAATCACATTTAACATTAAGTAATAAACAAGCTATCTTTACCAAATGTTATGGTTTAACTCAAGATTCAATAAACGGAGATTATATGCTTGTAATGCGTTTAATGGATACAGATTTAAGAAAATATATGCAGCAACAACATACATGGAAAGAAAAAATAAATATAGTTGATAAGATTATTTTTGCACTTTATAACATTCATTTTTATGGAGCGGTACATCGAGATTTACATTCTGGAAATATTTTACATTCGAAGTCTAATGATTCTTGGTATATAAGTGATTTTGGATTTTGTGGACCCGCAGATAAACCATTAAAAAGTATATATGGAAATCTTCCTTATATAGCACCTGAAGTTATAATTGGAAAAGAATATACTTTCGCATCTGATATTTATAGTTTAGGTATACTTATGTGGGAAATTTCATCAGGACAAACACCCTTTAATAATTATGAACATGATTATGATCTTGCAATGAAAATTGTTAATGGTATGAGACCAAAAATTAGAACAGAAATTCCATCAAAATATAAAGAACTAATGAAACAATGTTGGGATGCCGACCCATTAAAAAGACCTAATGCAGATACTCTTTGTGATGAAATTGAAAAAATGATGAAAGATATTTACAGTAATGATAATGCAAATGAATTTAATACTTTAGAATATAATAATTCATCTCAAATTTCTAGTTCAAGTTCGAATTTAAGTTCAAGTTCCAAGCTACTATATTCATTATCAACTAGTAAACTGCATCAATTTGAAAATCTACCAGAACCAAGAAATGCAACTGAAGGTAAGATATTAATATAAAAAAGCCTTTTTATTATTTTTAAATAAATAATTATTCAAAAATTACTATGTTTATTATTTTTATATTAATATCAACAGAAGAACAAGAAGGTAAATAATAATTATGATTTGTATTTTTATGTCTCCTCACATAGTATGGTAGTAACTTTAAATAATTTCTTTATAGCATTTCATAGCCAACCTTACGATTTCGAGATACCTAATAATAGTAAGTATATGATATTTAAAATAACATTATATTATTTATATTAATAATGGATATGCTTAATAATTATTATCTTTTATTATATTAGTTGAAGATCTCAATTCGTCTAAAGAACAAGAGGAACTTATTAAGGATCTAAATAGATTAGAATTAGATAAGTAAATTCTTAATTTATGACAACATTCACGTGAATATGGTTTTTTGTGATGCTTCCCTAGCAACATTATTAAGGTTATACAACGGATGAGTAGTACTAGTATGTTATAGAACCATTAAATATCATGTTTAAAATCGTTAGTTTTATTATTTTGTGTATTATTTTTTGAGAATTTTATTTGTTAAGTTCATCAATATCGTGACGCCATTGAGAAATAGAGATTGATGGAGAAATCTTCTACTTCTTGAATTCATACGGATTTAATATTTGTGAGGTTATTTTATAGATAATTCAGTTAATTGGTCGAGATTTTAAGCAATGTTTTATATTTTTTTTTATATTTTTTTGCGTGTAATAACTTATTTTTTTTATTTTTATTTATTTAAATAAATTTATTTATATATATTATACTTAACAAATCATTCTTTTTATAACGTGATAATACATTAACTTATTAAGCTTTTTTCATCATTATAGATTTATTAAATCCTAAATTATGAAATATGCAATCAATAGCGAATAAAAACTGCCATAACGTTATATAACCGTGCGCTATTAGTATACTATGATCAAGGAATAGATGCAATACGTGATCAAGATTTGTTGAAATTACTAGAACCCCTAAATAAAAAGGTCAAAGCGTGATCCGATACTATTGCAAAAAATAATGATTGTACTAGTAGTAAAAATGATTTGTTTGATTAATTTATAAGATGAGTTTAATACCTTTCATTATTAATAAAAATCATTCCTGTAAGATACTGTATATAACTGCTTGTTTTATAATAAATTGACATCGGGTTTTCTTTAATGTTTGATTTTCTACTATAAAACATGATATATAGAATTATATCTTTAAATTTTGAAAATCGTTATCATATTTTATATCATAATTAAATACAGTAAAAACTATTTTATTACAATTAATTTGATTCATTTTACTATGAATCATCACATTTACGTGAATTTCATTTTACTATGAATCATCACATTTACGTGAATTATTTTATAACGCGTCATGATTCATGAACATTAAATTACAAAAATCAAAATTACTGTCAATACGTTTTGATAATTATTAGTTACTATTAAAACAGCTTATCGCTTATAAACAAACGTCAATTATAATCAAAAAGGCAAAGCCGCAAAGGTTGATTCATAGTTTTTATTAAATATCTGAGATTTTTCTTTAAAAAATTTACTATTTACAGTTCAAATCCGAAATTTAGAGATTTACGTTATAAATTTAATTATATAAATTTGAATATAATGAAAATAAATTACCTAACCATAAAAAAATTTTTGGTTGTCCTATTCGTGCAGTTAATTATGTATGATTTTTACTTACCAGTTATATAAATAGTTTAAATTAATTAAACTTTTTAATCTGTTATCCAATTCACTTTTGGCAAATATTCCATCTACATTTTTTTTTTACCAATTATATAATTATATAGTATACAATATATTCATCAATCGGTATTTTACTTTTCGTTATTATGACCCACCGGAAAATATTGACGTTTAAATATGTAAGATTGTGTACTTTAATTTCATTATTTAAAATTCCCTATAAGAGAACAAAGTTGGGCTCTATTGGTTTCTTGAAAAGGTGAAGAAAACGATGCAATTCGTTGCGTTTTTTATGTTACAAATGTGATTTGTTAACGCCACGAGTCACGTTCTAAATCCACGTTGTCTCTTTTTTTTATTTTTAAACAAATATATTTTACGAACGTGTTTTGCATGTTGACTGAATTTGACAGATTTAATAGCATGTACAGTACATTATATGCAAACATTTAAATTTGAACCGATCTTATTAAACAATTTTTTAAAAAAATAAATAAAAATATTCATAATTTTATACATAGTAGTACATAAATAATAATAATTGTGGTGCAGGCTACTTGCTTGGATGTAAAATTAATAATTTTAATTACGTTATATTATATTCAAGCCTTTTTTGTATGTCAATTTTATAAAAAATACTATTTTCCTGATCCTAAATTTATTTTCGGTCAAAATTAAAAAAAAAAATCTTCGCCTGAAATAAGTTATAACTTGTACGACAGACATGACAAACTGATTGGCAATTGGTGTGGGAGAATCTCGGAGTTTATACTCCTATCCCTTAAATGATAGCTATTGTTCTAAATTCCGCGGAATTTTCAGGATTTCTGCAGAGGATTCCATGGAATTTCATTGTATTACAGTTTAGATCGGCACATGAGTAGTGGTAAATCGCAGCCAAATTTAGCTGCAAAACACTTTAAGGGTTAATAATATAAAAATTCCGTTATCTTATTATTTTTTCTCTTTGCAATTTCAAAGTTAATATATATTTTTCTTTGCAAATTTATATAATTTATTATGGCTAATACTAATATTAGTAGAAATGATGAACTTGTTTATGCTGCAATTCAAAGAGCTGAAGCATTAACAGATTCTTACATTCACAATGACGTAACAAAACAATATGAATTTATAAAACAAACAATTCTTGACGATGAATCTCTTACAAAGGATGAAAAATGGGAAGCAATAAAAATAATAACAGAAGACTATGATTATTTTAAAGTTTTATATAATGAAGGAACAAAAAGACTATGTGAAAATTGTGCTTTAGAGTGTTTGGCTACACTATATTGTGAACATTGTGTTCGAACCTATTTAAAAAATAATTTTTCAAACTGGACATCTGGAAATAACAATGTTGATTATTTAATACAAGAATGTCAAATAGATACATTTCGCCCAGATAAAATAATTGAATGGATACCATACAATAATTTACGAAATATTAAATATATAACTAAAGGTGGATGTTCTGAGATTTATTCAGCAAATTGGATTGATGGATATTATATTGAATGGAATTCTAAGGAACAACAATTAAAAAGATCAAAAACTTTTAAAGTAATACTTAAAAAATTAGAAAATGTTGAAAATGCTAATAGAAGTTGGTTTGATGAAGTAATAATTTAAATATAATTTTAATTTTATAAATTTTAAAAATATGTAACAAATATTGTTTTTAAAAATTTTTTAGGCAAAATCACATTTAACATTAGGTAATAAATATAATCGCCTTGCCAGATGTTATGGTTTAACTCAAGATTCAACAAATGGGGATTATATGCTTGTAATGCATTTAATGGATACAGATTTAAGAAAATATATGCAGCATCAACATACATGGAAAGGAAAAATAAATATAGTTTTTGGGATTATTAGAGCACTATATAGCATTCATTTTTATGGAGCGGTACATCGAGATTTACATTCCGGAAATATTTTATATTCACAATATAAGGATTGTTGGTATATAAGTGATTTTGGATTTTGTGGGCCCGCTGATAAACCATCAAAAAGTATATATGGAAATCTTCCTTATATAGCACCTGATGTTATAATTGGAAAAGAATATACTTTCGCATCTGATATTTATAGTTTTGGTATACTTATGTGGGAAATTTCATCAGGGCAAACCCCCTTTAATAATTACGAACATGATTATGATCTTGCAATGAGAATAGTTAATGGTATGAGACCAAAAATTAGAACAGAAATTCCATCAAAATATAAAGAACTAATGAAACAATGTTGGGATGCTGACCCATTAAAAAGACCTGATGCAGGTACTATTGTTAAAGAAATTCGAAAAATGACAAAAGATTCTTACAATAATGATAATGCAAATGAATTTAATACTTTAGAATATAATAATTCATCTCAAATTTCAAGTTCAAGTTCGAATTTAAGTTCAAGTTCCAAGCTACATTCATTATCAACTAGTAAACTTCATCAATTTGAAAATTTACCAGAACCAAGAAATGCAACTGAAGGTAAGATATTAATATAAAAAAGCCTTTTTATTATTTTTAAATAAATAATTATTCAAAAATCACTATGTTATTATTTTTATATTAATATCAACAGAAGAACAAGAAGGTAAATAATAATTATGATTTGTATTTTTATGTCTCCTCATATAGTATGGTAGTAACTTTTAAATAATTTCTTTATAGCATTTCATAGCAAACCTTACGATTTCGAGATACCTAATAATAGTAAGTATATATTCAAAATAATATTATATTATTTATATTAATAATGGATATGCTTAATAAATATTATCTTTTATTATAGATCTTAATTCGCCTAAAGACCAAGAGGAACTTATTAAGGATTTTAAATAGATTAGAATTAGATAAGTAAATTCTTATAATTTAATTTATGACAACATTCACGTGAATATGGTTTTTTGTGATGCTTCCCTAGCTAACATTATTAAGGTTATACAACGGATGAGTAGTACTAGTGTGTTATAGAACCATTAAATTTAAAATCGTTAGTTTTATTATTTTAAGTATTATTTTCTTAAGAAAACTCAAATCAAATATCGTGACGCCATTGAGAAATAGAGATTGTCCTCCATTAAATACATTAAATGGAGAAATCTTCTACTTCTTGAATTCATACGGATTTAATATTTGTGTGGTTATTTTATAGATAATTCAGCTAATTGGTTAAGATTTTAAAGCAATGTTTTATATTTTTTTTTCTTATTTTTTTATTTTTATTTATTTAAATAAGTTTATTTATATATTATACTTAAAAAATCATGCTTTTTATAACGTGATAATACATTAACTTATTAAGTTTTTTCATCATTATAGATTTATTAAATCCTAAATTATGAAATATGCAATCAATAGGAATAAAAACTGCCATAACGTTATATAACCGTGCGCTATTAGTATGATCAAGGAATAGATGCAATACGTGATCAAGATTTGTTAGAATTACTAGAACTCCTAAATAAAAAAGTCCAAAGCGTGATCCGATACTATTGCAAAAAATAATGATTGAACTAGTTGTAAAAATGATTTGTTTGATAAATTTTTAAGATGAGTTTTAATGTCTTTCATTATTAATAAAAATCATGCCTATAAGATATATGACAGTTTGTTTTATAATGAATTGACATCGGGTTTTCTTTAATGTTTGGATTTTCTACTATAAAACATGCCCTATAAAAACAGTTTGTACGCAAATCATATTGAATATATTCAGAAAATGTACAATAAAATAAACAAATTTTTGCGATTGTATATTATTGGTTATAAAAATTGAAATTGTATGATAATTGATCATTTATATGTACAATAAGTGAACAATAACTAATATTGTGCAAACTTCATGCAAAGTAAAAACCATTCTGTCTACAAAATTATACAATAACTGACATATTTTCACAATTTGTACAATAATTGATAATGCAACTATTTATATGACCATTCTTCATCTTTATAAATTTAAGATGGGGTCTGGGGTCTCGTATCTGTATATAAAATATTTTCATGAACTGAATAGCCACACACAATTAAGATAATGAATTACTTAACCTTAAAAGTTGGTTCCTTTTAAGGTTCATCATTGCGAAATAATGATGATTCATTCACTTATCTGCTGGTGATTAGCTCATACAACTAATACAACTAATTTTCCCATCTTTACTTTTTCCAAGTGTTTCATACCTTAACACATTAATAGTTTGCGCACCAGTAATGATTTTTTTTTGTTGTAATTTTATTGCTTGAAGAATCTAAAAAAACAATATGAGTAAAATAATAGAACTGGTTAAAATTTTAATATTTTTTGCAGAACCAAATGTTAGTGAATTTATGTAACATACTTTTGATGGATAATTCTTTTGGAACAACTAATTCTATCGATAAAAATATATAAAGCAAATGAATGGAAATTTTTTATGATTTTTTTACTTACCAAATTTTCGCTTAGACATCTTTATTACTATTTTATAGAATTTGATATTAACGTAAATACAAATGAAATAAAAAGCTTATACAAAAAATAAATAAATAAATTAAATTAAAATTTCTTCTAAAAAAGACTTGCGTCATTCAATCACCTCCTCTATTGTTAATATTTCCTAATATAGGGATCAAAGATTTTATTTAATATTCTTATTAATCTGTTTATATGTAATGACGCAATTGCAATATGAATTAATAAAGTTAATTTACAGTATTAATTTATACCTGAAATTTTATTGACGCAATATTAATAAATAAAGTTAGTTTTTTATTTACTAGTCAAAAAAGGAATATTCAGCCATTCATCCAAAAATAGTCAAAAAAGTTAATATTTAACCCTTTTTTTAGACTTTTTTAGGATCCTTTTGACTTTGATTTCTCTTGAATAAAAACAAATAAATATATGATTTTATTTTTTTTAAAAAAAAAATTTTCGCAAATGGCATTTTATTTGTTTCTGCTTCAGTCTTTAAGTACATAGATAAGCTCCTTTGGCTTCATTTTGGCTTTGAAGGCAAGGGCTTTTTTTAAAATTTAACTTTGTAAAAATGTTTTACTAAAATTTCTTTTTTTTTGTAGGAATTGCCAGCCAGAATGGACCGGACTTTAAGGTAAGAAAGAGTTGGACTTTTTTGATCTTTTTTAATTTAAGAAATGTTTTAATATTTCTTTCATTATTTTTTTTTGTAGGGCGTTGGCTTGAATATGAAACCGGACTTTAAGGTAAGAAATGGGAAAGAGGAAGGAGGAATTTTTTATTTTGAATTTAAGAAATGAACTAACATTTCTTTTTCGTTGTTTTTATTTATAGGACACTGGCTTGGATACAAACTGGACTTTAAGGTAAAAAATAGGGAAAGGGGGAAGGAGGAAGATGGTTTTTATTTAAATATCAGAACAAACTAACATCTCTTTTTATATTTTTTTGTAAAATGCCAGCTTGGATTATAAGGAAGGAAATTCAATAAGGAAGTTTTTGACTTTTTGTAAATAATACTTTCAATGAAATATATTACATTCCGGTTTTCTTCTTTTTGTAGGCTGCTAGTTCTTCAACACATGGGCTCAATGGTTCAAAATTTTTTCTTAAAAAATTTTTTTTTAATTTTTTTTTGGAGGGTCGGCTTTGGGACTTGAGTCCGGTAAGTTTTAATTCGAAAATTTGAAACGTTTTTTAATTTATTTTTTTTAATCTCTCTTTTTTTTGTAGGTATCAGTTCTTTGGCTTTAGTAGAATGGAATCGATTCTAGCAAAATTGAATTAATTGAAAATCGAATCTAAATCGATTAATCGAAAATCAAATTAAAAAATTGAATTTATTATTGTGGCGCAGTAATTCGATTTTTTTTTTTAGCATTTAATATTTTATTGAAATAGGTTTTAATTAATTTATTTATTTTTTATTATTTTATATAAATTAATTATTTTCATTTAATTATTGCACAGTAAATTACTTTAATTCACCGCTTAATTTCAGCCGGAATTATAATTTGGCCGGAGTTAATCATTTAACCTAAAAAAAAAGTTTTTTTAATTAATGGTTAAAAGTGATCTAAATGACCCTAAAAGTGATCAAATATCCATCAATTAAGTATACTAAACTTACCACTTTTGGGGTTATTTAGACCACTTTTAACCATTACGAAATAAGTGATTTATGCAGTGAAGTTACACAAGATTTAACTGAATATTTGCTTATAAACGGGCATCTTTCAGACCCATTTGTGAAAAAGTTTTTATTAGGTTACACAATTAACTCTGGCCAAATTATAATTCTGGCCAAAATTAAGCCAGCGGTGAGATTTAGTAATGCCCATATAAAATAAGCAAAATTACTGTAAAAAAAATAGATTTTTGCCTATTAAAATTGTTGCATCACAAATTTAATTACGAATAATAATCAAATTTTTTTTTATAAAATCGATTAGAATCAATTTAATTGAAATTGAAAATCAAATCTTAGAATCGAATCTTGAAATTTAATTAATCACGATTAATCAATTCTTAAATCAATTCTCATTTTGAGAATCAATTCCAATCTCTAACTTGGACATGCTGATATGATAAGTTTCTATTATAAACTTATCTAATAATATTTATAATATTTTTAATTTGTTTTTTTATTAAAAAATTTTATCCTTTTTTTTGTAGGCATCCGATTCTTTTGGCAAAAAAAATTAACAAACCAACTATTTGCAACTCAACTTGTAAAAGAAAATCTGCAACAATGAAACCCAAAAAATCTAATAAAATCAATAATCAATTAATTCCTCACAGATAACCCATAAA
The DNA here is from genome assembly GCF_026210795.1 of Rhizophagus irregularis. NCBI lineage: Eukaryota > Fungi > Glomeromycota > Glomeromycetes > Glomerales > Glomeraceae > Rhizophagus > Rhizophagus irregularis. The sequence goes on along the minus strand of NC_089430.1, from coordinate 2,756,054 downwards.
AGAAAGTCTACAGCGGTGGTGGAAGCTGAAAGATCCATTGAAATTAAGAAATCACACAAAAAGTAATAGAACCTTGAAGAAATTAATATTGATTAGCGATACTTACATCAGGAAATTATATAGTGCGAAAAGTTGCGCAAGTTTACACATCATAATATTTCGTAAGCTTCCAGACCTGCCGCAAGTTTGCGTAAGCGTAATATTTCGTAACTTTTTAAAATATTTCGAAATATTACGATATGCAAAGCTTCATAATTTTACGATTTGTAATATTCCGTAATTTTGCGGTTCGCAATATTTCGTAATTTTACATAATATTTCGTAAGTTTTCAGACCCGCCGCAAGTTTGCGTAAGCGTAATATTTTGTAACTTTTTAAAATATTTCGAAATATTACTGTATGCAAGGCTTCGTAATTTTACGATTCGTAATATTCTGTAATTTTACTGCGTAATACTTCGCAACTTTTTAAAATATTTCGAAATTCTATGATGCGTAATGTTCCATAATTTGACGATTCGTAATATTCTGTGATTTACACAACTTAATATTTCGTAATATTTCAAAATATTTCGATAAATAATACTTCATTTTCTGTACTATAAGTTTATATAATGTATGTTTTATTAGATATAATCATAAAAAATTACAAGTATTTATTAATATATACAGAATACATAAAAGTAAAAAAGAGAAAGAGTAGAGTAACAATATTATTAGACGTAAAAAGAAGAGAAACAGCTATAGTAACGTTAGTATTAGATATAAAGATAAAAGAAATATTGTTATTATTGTTAGTATTAAGGTAAAAAGAGTTAAAGAAACAGTAAAAGGAGTAAAAGAAACATGGATATTATCGTTAGTATTAAAGTACAAGTAAAAAGAAATAAAGGAAACGTAGATAGTATTGTTAGTATTACGACATAAAGTAACAAAGAGGTAAAAAAAAACGCGTTAATATTAAAATAATTAGTATTAATAAATAAATATTTCTATACCTGCAAAGTAATTGAACAAAAGAATAAAGAAATAAAGAGAAAGGAAAAAATAAACATGTTGTTAGTATTGTTAGTATCGTTAGTATTAAAGTACAAGTAAAAAGGAATAAAGGAAACATGGATATTATTGTTAGTATTACGATACAAAATAACAAAGAGGTAAAAAAAAATGAAAATAATTAGTATTAATAAACAAATATTTCTATACCTGCAAAGCAATAAATTATGAAATATATGTAAATATATTGTATATAATTAAAGAAATAATAGAAAGAAGAGACAAAAAAATTAAAAATATTGAACAAAAGAATAAAGAAATAAGAAACAAAAATAAATAAGACAAAAACGCGTGCATGATTAAATGATTAAATGATGCAAGGATCAGCCTAATTTTGATTGGCCAGAAATCATGTACATCGTATAGCGGGTGTGACATAAATAAATCGTGACTGAAATTTGTGTTCAATTTGTGTTCAATTTGTGTTGATAATTCTGGTAAAAAATTATTAATTTTAGCCAAATTTCGTTAAATTTGATAAATTTGTGTTGAGTTTGTGTTGAATTTGTGTTGCGTAATTTTTTATTTATCACAAGGGGATGATATTTAGTAATTGCATGTACGACGTACAAGATTTTTTTTTATGATTTTTTTTAAGAAATGTACGCAAAATATTTAATCAGAATATAATTGTTTTATTTTTAAATATGTGATTTTTTTTTAAAAAAAAAATTGATTTTTTTAAAATTCAATAGAATGTGCTAATAATAAATTGGTTTATTTTTAAATATAATATATTGATATTTATATTTAAATAACCAAAACATGTACATGATTTTTAATTATTTTTAATTGAAATCAAACTAAGATTTTTTTTTTAAAAAAAATTAAAATAAATTAAGTGATTTATATTTATATTTAGAATCATGATATTTATATTTAGATAATCCATATCCGCATGAGATTTAATTAATATGTTTAATGATGAAAAGTCTAATAAATTAAATTTTAATTGAAACGAGAAATAAAATCAAACCAAAGAGGTATTGTTCAAATTTTATTTAAAGTGACATTTTACGACTTTCTTTCAAATTTTTACTCATCCCAAAATCAAATTACTAATAATGCCTCGCCACACACGTCGTCGTTCCCACTATAACGTCCATTGGAACTGGGCTATGATGGACAAACTTGTTGACATATGCCGAGACAGAAACCGCGCCTACCACAATATTAATGGTAGAAGCCGCCAAGATTTTTGGGACTCTGTTGCCAATAGGTTCATATGACTAATATCTATAATTTCTTTAAGAAAGAATTTAAATTCAAATTAACCAATCCATTTAATTGAATCAGAATAAATAGAATATTTCGAACGAGGGTTTCCGGGCAACAGTGCAGCCAAAAGTGGAGGAACCTCGTCGGGATTACCATGTAAGTAAATAAATAACATTACATTCATATAAATTAAATGTATTTACCGAATATTCAAACTGATTTTGATATTTAGAACTATGTCCTTTATCGTAATGGTAACCCTGGGCGGCGGCTGTGGACGCGTACCGGCGCAAGATATTATCGCGAATTTAGAACGAGATTTTGGGAGAGGCCGGGTAATTATACTATAATAAAATTTATAATTAATATTTACGTTCATGTTTTAAATTTGATAAATTTGATCAATTTTAGTCACGCGTGACGATCGTAGGGCAAGGAGAAACTTACCTACGTATCGTAGAAGAAGATAATTATTTTTATTTTTTTATTATTTATTAAGTGAGTAGCTAGGCCCAGTCCGTCGTACAAATATCGGCTGGAGACTCACGTTTTTTTTGGGCTGTGACTGATACTGACGTCCACGCCGTACAGCCTGGGTACTATTTTATAAAATAGTAGCGAACAAGTATCAAATGTGTATTTTTTTTATTAAGTTATAATAAAAATTAGAATTTACTTTAATTTTTAACATAAAAATTGTAAATAATAAAAAATTCGTAAATAAAAATAAATTTGCTTTCCCAAACTGGTGTTTATATAAAAGAAAAGGTGTTTATATTATTTTTGATTATTCAATAGTATCACATGCCCCTTGTACACGTTCTACTGCATATGCAGTTTACAATCTCGTAAATTTTCGAAATATTTCAACCGTAATATTACGCAGGTTTACAGTTTCGTAAATTTTCAAAATATTTTAACCGTAATATTACGCAAGTTTACAGTTTCATAAATTTTCGAAATATTTCAACCGTAATATTACGCAGGTTTACAAGTTTCGTAAATTTTTGAAATATTTTAACCGTAATATTACGCAGGTTTACAGTTTCGTAAATTTTCGAAATATTTCAACCGTAATATTACGCAGGTTTACAGTTTCGTAAATTTTCGAAATATTTCAACCGTAATATTACGCAGGTTTACAGTTTCGTAAATTTGCAGAATATTTTGACCGTAATATTGCGTAAATCTTACGATATTGAAAACTTACGTAATATTTTAACCGTAATATCACATAAATCTTACGAAATTGTAAACTTACGTAATATTTTGAAATTTTTCGAAATATTATGCCATAAACTTTCGTAAACTTACAAAATCGTAAACTTACGCAATTTTTCGCGCTATAAAATTTCCTGATGTAGTTATTAAAATAATTTGCTGTTTAATGTATACTTTATGTATATGCTATAAACAAATTTAAGTATATATTATGTACATTAATTAAACTTACAAATAAACAAATTTCTTTTAGTTTATAAACAAAATTTAAGCAAAATATGTTCATATAACATTCAATTTGGGCTCATTTTTTTTTATATATCATGTACAGACCCCTACACTAATTTACCGGATTTCATGAAATTTACTTAGTAATATATAGTAAAATTGATGATTTTCACGCTGCATAAAAGTTTATGAATTTTTAATAAAATTCAGCCAGAATTTTTTTTTAAAAAAGCCAATCAATTATAATTGTTAAGTATTAAAACAAAAAAGAAAAATTTTTAAAATATAAAAAAATTTTCTCATTGCAAAGTATAACAATAATTTTTCTATATGTTTTTTTCATTTTTACATATAAAATTATCTCATCCATTACTTTACAAATAAATATTTCTTTGCATTTTAAAATAGAATATTTCTGATTACATTTTTAAAAACTATAATCAATTGGCATTCAAATAAAAAAAATTTGGCCAAATTTTATTGCGAACTCATAAATTTTTATGCAGCCCGAAAATCATCAATTTTACTATATATTACTAAGTAAATTTCATGAAATCCGGTAAATTAGTGTAGGGGTCTGTATATATCATGTGTAAAATTATATACAAATAGCGAACGATTTTCAGTTGATTAATGAACAACAAATAATTATCATTTTTTGAACATTTAATGAACAATTATTTTTTATAGGGATGATATATAGAATTATATCTTTAAATTTTGAAAATCATTATCATATTTTATATTATAATAAAATACAGTAAAAACTCAATTAATTTGATTCATTTTACTAGTATGTTTACATAAATTATTTATTTTATAGCGCGTCAATGAATATAAAATTACAAAAATCAAAATTTCTGCCAATACATTTTGATAATTACTAGTTACTATTAAAACAGCTTATCACTTACAAACAAACATCAATTATAATCAAAAAGGTAAAGCCGCAAAGGTTGATTCATAGTTTTTATTAAATATCTGAGATTTAAAGATTTACGTTATAAATTTAATAATAAAAATTTGAATATAATGAAAATAGAATAATCACTAGATTTTTAAGTTCTTAACAAATTTGGTGACCATATTTATGCATCAAATGCATCAATCAAACAGTTATTTACTGTATATCTTTTACTTATCAGTTATACAAATAGTTTAAATTAATTAAACTTTTACTTAATTTTTTCTTGCATTTTTTTTCCAATTATATATACAGTGATATTATAATAAAACATTAACAATGACTCAAATTTTATAATCATTTCTTATTAAGATAATCAATATATTAATAAGAAACTCATACTTTGGACTTATAAAATGCGTTCTCAGTTATCTAATAATACTAATCAATTAAACTAAGCTCATTAAGCTCATTCAGATTTGAATGCATTCACATAATAGCTGATTAAACTGATTAAAAGTTATTTCAAAATATATAAATAATATAAAATCTCCAAAAATTATTTTATTAATTCTCTCTTAATAAATTTTTTGACAAATATAAAAAACGTGTTCCAGATGTCACACCTGAGTTAATAAATGAAGCTTTCAAAATTAGTAGTAAGTTGAGTTGTACTATTTACTCGCTTACCTCTTTACAGTTTGACCTCGGTATACTGATATTATATCAATATACTATTAAAAACTCAATATATCAACAAAAATTTTGTTTTAAAAAGAGTAAATAATATTGGAATAATTAATAATCAGATCATATTATTATGAAATAAATATGAAATTAAAGACTATATGATGATAAACATTAATAAGTAATTGTTATCGGTCATGTTGTAGATGACAACTGATTTACCACTAGGATTGTTATGTATATCATATGGCCGAAGGCCACATGATAGAGTAGCATCCTAGTGTAAATCAGTTATCATAAACGTGACTGATAATAAAGTTATTGGATATGTATGACGTAAGCAACTGAGACCTTTATCGCGTATCTTATTTATTATTTTATAATAAAGTGATCAAAATTTTGTATATTACTAATTATAAAGTGACCAAAATTTGTGTATTACTATTATAAAGTGATCAATAACATACATGAAAAATGTCCAGTGCTTACATAGAACATATACAATAATAATAGTAATTATGATGTAACATTAAAAAATAGTGAAACATTATAAATTAATAACCCCAAAATAAGTACCCTTAAATTAGTTATATAAAGAGTAACTTTGAAGAGGATGGTTCAAAAGAAGTTATTCTCATATTAATTAATAATTATTTTTACAATGTAATAATTTACTCAATAAATATATTTTATAACCCAGAATTTGTGTTTTAATATTTTTATGTAATAATAAACCAAATAATGCATTTTATTTAATAAAGTTTTTAATTTATTTAATGTTAATTTAATGTCACTTATTATAAAAAAGATGGCAGCTTTTCTTGACTGGTAAAGACATTATATTTTTTTGAAAAATTCTTGACATATTGCTATATACTGTATTTAACTAACTAACTTTGTTTTTGTTCTTCTAATCCAATTTAGATGAATATCAAGATAAGCCTTTGCATTGTAATGATTGGTCAATTTGAATGTGACACTAGTAATCTTTTCCATTTCTGCAGCCACTCTTACCCTCTGTTAATTCAAGTTATTACAAAAAGACAAAAATATTAGAAGGTAAGTACTAATAAAATGAATTATCAGAATTCTGATTCATATCATTCTTTATACTTTTATTTATTTAGAGGATTAGAAAAAAAATACCAGAAAAATTACATTATTTGCTAGAACTGTTATTGATTTAAACTTGAACAAGAAAGTAATTATCTTTCTGTCACTTTCAGGAACTGAAAATAAAACACATATCTATAAGTACTGTTATAACTATTTCAAGAAAATCATTCTCAAGAGCAAAAAACATTAAATGTTTCTGCATCACCAGAAATCCAGAAATAGGAAAGATATTTTTTGGATGTTATATTATAAGTGTTTTGTTAAAGGAAGGTTCTGAACTGTTAGTAGATGATGCCAGTAGGACCCCGGATATCTCCAAAACAGGTCATAAGTCACACTTTCGGCAGATTGGCCCATTTTTCAGGGGCTCAAAAAATCGTTTTTTGTAAATATCTCAGCATCCAGTAGTCCAATTTTGATGAACTTTTTTTTAAATTGTAGAGCTAAATGAGGGCTACAAAATAAAAAAAGTTCATTAAAATTGAATTACTGGATGCTGAGATATTTACAAAAAACGATTTTTTGAGTTTCAGCAAAAAGGGGTGTTTTTGGCCAAAAGTCCATTATAACCTTTATATTAGATATCCGGGGTCCTATGCCAGTTATCTGCACCTATATCTTATTACTCATGATAAGATAAATGCTTTTGATGTGAAATGGAAATAAAATGAAGACTATAATGGAGTTGCAGGAAGAGACAATATGTGGTGTATAATCAATAATAAAACATCTAGATATATCATCACTTAAGGATTTACATATAATGAATTTTTGTAAATCAACATAAATTGTATATACAAATTTTGACAGAATCTGAATTAAATAAATGCTGATTATTAATTTATTCTAAATTTTCAAAGGATAATTTTCACAAATTTTATTTATTATGTGGTAGTATTTTAAGAATGATAAATATCTGAAATTAATAAAATGATTATGACTTCTGTTAATAATATTGACACTAACATATTCAGATATATTAGCACACTTAGTGATAGTGATAATTATAGTTATAATTTAGTACATATTCATACCAATAAGGAGCCAGTAAATGAAATCATCAATGGGCATACCTTTGTCAATCTCCCTATACTTCTTGTGAATTAAAGTTTGCTTTAGCAATTATTGGTGATAAAGTTTTTGCAAGATTAAAAGAATTCTATAAAGAAGAAACATATAACTAAAGTTTATCTTTGCAGCAGATATCATTGTTAGGTTTTATATATGAATATATATTTGAGATTATCACACATAATGAACCAAATGCTGGTAAAACATTTTTGACATGTTCACTAGAAAGTCATAAAAAACCTGTGCAAAATAACGAGAATTATGATTTTCTTAATTTATAGTAAAAAATTGTTACACAGTAAATGACATTAAATATGGCAAATATAGTAAACCGGTAGTAAAGAATTTTGAAACTATCAATGCCATCTATATTGGAAAAGAATAAAAGATTATAACTTAACATTTCAGATAACAGTGAGAAGAATACATAATATTAAACAATATGAATATGAATTACTACATGAAAGCTAGGTGGTGAGTCAATAAATATACTATTTTATTGTTCTAAAAAATGCATTTAAAAATTTTCAAAAACTATTCACAGTAAAGAAGAAAAAAAGAGGTCAACCAAAAAATGTAGTGAATATCAAACAATAGATCACAAAAAGAATAGAGCAGTATGTATTACTTTTAGATGTTGAAATCAAAAGTACAGATTAAGAAATAATAAAATAATATATAGTATATTAATTATATTATAAAACCAAATAGAAAAAATAATAATTATTGCAATATTATATTTTATTTTGTATTGCAAACTATTTTTATTTACTTAATTTTTGCATGCAAAATTTTGCATGCAAAGTAACTGAGTATAATGTTCCATTCTGACTATAAACAAATTACTGATAAACTTCCAGTAAGTATAAAAAATAGGGTATATCAACAGTTTTTAAATCACTCTCACAATTTTATTCCTCTAAAAACAGATTTCAAAGAAAATAAATGTATAGAAAAATATTTATAAAAATTCATTAAGACAGATCAAAAAAAAATTACGCCCCAAAGTTGGCTTAAATGTCCAGTATCTTTAATATTGCCTATTTCTTACACAAGTTGAAATACTAAAAATTGGCAAAAAAAATGGTGTGAAAAGCAGTGGCTATTCTTGGCTATTCTTGGCTATTTTTAGCTATTTGCGAATTAACCTATACTATTTGTAAATAGTTTATACAAATTTGCGAATAGTTCATGCAATTCGTGCCATTTTTTTTGCCTGTTTTTGGTCATTTGACATTTATATTCAAATAATACATGTGGAAATTAATAGCCAGATTAAAAAATAAATTTATCATTTTGCAAAAATAATTGATTAAATATAATAAAGAAACCTTTAATCAATTTATGCAAAATCTGACTAGAAACAAATTAAGAAAGCCCTTGCTTTATAAAATCATTGGGAAATAATAAGCTGATCATCCTGTGATTTATAGTGATTGAGTAATACAAATTTTTATGTTATATGATATGTATCTGGAGCTGATTATCTTGTGATTTGAGTTGTGAAGAGCTAGGGTAATACCTGTAATACAAATTTTTGTACTACTATATAAGGACCCGAACAATATATATAAATGTAGGTTTTGAGTTTGCTTAACCAACATATAAAAATTTTTTCCTATGTGAGATTTATTATTGCTTATTTGATAACATAATTTTAAAATAGTCAGATATAATTATGCATAGCAGGATATTAAATTATTAATAGTCAGATATATATTTGCATAGCAAGATAGATTTTTTAATATATATAATATAAAATATATTTTACATTTTTCACATTAAAAAAATCTAATAAAATATGTAAACAAAGTTATAAATATGTTTGTGTAAAAGAAATTTACTATTTTTATACAAAGATTAAGTTAATTGTATACATGATACAGGGACCATTTTTAGACATGATCATGTAACGTGTTTTTGATAAAATAAATACATGTCCGCATAACATTAAAAATATAAACATATACGCGTTTGTGTAATATTTAAAAAATATATATTCAAAATGAGAGCAACGGGTGAGTGGAAACAGAAAAATAAGTGGTTTTCTGTTTTTTTATAATTTTACACTATAATTTTTGTAATAATCAATAAAAGTTATTTCATTTTTACTTAGAAAATTTTTTAAAAATATTTTTTTTTAATAAATTTACAGTAAATTTTAAAAATAAAAATTCCGCGTATTGGTAGCATTACGAAAAACATGAATAAATCCATAAATATCTATTCAATCATGATAAAAATTTATATGTAAGTAGATTCGAACCTGCTGAACAACTTTACTTATGAAGATTTTGGATGTTTCCTTTGACTAAAGTGCCTAAATTACGCTCTGAAGTCGCAGAAACGATATACGAAAATATTAATAAGAAACATTTATAAGTTGTAATATTACAAAAAAATAATAATAGCTTTATCCATGCATTATGTCAAAAATTTTTGTTTTTTTAGTTTTTTTTTTATATATATTTTATAAAAAAAATTATATATTAATATATATATGTCATAAAATAAGTTGCTTAGCAGTGTAAAAAATTTATGGGTTAGATAAAAGCAGACCTTAATAAATTTTGAATTTTTCATCTGACCTATATATATATGGGGTCTTTGCAATAGAAAGGTACGAAACTCAAAAAAAATTTTAATTTTACTTTATATGCTAATTATGTTTTTTTTACTAAAATAAATGCAAATTTAATATTAATTCAATTTTTGATATTTTTTGAGTTTCGTACCTTTCTATTGCAAAGACCTCATATATTGTTTGGGCTCCTATTATATATGATATGCAATGCATCTGGCTAATCTGAAAATAATTTAGCCATTTTATCTACCGTATATCGCGGGCCATAGTACCCTTCCTATGCATAGTACCCCCCTTGAAAAATTTCATAGAATTGTATAGTACCCGAGGGGATATTTTACAATTATCTCGTGATCTAGTGATCAGATTTGAGCCATCATTTTTTTGTTTGATAGCTCTCATTGAGCTCTTCAAAATAAAAAAATGATCGTTCAAATTGGACTGGTAGATCGTGAGATATTCGCAAAAAACAGAATTTTTAGGCTTTGTTTAGTACCCGGGGGTACAGGGTCAAACCCCCAATTTTTGCAAGATACCCGGGGTACTGTGGCCCGCTATATACAGTAATTTAGCTGATCCATGATGTTAAGAAAAATGGAATATATGCACAGCTAAATCCTTTAACCTCAAATAAAAATGAATCTAATATTTTATTTTATCGCACGGCCCTATAGGATCATGCTGATTTTATTTGTCCGATATTTTCATTATCGTACAATATTGATATCAATAGTTTATTTGCGTACAATATTGAATATCAATAGTTTATTTGTGTACAATATCGAATATTAAGTTTATTTGAGTATGATCTGCATTAGCCGTATGATAACATAGATATTGTACAGTGGTATTTATATTGGTTAACGTTACTTTGTGATATTAACCAATATAAATACAACACCGTACAATATCCATTAAATGATATATGGTGCAGAACCTCTATAATAGGAACTTAAAAAATTTAAATAAAATTTGATTTTATGATTGGATTTTAATTTTATAAAAAAAATTAAACTCTATTTATTAAAAGGAATTGATTTATAAAATAAAAAAGTCTCAATTTTTTCAGATTATGTAAGCATCATGTGATACATATATTAACCAATCAGAAATTAGGATTTTATAAGTTATATAATATAAAATTTATATAATATATTTATTTATTGTATTTTATTATAAACTGATGAATCAGGTATACGATAATGAGATTTGTATTTTATTATATGTATTTTTTGACCAAATTAAATTACTTAGTGTTTGAATTCTTTCATTTATAAATTCATTTGAACTGTCTTTTAAATATTCACTTGATGGTATATAATTAGGGCAGTGACATTTATTACGTAATATCTATTTACTATAAGTCCATACTCCCCCACCCCCATATAATATGGAAAATTTTATGTTACACTTATATGTTATATGACCTTTAAATACCCTTCCACCCCTAAAATATTATGTAATAAATGTCACTGCTCTTATCATCTATAATATTAAATTGACCTATATTTAAACAATCTTATTCATTAAATCTTTTTTTGCAGGTTTAAAATTTTTTTTCTTTTTGGCATATTAAAAAAAAATCTGTACATTAAATATAACTAAAAAAACTTGTAATACAAAAATTTAAACTAGTCTCAATTTTGACTAAATTTAATCAATATATTTAAATTACAGATTTTTAAACAGCTAAAATTCAGCCAAAATTTAATTTAGAAAAAAAATAACTGATAATTTTTAAAGCTAATAGTTATATTAAAGCTTTAATCAGTCTGGTTCTAATCTGGCAATCTGGATTGAAAATTCAGATTGGTCAGGTCTGGGTTGATGTTTCAACCTGAACCAAAATATTCAGTCCGGTCTAATTCAATTTTGGATTATAAATCTAATCTGGATCAAATTTTATGGATTGGACTGGACTAGACCAAATAAATGTTTTCGCAATAGTTTTTTATATTAAAATTATTGCGAAACGTTTTTTTTAATATATTATTATAAAAAAATGTTTACACACCATTTTTTTAATTAATTTAATGAAAAAACGTTGTGAAAACATTTTTTTAAATATATTATTATAGAAAAACATTTTCACAACGTTTCTATAATAATTTAATAAAAAAATTTTGCAAAATGTTTTTTCAAAGTAATTTTAACTAGAAAAACATATTCGCAATATTTTTTTAATTAATTTAATGAAAAAACGTTGCAAAAATGTTTTTTTAATATATTATTATAAAAAAACACGCAATGTTTTTTTATTATAGGATCGGATCAGACCAGACTAAAATAATTGGTTTATTTCAGTCTGGTCCAGTTTATGTTAAAAGATAAGCTGGGACTGGACCAAAATGAACTAATTATTTTGGTCCAGTCCTAAGTTACTTCTCAATCTGGACCATTTAGAGCTTAGGTTATATCTATAAAAATTATTGGTTAAATTTTTTACTTTAATATAAAAAAATTTTTTTTTAGGAATTTATAATTAATCAATTGTTACTATATATAAGTAGTTGAGTATAGAGGTTCTGCACTATACTTATTACAAACTGCTATAAATTACTGAAATTGCTATAAATTATTGAAATTGCTATAAATCAGTGAAGTTACTATAAATCTCTTAATCACTAAAATTATTACAAACTGCTTATTTATTATATACCATACCATTCTAAAATTAAACAACTATTTTTTTGAATTTAATTCCAGCCAAATTAAGCATAATTTTGGTCAAAATCATCATAATGCAGGTCAGAATTGCTTATTTTCAGAGTTGTTTAATTCCAGAATGGTATGGTAATTCTAAATATGGATTTAGATAGTAGAGCCTATTCTAAGATATTTGGAGCAAGCAAGAAATGCAACTGAAGGTAAAATATCAATATAAAAAAGTCATTATTATTTTAAAAATAAATATATTTGTAACAGCCTGTTACATATCTAATTTGTAACATTCTTTTTTTATTTTTTTTTAATAATAAATTTAGTATGTGTTTTACAAATAAAATTTTTATATGCAAAATTTAATTTGGAAAACTTTTACTTAATGTACTTAAAAAAGTTTCATAAACAAAATTTTAAGTTATAAGCAGTTCTTGAAATTTTTTAAAAAATTCTTTTGTCTTAGTTATACGACTAATCTTTTATTTTTGTTTATATTATGCCTAATCTTAAATTTTAATTGGATAAAATTGGGAAAATTGAGAGTTGTTACAATTAGATTTATCCTTATTTTAAATAAATACTAATTATTCAAAAATTACTATATTTATTATTTTTATATTAATATCAATAGAAGAACAAAAGGTACCATATATCACAGGCCATAGTACCCCCCCTATACATAGTACCCCCCTTGAAAAATTTCATAGAATTGTATAGTACACAGGGGGATATTTTACAATTATCTCGTGATCCAGTGATCAGATTTGAGCCATCTTTTTTTTGTTTGATAGCTCTTATTGAGCTCTTTAAAATAAAAAATAAATCGTTCAAATTGGACTGGTAGATCGTGAGATATTCGCAAAAAAGGAATTTTTAGGCTTTATTTAGTACCCAGGGGTATAGGGTCAAACCCCCGATTTTTGCAAGATACCTGGGGTACTGTGGCCCACTATATACGGTAATTAATATTTATGAATTGTACTTTATATCTCTTCACATAGTATAGTAGTAACCTTTAAATAATTTCTTTATAGCATTTCATAGCAAACCTTACGATTTTGTTATACCTATATTATTTATATATATATATATATATTTTTATTTTATAATTTAATGGTTTATATATGCTTACATTAAAATTAGTTAACAACAATGAAAACTATTTTCTAAATTAGCTATACCCACCCATATGGATGCAACCATCAAATTTCTCCAAGTATCCATATTACCATTGTATTAACATTAAAAACAAACAAAAACAAAAGCTAAACCCCTTTATAATCTCTACAAAGTCATTATATTATTTATATTAATAATGGATATACTTAATAATTATTATCTTTTATTATATTAGTCAAAAATCTTAATTTGTCTAAGACCAAGAAGAACTTAATAAGGATCTAAATAGATTAGAATTAGATAAGTAAATTCTTGTAGTTTCATAACAACATTCATGTAAATATAATTTTTTGTGATGTTTTCTTAGCTAACATTATTAAGCTTAAATAATGGATTAGAAGTATTAGTGTGTTATAAAAATCATTAAATATCATATTAAAATCGTTAGTTTTATTATTTTATGTATTATTTTCTTTATTTGTTAAATTTAAGAAAACTCAAGTCAAATAACATGCTGCCATTTTAAATAGAAAGTGTCTCCATTAAATCGAGAAATCTTCTTCTTGTATTCAACTATTTATACGAATTTGGGTTATTTTATGAATAATTCAGCTAATTGGTTAGGATTTTAAAGCAATGGTTTATACTTTTTTTCATGTAACAACTTCTTTTATTTTTATTTATTTAAATAAATTTATTTATATATATTATATTTAAAAATCAATTCTTTTTATCCCTTAAACTGTAAGCAATTGCAGGTAAATTTGCTCGCAATTTTACCAAATTTTGGCTCTCATCTAATTTTATGAAAAATAAAGCAATTTTAATAAAATTTTTTTTCAAGATAGTTTAAATTATATATTATGCAGCAATTATTATCATTTATTAATTATATATTAGAAAATTGAAAATTACCCATTGGTCAAAAGTTGTATTTTAAGATAATCACAAAATTTTAAAAAACTTTGCACTTAACTTTGATGATTTCATTGATAATTAATTGTAGCTATATAAAAGCTTAATGGAATATGTAGAATTTGGATAAGAAACAACTTTTGTTAATATGATTTTTGATGTTTAAAAGTAGGATTTTGACTTTATATAGAACCTTAATAAAGATTTTATTATGCATTTTAATTATATATTCATAACAATTGATTTTTTTTATTTCTATTTTGTTTATTATAATGCAAAATTTTTATAATGAAAATAAAAAGTTATAATAAGTATTCGAATAGAGAAAAAATATGGTAAGAAAAGTTTAGATTTTATTATATAAAAATTCCGATACTAGTTAATTTCTCATCCAATTTTAATGATCAACTGCATATCTAACTCATACAATTTATGGCCAGAATGTAGATCAATTTGGCTGCAAAATTATGTGATGATCTGGCCAAAATTAAAGAATTTTTTATAGCGTCATTTATTCTAATTTGGAAATTGCAGGCAAATTTGCCCGCAAAACGGTTTAAAGGATAACGTGATAATACATTAACTAATTAAGCTTTTTTCATCAATAAAAATTTATTGGAAAAATTGAAGTTTATAATGATTATTCAGTTAAATCCTAATTTATAAAATATGCAATTAATAGCGAATAAAAACTGCCATAATCTTATAAAAAATGCTGTCCAAATATAGTTCAGTTTTTTGTTCAGAAAATCGACCCTGTTCCAAACATTTACTTGATATTTATTGGACATTCATCATGATATTGTACGTTTTTTATGTGGTTAAAAATTCTCAATCTCTGCATCTTGTATTAAATTGTAACAAATATTGTATAATAGCGTGTGAGTGTCCAGAAAATCAAATATTTATCGGACAAACATTTTTTATAGTGTAATGTTATATAACCATGCGAGGAATAGATGTAACACGTGTCCCATATTTGTGAACTGATCTGATACTATTGCAAAAAATAATAATTGAACTAGTAGTAAAATGGTAAATTTCTAAGATGAGTTTTAATACCTTTCATTATTAATAAAAATCATGCCTGTAATAGTGCTCGGTACGGGTCAGATCAGACCCGGGTGATCAACCTGACTTGAATTTTGAATCGAATCGGGATTAATCATTTTAATGACTTGTAACTCGCATGACCCGACCCGTCAGGTTAAGGTTGTACTGTTATTTTGACCCTGATCAACCCAGGTGACCCAGATGACGCGTTTTTTCCCTATCACTAAGTCACAAAATGTGAGTTTTTTTGTAAAAAACTTTATTAATAAATAAGAAATAATGTCTGAGACTATTATTAATATTGCTGAACCAACAAATCAACTCGGAAAATGAAAAGCTTTACGTAATGAGCTTTTTATTAAAAATCTCTTGAGGAGAAAGAACTCCTTCAGAAAATAAAGATGCAAATACGCATCGTAAAGTCAGGTGTCTTAACTGTTCATCAAGTAGTAAAAGTTTTTAAAGTATTAAATTTAACTTAAAATATACATTTAATATTATTTCATAATTTATTTTAAAACCACAGGTCGAAATGCTAAAAATCGGCAAAAAAAATGGCGCGAAAAGCAGTGGCTATTCTTGGCTATTCTTGGCTATTCTTGGCTGTTTTTGGCTATTTACGAATTAACCTATACTATTTATAAATAGTTTATACAAATTTGCGAATAGTTTATGCGATTTGCGCCATTTTTTTTGCCTATTTTTGGTCATTTGACATGTGAACTCTATAGTTAATAAGACTTGGCTATGGCTTATTGTATGAATTATTGATAATATTATTGAATACAAATTTTTTCTGATGAAGCTGATCTACTGGCAACAAAATGATGCAACTTTAAAACACAAACTGTTCATGCATGTATTTGTTTTGAATCTTGGTGGGTGTGAAAAATCAAAGAAATTTAAACTGAATTTTATATTAATTAATAAATAAACATTAATACAATAAAAATTGTAAAATTTTTCGTAAAATAAATTGCGTAACTTGATGATTAATTTATTTAATATAAATTCAAGTTTGACCTGGGTTATCCGGGTTAAACTATGATCGGGCGAATCAAGTTCGGGTTACACAGTTGATCGATCTGAATTTTCAAGTCAAATTACATAAATATTCGAGTTGAATTCAAATATCCCTCAAACCTGACCCAACCCGACCCGTTAGGAGCACTAACCTGTAAAATACTGTATACATGCCACCCAAATCATTTTGGACTGCCGTAATTATAAGTAAAATCCCAAATTCAATTATGGCATCCCAAATTATTTTGGCACTTTACATAGTAAATTATATATAAACCGAATGAATTATGGCATCCCAAATTATAATTATGGCATCCCAAAATAATTTGGGCAGCATATATAAAATACTGTATATAACTAAACATCGGGTTTTCTTTTAATGTTATATCTTTAAATTTTAAAAATTGGTATCATATTTTATATCATAATGAAATATAGTAAAAACTATTTTATTACAATTAATTTGGTTCATTTTACTATGTATCATCACATTTATGTGAATTATTTTATAGCGCGTCATAAACAAAAAAAATTTTTGCTAATACGTTTTGATAATCAATTACTATTAAAACAGCTTATCACTTATAAACAAATGTCAAAAAGGCAAGACAAAGGTTGATTCATAGAAATCTTAAAAAATTTACTATTTACAGTTCAATCTGAGATTTAGAGATTTATGTTATAAATTTAATGATAAAATTTGAATATAAATGGAAATAGATTAATCACTAGATTTTTAAGTTCCTAACCATAAAAAAATTTTTGGTTGTCATATTCACGCATCAATCAAACAGTTAATTACCCAGTAATTAGTTTTTGTATAAATTTGTACCAAATGGGCTCATCCATATATAATTGGCTCTAGATTGGCTTAAATTTGGAGCCGTTTGGTATAAAAACTATTTACTGGGATTACTGTATATTTTTTACTTACCAGTTACATAAATAGTAGTTTAAATTAATTAAACTTTTATCATTTAACTAACTTTTAGTTAATGATGTAATTTTTTCCAATTGTATATACAGTATACAATATATTTAGCGCAATTATGCTTTTCGTTATTATAAGTTATGACCTACTGGAAAAAATTAACGTTTAAATGTGTAAGATTGCGTACTTTAATTTATTATTGAAATTCTCTATAAGAGATCAATTTGGGTTCTATTGGTTTCTTGAAAAGGTGAAGAAAATGATGTAATAAATGCATTCGTTGCATTTTTTGTCACAAATGTGATTTGTTAACGCCTCGTTCTAAATCCACATTGCCTCTTTTTTTTAAACAAATATATTTTACGAACGTGTTTTGCATGTTCAGATTTAATGGTATGTACATTATATGCAAACATATTTAAATTTAAAACGATCTTATTAACAATTTTTTTTAAAAAATAAAAATATTCATAATTTTATACATACACACATAATAATTATGGTGCAGATTTCTTTAGATGTAAAATCAATAATTTTAATCATGTTATATTGTATTCAAGCCTTTTTGTATAAAAGTATTATTTTCCTGATCCTAAATTTATTTTTGGCCAAAATTAAAAAAAAACTTCGCCTGGAACCCTATAAAAACGAAATGTGTTAAATTTGTTTTATATTTGTGTTCATATGTAATAAAAGTCTAAAAAAACACCATTTTGTTTAATTTTTGTTTTTTGTAATGAGACATAAATCGGATAAAATCATGCTTTTTTAGACGCTTTTACACGAACACGAATATACACTATAAAAAAATTTTATCCGTTATTTCTGTAAAAACTCCAAAAAAATGAGCCTTTCACGGATCTATTCACGAAAAATGATTAATTCCGGAAATATGAGCCTTTTACGGAAAAAAGATGGAATATAAAAAATAGATCGACTTTTTTTACAGGAATACATTTCATTTTTATAGGGAAATAAGTTATAACTGTACGACAGACATGACAAACCGATTGGCAATTGGGTGTGGGAGAATTTCGGAGTTTATAACCGTAATTAGCCGTAATTAAAAATTCATAAGCTGTAATTAAAAATTCATGACAACCAGTAATTAAAAAATTCATAAATTATACGACAAACATGACAAACTGATCTCGGTATTCCTATAATAATATAAAAATTCCGTTATTTTTCATTATCTCATTATTTTTTCTCTTTGCAATTTCAAAGTTAATATATTTTTCTTTGGGCAAATTTATATAATTTGTTATGGCTACTATTAGATATGAATTTGTTTATGCTGCAATTAAAAGAGCTGATGCATTAACAGATTCTTACATTCGCGATGACGTAACAAACCGATTTGAATTTATGAAACAAACAATTCTTGATGATAAATCTCCTACAAAAGATGAAAATGGGAAGCAATAAAAATAATAACAAAAGATTATGATTATATTAAAGTTTTAGATAATAAAGGAACAAAAAGACTATGTGAAAATTGTGCTTTAGAGTGTTTGGCAACATTATATTGTGAACATTGTGTTTGAACCTATTTAAAAAATAATTTTTCAAACTGGACATCTGGAAATCGTCATATTGATAATTTAATACAAGAATGACAGATCGAATCATTTCGGCCAGATAAAATAATTGAATGGATACCATATAATAATTTACAAGATATTAAATATATAACTAAAGGTGGATGTTCTGAGATTTACTTAGCAATTTGGATTGATGGACATTATATTGAATGGATTTCTAAGGAGCAATAATTTAAAAGATCAGGAACTTTTAAAGTAATACTTAAAAAATTGAAGAACGTTGAAAATGCTAATAGAAGTTGGTTTGATGAGATAATAATTTAAATATAATTTTAATTTTATAAATCTTAAAATATGTAACAAATATTGTTTTTAAAAATATTTGTAGGCAACTTCACATTTAGCATTAGGTAATAAACATAATATCCCTATAAAAAGTATTATACTTAAAATATATTTAAAATATATTTAAAATATACTTAATTTAAAAAATTGCAAAATACTTAAAATATATTTTTAATATATCTAAAATATACTTAAAATTATCTTAAAACATATGTCTAATATATTTAATTTTTGCCCATATACTTAAAATATATTTAAATTATATTTAAATTAAAATTTAAGTATATTATAAGACTATTATAAGTATATTTTTTATGTATTTAAAATATACTTAAAATATATTATAAAATATATTATAAGTATATTTTAAGTATGTAAAAAATATATCTATAATATACTTAAATTTTAATTTAAGTATAATTTAAGTATATTTTAAGTATTTTGGCAAAAATTAAATATATTAGAAATATATTTTAAGATAATTTTAAATACATTTTAAGTATATTATAAGTATTTCGCAATTTTTAAATTAAATATATTTTAAGTATAATTTAAATATATTTTAAAAAGTTTTTAATTATATTTTAAATATAAATACTTTTTATAGGGTATTCTTGCCAAATGTTATGGTTTAACTCAAGATACAAATGGGGATTATATGCTTGTAATGCATTTAATGGATACAGATTTAAGAAAATATGTACGGCACCAACATATATGAAAAGAAAAGATAAATATATTTTGGTTTATTATTGATGCACTTTATAGAATTCATTGTAACGGAGCGGTACATCGAGATTTGCATTCTGGAAATATTTTATATTGTGATGGTTTTTGTTATATAAGCGATTTTGGATTTTGTGGACCCGCTGATAAACCATTAAGAAGTATATATGGAAATCTTCCTTATATAGCACCTGAGGTTATAATTGGAAAAGAATATACTTATGCATCTGATATCTATAGTTTTGGTATACTTATGTGGGAAATTTTATCAGGACAGACACCTTTTGATAATTATGAACATGATTATGGTCTTGCAATAAAAATAGTTAATGGTATGAGACCAAAAATCCGAACAGGAATTCCGTCAAAATTTAAAGAACTAATGAAACAATGTTGAGATGCTGATCCATTAAAAAGGCCTGAAACAAGTACTCTTTATGAGGAGATTTTAAAAATGCGTAATAATTTTTATAAAGATGACAATGATGCAAATGAATTTAATACTTTAGAATATAATAATTCAATTCAAATTTCTAGTTTAAGTTCAAATTTAAGTTCAAGTTCCTCATTATCAACTAGTAAACTTCATCAATTTGAAAATTTACCAGAACTAAGAAATGCGACTGAAGGTAAGATATCAATATAAAAGTTGTTATTATTTTAAATAAATAATTATTCAAAAATTACTATGTTTATTATTTTTATATTAATATCAACAGAAGAACAAGAAGGTAATTAATATTTATGAATTGTACTTTATATCTCTTCACATAGTATAGTAGTAACCTTTAAATAATGTCTTTATAGCATTTCATAGCAAACCTTACGATTTCATTATACCTGATAATAGTATGTATATTCAAAAATAACATTATATTATTTATATTAATAATGGATATGCTTAATAATTATTATCTTTTATTATATTAGTCAAAGATCTTAATTCGTCTAAAGACCAAGAGGAACTTATTAAGGATCTAAATAGATTAGAATTAGATAAGTAAATTTTTGTAATTTCATTTATAACAACATTCACGTAAATATGGTTTTGTGATGCTTTCCTAGCTAACATTATTAAGGATGAGAAGTACTAGTGTATTATAGAACCATTAAATATTATATTAAAATCGTTAGTTTTATTATTTTATGTATTATGAAATTTCTTTAAGAATTTTGTTTATTAAACACAAATCAAATATCGTGATGCCATTGAGAGATAGAGTGTTCCCGTTAGATAGATAAATCTTCTTCCTCTTGTACCATTCATTCAAAAATTCATACGAATTTAATATTTGTGAGATTACTTTTATGGATAATTCAATGTTAATTCCAGCTAGTTAGTAAATGAGGTTATTGGGGTTAGATTTAAAGATTAGCTTTAAATGGGTTATATTTTATGTGTAACAACTTCTTTTACATTTTTATTTATGATATAAATTGGGTATTGCTAAAGTTCACCAGTCATGATGGTCACCATACCAGCATTATGATGTACTTTTGGCCAAAATTAAAATCTAATAAAATAACTGGCCGGTATTACATCATAATTTCATCACTGGTGACCGTCACAACTGGTGATATTTAGTATACCCTAATAAATTTATTTATATATCTTTCATTATATTTTAAAAATCAATAATATGGTATGGTAATACACTATAAATTAATAAGTTTATTGGAAAAACTGAACTTTGTCATAATGAATATTCAGTTAATCCTAATTTATGAAATATGCACTTTGCCAGCATAGCGAATATGCTTATATCACCTTGCCGATCATTTGCCGATTATATTATATGTGATATCACACTAATTTTGAGACTTTATTCCAGGCCATAAATATTCTAAAAAATTATTTTAAATTGTTTTTTTAATAGTATAATATATTAATAATTTAGTATAAAAATTTTGTAGCAAAATAAAATGTGGCGCCAAAGTTAGCTTTAGGCCGAAATTTTCAATATTTGATATATATGCTGATCATTTCTTAATCGGACTTTGGAGCTTCGGGCGAAGCCACAGATGTTCGGGCGAAATTTGAAACTTTTACAATATATTAATTAGGTATTCAAGAATTAATGGCTAAAATAACCAAAAATAATTTTTAATAACCAAGAAGTTATCATTAAATAAAGACTTGCAATTGTTATAAGGTTAATAAGGTTAATTTTTGGCACATCTTATGAACTATTTTAAGAATTAATTCATTAACAATATAAAATAAATAAATAAAGTAAAATGATTAAAATTTATATGGTTCACTTTTTTATAAATAGTCCTTTAAAAAATTCACAAGAAATATTTATAAAATTAACATCATTTTCAATATAAAATATTATTATTCAATTTAATATAAAAAATATTATTTTTTTTAACTTAATACAAAATAACACTTTTTTAACTTTAAATTTCTGAAATTTTATTCAAAAAAAATGTCCTGCAGTTTTAACTCAACTGATTGCAAAGGAGTAATTAGGACAATAACTAATAATACAAAAATTCCAATAACACAAAAAAAAACTATTTTAGTTGGTATGAAATTATATCAAACTCACTATAATAAATTTATTATTAATGAGGCTTATAGCCTAAAACATAATGAAACTTGCTCTCATCCAAAGCATGATGAATATAAAAGCCAATCAAAAAATGCAAATAAGAGATCAAAAAACCTTAATCTTGAAAAGATACCAAAAAGATTAATACCAATTTTAAATTTAGATGAGACTGCTAAAATTTGTAGTTTGTGCAGAAAAAAAACAGATAATGATCCTGATTATAATATGTTAGAAGAATATACTGCACCAATTTCCAAAAAAAAGGATGATGATAATATTTTAACAATGGAAAATCATACTTATTCATTTAGAAAAGATATTTTATATAATGGTGAAGAACTAAAACAATTTGAATCAGATTATCAAGAAATTATATCACAATTAATAATTACAGATGAAATTAGTTTAAGTAACAAAATTAAAAAAATGTCTAATATTCTTTATAAAAATCAAAGAATATTAGAACAAAAAACAATTTATGATCCTGATGAATTTAATAATATGTTAGAAACAGAAGATGATGTGATCCAAATAAAATTTGATACACAGTAAATTCAAATCAATAATAAGTTGTTTGAAAATTTTGAGCATATATTATTATGTAGAATTTTCCAATTTAAGTTAATTAATTTAACATAACAGTAAATATGCTATTATATTAAGTTAATTAACTTCGATTGGAAAATTCAACATAATAATATATACTCAAATTTTGTATACAGTTTAATATTGGTTTGAAATTACTGTATATAAAATTTTATTTGGATCGCATTACTATTGGATAACTTTTACTAATAGAAACTTTTAATTTTAATAAAAATGCTTAAAATTTAAAAGTTTCTACTAGTAAAAGTTATCCAATAGTAATACGATCTAAATAAAATTTTATATACAGTAATTTCAAACCAATATTAAACTGTATGCAAAATTTGAGTATATATTATTATGTAGAATTTTTCAATCGAAGTTAATTAACTTAATTATTGCGAAGTGATAAAATTGATTAAATGATCGACAAATGATCTACAGATGATCGGCAAAATTGTGATAAAATCGGGATGTTCGCTATGCTCACTTTGCCGAAACTATAAAATTTTTTTCCGATGTCAATATGATATTGATAAGGTATCAATAAAACACCAATATTGTAATAGTTTTAATGGTTTATATTCCTACATTGTTGCGCCACAGACACATCACAGTTATCACTACAACGTTATTATTAATTTATTATACGAATCTTGAAGATATCACATTAAAATCGTTAAGGATTTAATACAATATATTTTCAATATCACATAAATATTAAAATGATATATCACCAATTTTTTACTGAAAATTTATAATTTTATTGGATATTTATATTATATTGCAAATTATATTATCGATTTAACTATTACTTAATTCTATCGAATGTCTAGTGTAAATCTAATCTATCTGCTAAATTCACCTAGAAATTGTTCTAATTCGTTATACGGAGATAACGAACCCTCCGTTCCAGGAGGTTTAGTTCAGTATATAGTGAATTCGTTATATAATATACCGAACTAGTTTTCTTTATAGGTAATTTAGGCCAAATTTGTAATGCTGGCCAAAATTATAATTTCTTTTAACATAAATTTTCGAAAAAATTACTAGCAATTCTGGTCAGCACTATAAAATTGGCCTGGACTACATATAGTCACATGACCGTTCGTTATAGAAAGTATAAAGTTATTATATAGCTGATATATATGGGCTGGTTAAGTTTGGTTCAGATGCGTTATATAGTGTTTTATTATAAAAGTTCGTTATATCCAGTGAAATTATTTATAAAAAATCGGTTCTGGAAATTATGATTCGGTATAGCGAGGTTTCGGTACAAACAGGTTCGTTATAACCAGAGTCGACTGTACTACCTAAAAAAAAATGTTAAAAAATTAATAACAAATTCAACACTTTCAAAAACACAAAAATCATTTAAATTATAATTTGATAAAACCCACCATAAATTTACTATCTATAAATTATTATAAATTCGTTATTTCAATTGAAAGGAGGAAATTCTGATGGTAGGAAACCTGTCCGAATCTACAAATAAAAAAAATATTAAAAAATATTTCAAAAAATATGATTAGTAGGTTTCATAACAAAACTTTGATTCTGATAGTCTGTTCCATCTAAATCTACAAAAAAAAAGAAAAATTTTGAAAGAACTTACTAAATTTACCATCAACTAAAAATATAAGCCCAGGATCTATAAAAATTAGTCAATAAAACGTTTTTTAAAATTTTTGAATTATTATTTAAAAACTTACTAGAATTTGGCTCATAGTCCAAAATCGGGCTGGATTTCTAGAAATAAAATAAAAAAAGTTAGAAACAACTTTTATTTAAAGTTTTGAAATACCTTTCTAAAACTCAGATGAGAGTACGGAATCCAAGTCAGAAAATGATTTCCTACAAAATAGAGCCAAATAAAGTTGAACATTATTTTGAAGAAAATTTTCTATATTTTCGATAACCCTACCAGACTTCACTTATTGTTATGGTCCAAAAAAAATGTTAATATAATGTATTTTTGTTAAAGTTTTCAAATTTTAACATCGAAACTTAATCCTTCTCACAAGTTTCTACACATCCAATATCTGAATAACCAAACCATCTACAAAAGAAGAAACAACCATTAAAATTATTTGCTAAAATAAAAAAAAAATAAAATAAAAAAATAAATCTTACCATAATTCCATGCATTACATTTAAAAAAAAGAAACAAACTGTTAGAAACAGTTTGTTATAAAAGTCCCTAAAAAAAAGTTACTAACTTAATTTCCCACGCATTTATGAGAGTTGACCGTCTAAAAAAAAAGAAAGAAATTAGCAACTGTTCTTTAAAATACGGATAAAAAAATAAAAAAAACATCCACTGAAATCCTGCGTCCAGTTGAAGAGCTGTCTAAGTCAATATTTCACCTAATGTTTCGTTGAAAAAGAGAAACCAACAAATACCCACACTATCATCATTTTTGAGATATTACGACTTATAATTAATTCATGTTGTGGAAGAACTCCAAAATATCCAAATAATATAAATTAAAAGTACACACATGAAAGGAAAGGATGGGAGATGGACAAATAAAAGAACGAAGGGAAGTGAAAAGACGAGAAAGTGAAAGGAGAGTAAAAGAACAGATGAAGGAATGTCAGTAAAAAAAAGATCAGTTATACTAGCAAATTGAACTGTGGCGGTTATTAATACTCTATAATCACATGATATCGATCAACTCATCACCATGGCGATAGGCCATTACTCTTTTTTTTTTAAACAAAGATACTTATTTTACTAACGGTTTAAAATGGTTAAAAGAAAAAATTGTATATTCATAAATTTATAAATAATAATTGTGGCGCAAATTTCTTGTAACAAACTTAATTTGTTTTTCCGTATGTCAGTCAGATAAAAAAAAAAATTTTTTTTTTAAACGTAAATATAAATAATAAATATGTTTTTATTTCTTGGTAAAAGATTTAAAAAAAAATTATAGTCTTCACCTGAAATTATAAGAATGTAATGCATGCACAACGAACATAAGTTGGGCGTGGGAGAATCCCAGAGTTTATAAACCGTAATAGTATAAAAATTCCGTAATTTTCATTATCTTAATATTTTCTTCTTTTGCAATTTCAACTTTTGAGCAAATTATCTTAGATTTTATTATGGCTGCTATTAGGAAAGAACTTGTTTATGCTGCAATTAGAAAAGTTGATGCATTAATAGATGTTAGCATTTACAATGACATGACCGAAATTCATGAATCTCAAATAAAATCAATTTTTGATGATGAATCTCTTATAAGCGATGAAAAGTTGGAAGCAATAAGGATATTAATAGAAGATCATGATTACCAAAAAGTTCTTCTTAATGAAGGAACAAAAAGATTGTGTAAAGAATGTCAAAAAGATTGTTTTGCTACATTATATTGTGAACATTGCGTTCGAACCTATTTAATAAATAATTTTTCTAACTGGACATCTGGAAATAGTGATATTGATAATCTAATACAAGAATGTCAAAAAGTATCACTTCGTCCAGATAAAATTATTGAATGGATACCATATAATAAATTACAAAATAGTAAATATATAACTAAAGGTGGATACTCCGAGATTTATTCAGCACTTTGGACTGATGGAGAATATGTTGAGTAGAATTCCGAAAAACGACAATTAGAAAGATCGAAACCACCTGAAGTCATTCTTAAAAAATTGGAAAATATTGAAAATGCTAGTTTGATGAGGTAATAATTTAAATTTAATTTATTTTATATATTTTAAAATACGTAATAATTATTAATTTAAAAATATGTATAGGCAAAATCACATTTAACATTAGGTAACAAATTTCCTACCTTTGTTAAATGTTATGGTTTAACTCAAGATCCAATAAATAAAGTTTATATGCTTGTATTGCAATTATTGAATAAAGATTTAAGAAAATATTTACAACATCAACATACATGGAAAGAAAAAATATATTTAGTTTATCGTATAATTTGTGCACTTATTGGAATTCATTGTAACAACGCAATTCATCGAGATTTACATTCTGGAAACATTTTGTATTCAATGTAGCGATTTTTGGTATATAGGTGATTTTGGATTTTGTGGGCCCGCTGATAAACCATTAAAAGTATATATGGAAATCTTCCTTATGTAGCACCTGAGGTTATAATTGGAAAAGAATATACTTTCGCATCTGATATTTATAGTTTTGGTATACTTATGTGGGAAATTTCATCAGGTCAAACCCCCTTTAATAATTACGAACATGATTATGATCTTGCAATGAAAGTAAACGGTATGAGACCAAAAATTAGATCAGAAATTCCACCAGGATATAACCAATTAATGAAACAATGTTGGGATGCTGATCCGTTAAAAAGACCTAAGATGATTATTATTTTTATTGTAATTTGTGTAATGTTGAATGAGGCTTATAATAATGATAATACAAACCTTATGATTTCGATATACCTAATAAATAATAATAGTAAGTTTAATTAAAGTAGTATTATATTATCTATTTTAAAAATATTTATGTTTACTGATTATTATTATGTTTTGACATATTAGTTGAAGATTATAATTCGTCAAAAAACCAAGAGGAAATTATTAAGGATTTTAAAGGATTAAAATTGGATAAATAAATCTTGTATTTCATTTATAACAAAATTGTTGTAAACTTCTTGGCGATACTATCCTAGCTAACATTATGAAGCTTTAAAAACAAATATAGTGGATTACGAACATTAAAATTATATTAAAAAATTTTAGTTTATTGCTTTATGTTTATTTAGTTTATTTAGAGACGGAATTTTTATTTATTAAGTTCAAAGCAAATATCTATATATAAATAAGGTTGTTTATTGTATTTAGGTTTGGGATTTCTTATATGTTTTATATTACTTATTTTTGTGTAACAAACAAATTCTTTTGTTTTGTTTTTTTTTGTAATAAAAGTGGAATTTTTTTTAAAACTGTCGTAGCATCTCGTGTTATAAGTATATTATAGTCGGAAAATATAACTAAATTTTGTGAAATCGAAAATTTTAAGTAAAATTGAAACTTTCAAAAAATAAAAAAATCGAAAGTGCGATTATTGTAACGCAAATAAATTACAAAATAATTGAATTAGTATAAAGTTATAAGGTTATTTTTAAAACCTTTAATATTAATTAAAATTTATATGTAAAATATATAATTTTGATTTGTTCAGACGTGATTACGCGACAACGCACGATTTTTATAAAAAAAAAAAAGTTGACGTCACAAAAATTAAGATAACCCTTTATCATATTTAAATCAAAAATGTAAAGGTACATTCATAAAGAAGTAATTCTTTAATTTTTTATTCTATTATAATAATTAAAAAAGTGAGTTAAATGAGACTCATACAATCAGGTTAGCAATAATAATGATTCCTACTAATTTCTAGAAAAAAAATTAACCTAATAAATCGTATTTATAATTGACAACTGGATTAATATATTGGTCGTCGTCTAGGATGAAGGTAAAATATAAAGTTCTTTATTCATTTTAAATAAACTACTTTAATTTGTTACTTATTAAAAGAACAAGATTTAAATAATGACTATGATAATTACTTTAATAACTTTTTTATATTTCACTATTGGTATATTATTAATATAAAATATCTTTAAGGTGCTAAACATTTAGCAAGATTCTTATGACAACGGACCGATATATATATATTTTAATATTAATATAAAAAACTATTTTATAATAGCACAAATGAACACAGTGTCGGTATCACTAGAAATAACCTTGGTAGTATTATAGTATTAAAATTTTAAAATTTTTGAAGACATTTTTTATTTTATTTTATTTTAATTTAGAAGTGTGGTTATTCTAGTCAAAGTATTATACAGATAGGGACAGCCGAGGCTTAACTAAATTTTTAAAGACATACTACAGTATAATTATGAACCTTTTGGCGTCAAATACATTTGAATCATGTGATTTGCTCAGCACGTGATTTACCTTCTATTACCTCGCAATTTATTCGGGCACAACTTCCATCTAGAAGAATTTAATATATGACTTAAATTTTGATTTAAAATAACCGTTAAATATACTGATTTTTAGATTTTTAAGAATTCGAATAAATCTAAATATTACATATTTTTATATATATGAAACGGGTACTGGTATTCATAAAGGGGGTACTAATAGACGGTGATACGAAAACTAAAAAAATTTTACGCGTACAAATAAAAATTAAAAAATTAAATAAAATGAAATGAAACAAATCATTTTTAAGAACGAATATGTTTAAGTCAATAAAAGGTATTTATAATTTTATATACTGTACATTAATTCATTTACGAACCTGAATTGCTATTTAAGGAAGTTTTATACAAAAGTTTGTTGATGAGTTTAAATTGTACATCTACATCATCATTACGAGATCTTTTATGCTCAGGAAACTTCGGGTCAGCTGATCGTGAGATTCTATTATCAGACGTGCAGCTCCTTAAACACGAGTTTAATTTTTTTCGTCTCTTTATCTTTTCTTCAAGTTTAATTATTTATAGGAAAAAACAAAAAGTAAAAAAAAATGTCTGTTTATGGGATGAAATTCGAAGACATTCCTTCTCCTATTGAAGAATTAAAAGATATCCCCTTTTCTAGGTATAATAATAACTAAGATAAAAATAATTAATTTTACTTAAAAAAAAATAAAAATAATATTAATCACATTTAATAGGATATCAAAGACAATTATGAAATCTATGGAAGAACGAGAAGGTAAAAGATACTAATGAAATTGAATAAACTTTATATAAACTTTACGAAAAGATATTTCTAATTTCGGCAAACGTCTCTTATTAAAATAATTTTTGTTAGAAGTAATCTCGACTCCTAGGCGACGAAATTACAATAATTATGGAGATATATCTCCCTCATCGATTTCCGTAAATTTCAGTAGAATGGAACTTAACGATTCTTCTCCATCATCAAAGGGTAAAAAACCTGAAAAGACATCAAAAATGTGCAACGCTAGAAAACTCAATGAAAAATATGCAATAATGCAGGTAATATAATATTATACATTTAAATATATAATATAATGATATATGATAACTTAACGTACATGATCATATAACAATATTATATTTAGCAAAAAATGACACATATGGTTCAGGAAATTACTTATCCAAAGGCAATATCTTCGCGTAATTCAAAGAATTTGCAGGAAAGACAGCGAGATGAAGATCAATCAGGAATGATTCCAAATTCGTTTCATGATCAACAAAACCCTTTTTTCATAAACTCATCCAATACGAATAATCTCACAGCTGGTAGTTTAATGGGTAGATGGTTAAGTACAAACTCGAACAAAAGAAAATTAACAAATTTCATTGAAGATCTAGAGCAAGATATATCGTCAGACAGAATAGAACATACACCATCTGGGAATGAGGTAATATAAAAATGATCATAATTTTTATTGAAATAATAATTAAAGAATTTAATTTTCCAAAATAAATATGTAGCAACAACATATTATAAAGTGGAAGAATGACAACCCACCAAAATCGTTTACAAGCTGTAATACTTTCAATACGTCTCGAGATAACGTATCTACATTGGGGTCCATGACTCCAAATTTTCGTAATAGACAAGAAAGATCTGGTCTGCAAACTACACCAATAAAAAAAGCAAGATTGTCACAACCTTCACCATTTAGCACACCAGTTCATTCACCAAAACCAAGTTTCATCGTTAGAAAGCGCGCTAGACGTATTGCACCGATATGTCCACCTCCAAAATTAAATTATTCAGAAAAAGCTAATGAAGATGAAATTGATAGTCCCTTGGCATCTCCATCTCCGTCTCCTTATAAAGGATTTGGTAAGGATGATAGCTTACTTGATAACAGTCGATATGATCAAGTGAGATATATTTACTTTTATGCACAAACTTTTACATTATATTAAATACAACTAAATAAAAATTTTTCTAATCTTTAGACTTCACCTTCACTTTCTGAAATTAATATTTATACACGGCAATTATCACAACAAAATTTGAGTTACGCTGATGCAGCAAGGAATCCTATTTTTACTGAGGCCACAATTGAATCTATATATGAATTCTTTCAGAGTGTAGATAACACGTTAGGCTTTTAAGGAAATTAATTTCTCAAATGCCAATAATACTTGATTTATTATATAAGTTAATACATTAATAAAAGCTTGATCGATCTTTAGCAATTTAACAATTTAATATGAATAAATGATAGTTTAATACAAGTAAAAATCCAATTACGTAATAACCAATAATTATTCCAACTTTAAAAATTTCGTAAATATTTTATAATTAAAATCTCAAACCCTCAACTAATCTTTTCGATAAAGTATTTTAATTCAAAACAAATCATTTGTCGTGAATAAATTCATATAGGATAAATTCTATATTAAGCGGGATATCAACTAATTTCTTATGATTGAATAGTCAAGTATTCTATTAAAATTTAACTCGAATGAAATTCTGACTAAAAAAGCAAAGGAATTTTTAAAAATTGTATAAGTCGTGCATGACCATACTAAATTAATATGAGAAAATTTTGATTCAAGATAATTTCCTATCGATTTATCATTATGTTTTAAAAATTTATGAAGTAATGCTGAATGTGATGCAGGAATAAGTAACTCTAACTTAGGTTGATTTTGGTCTTGAGAAAATTCAATAGAAGATTCCTTAATCAACATAGAAATTACATCACCAAAATTTTCTAAATGAATTTTAATCATTTGAATAAGTGATAAAATAATTTTATCAATAACATTTGCAGCCGACTTATGAACAAGAAATAAAAAAGTATCATCAAATGGAATTTGAAAATACTCTATTTCTATTTCAAGTTGTTGAATAGTAACAAGCTTCATCATATTTTCTTGATTTTTAATTTCACCGGGCCATAAAATTTTGCCAGTACGATAAAATTCCATAATGTAATAAAAGGCATATCCATTACGGTCAATAAAATATGTTTTATTATCATCCGATTTAAGAGTCATTTTGTTACGTTCACTAAACATTGTTCCGAGCATGGTATTCGGGTACGCCGTGAGTGTTGAACGAAATGTTTCGTACTAAATAATATATTATCGGTAGTAAGATATAAAAAACATTTCATGGAACTATTAGTCTTAACTTTTTAACTTACCTTTACGCCTCCAACATTCAATATGATTGTTTCTTCGGTCATTTTGTTTATAGTAAAACTTTTTTGGTTTATTTTATTTTTTTTCTGAAAAAAAAAGAGGAAAAAAAGAGGGTAAACAATATTCGTTAATTTGGAAGTCCATTTATTCTTTTTGTTTTTTTTTTTGGTTAGAATCTGATCATGACTTGTTCGTGTTTAACTAAATTACAACATGAACTCGTGAATAAATTACTAATTTTTCAGCCTAAAACGAGTTTATTTTCTTGGAAAGGGAACCTGATTGTGGGCACGGTTTATATGATCACGGGAAGTTTATTTATACAGTTTACAGTAGGATCGGTATTGTGCATGAATAGAAACCGCGCCCACAAAACTGGAGGAATAAAGGAAAACTCTGTACTTAATGGGTTCATACCTATCAAATATCAACACGTCTAAAACGTGACAATTACTGATTTTAGCTTACCTGTATTTTTGTTTGTTACTACTAGTTTTATTTAAAAAAAAAAAGAACCTTCTTTTTTGTTTACTTGCTTAAATAAGTATTTATATCAAATTACGTAGAAAAATATTAAATTCGTGATCCATGAATCATTGAATCAACTGTAAACGATCTGCAGAAAATGGGAATCTGGCGTGGCGTCAAATAAAAGTGAAAAATCATGTGAAAAAATTATTGTAAAAAACAAATTATTTGAAACTTTGGGATAAATATAATGTATTAAAATATGTTGGCGTTGAATGGGTTCACATAAAGAGCATTGTATAAGGAATGAGAATCGGGTATCAGAAAAAAATACTAATGATCGACATAAATTTGCACCGAAATCGTATATGAATTTTTGCAGTTGACTCACGGATCACGAATTAAAAATGTTTGTATATCATAACTATTTATTATTAGTAAAGTCTGATATTAAAGAAGATTCTACATTAGGTTTGATAAAACTTTATGTACTTATTATAGGATTTAATAAAGATAATATACTACTAATGGACATTTTGGTCTATTATACAAGAGGACCTCGAACGTATAAAAAAGGTAGAAGCAGCCAAAAAATCTTACTATTAACTATAAACATTTGTGGGCCGGAATCATGATAATTTCAGTCAGTGTTAATTGCTTTTCACCTGGCATTATCTAAAAAGGAAAGATTTACATGAGTTTTACCGGCTGTAAACTCCTGCGTATATTTCGGGTCCTGAGATTTAAATGCTATTTTTGACCTTGTATAAGGAATATTATAAGTGAGTCGTTCATTTGATTACATTTCTAACATCATATTTATAATTTTATTTAGACTTCAATAACACTAAATTATTTATAGATATATTCTGATACAAATATTATATGTATAACTTATGTTCTTTTTTTTTATTTTAATGAGAAAAAATACATATATATATATTTAATAAATTTATAAAATTCTACATTATTAATGAAAGTAGAAAAAAAAAAAAAATTTAAAATATTTACACTAATAAGCAAAAGAAATTATTTTCTCATACAATTCTTCTTTCTTAAAAAAAGATACTTTTACAAATATAAAAATAAATCAATATATTAAAACGAACCTTTGAAATAGCAGCAATAGCAGCTATAATATGGTATAAAATATAAATGTTGTAACGTTATAATAAAGTTAATATTATATTTTAAAATTTAAAAAATAATTTATTATTACAAAAATAAATATATTGCACCATAATAGCTTATAGATAATAAATAATATATATAAAATATTAACTAAAAGTTTTACAAAAACAAATTATAAGTAGATTAGTTTTGTTATTTCATGTAGGTTATAACTTAATTAATAATTTTTTTAATATTAGGCCAGAATATGGACGCTTTAGCATCAAATAAAGATATTAAATTTACTTATAATTAAAATAATCAAATAACAGAAGCTTGCTTGTTGCACTATTCCAAATGTTTTTAAAAACATACAGAAATAATAATTTAAATAATTATTCATAGTATAGTATATATATATGAGAGCTTTAATGTATAAAATCAGTCATTTGATGCATAAACATCCTGATCTTATTTTAAAATTACTGAAAACTACAAACTATACATTAACTTTTATTAACAAGTTATTTTAACTACTTTATAATAACTTTATGAAAGCTCCTCCATTAGTATACGGGAGGAGAGCCATTGCTACTCCTCCACCTATTTATAGTGACAAAAAGAGGGAATCATCAGTAGCAAGGCATAATTGCTTTTATATAATACGTATCAACATAAACGAATATAGTAAATAAAAATAGCCTTTTATATGTCTAGAGTAATTAAATTTGCCATAATACAAGGACAAAATTTTATAACTTTATAATCTGATTGTAATTGAATAGCCACGAGAGCTTGCTTCTGTATATTTTATAATGTACATTACTAAGTAGCTCTTTAGTCTTTACTATCTCACACAGTATAGTAAATAAGAATATCAAGATATAATTTTAACCAATAGTAATGATAAAGTATTATAAATCCTTTAACTTCTATCATATATAAAAATCAGCTTATATAGCTTATACATTTCTGATTCTACGAATAACTATTACTAAATAAATAAATAAAACAATAATATTTTATAGTTATAATACATATAGATATTTACTATTTATTAGCAACTCTTATTATATAAAAATGAATTTCTTTACCAGTAAAAACTATTGCTTTACTATTGCTTTATATCTTAAAGATTAAAGGTAAAGTCTGATAATACAAATATAAAAATAAGGATAAGAATCATAAGATAGTCTGATATAATCAATATTCAATTTATGTCATATGCATGTCATTCTAGTGTAAAAATAGTATTTTTATATAAAATCATAACATATAAGCTAAACTTTCCTCAAAATGAAATTTTTGATAAGAAAGACTGATCCTTGTTTCGTGGACCATTATTAGAAATTATACTGATCCACTTTTCTGCACGCTCCCTGTAACGACTGGGATGCGATTTAGTGCGATATTAATTATATAAACATATATTTAAAGCCAGTATTAATAAACAATTAAGATATTATTTATAATAACAAAATGTTGTGGCTGTGTAACTTTAGATGATTACTTTCTACCATTATTTATCTTCTCTAGTTTCATATTGTTGAGTCAAATAATAATAAAAAAAAAATACTTGGTTCTATTGAGCATAATAAATAAAGACTTATTGGGCTCATGTAATGTATAGAACAAGAAAAAATATTTGCAAAAAATTCTCAGGATTAAAGTTAGAATAAGAATTAAAGATAGGTTATTAAGATTACTAAATAAAGATTAGCGATTAGTGTATAGGATTAAAAGAACTTTAGCATTAAAAAATTAACCAATCATCATAACTATAGATTCTATTATTCTAAAAATATTCTAAAAATAAACTAAAGAATTCAGAATATCATCAATATACATTTTATTATTAATAAGTTACTCTTCAAAAATAATTTTTATTAAATTTATTATTAAAATTGTAAATCAATATCATAATAATTTATATTAACGATAAATAAATATTCACTTTATGCTATTAAAACACAACAATAAACTAGATCCTCCTTTAAAGTTCCTGTTTCATTCATAACAAAAAATGCACCTTTGTCCACGCGAATTTTCGCCTTTTTTCTTTAAGTCTCTTACGAGACAGCGAAATTTTATTCGCCATTAAAAATGAAAATAACCGTCGAAAAAAGAAAATAGATTTTAAAAAATAACGCTCTTGCTATCTCTATTTAAATACTTTCAAAACACCTTAAATATATATAATGTCTTAGACTCTTAGGTACATCTTTCGATTTTTATTGTACAGAACCTTATGATTTTAGTTTATGTAACAAATAAAATAATACCCTAACACACGCCGTTTTTAATTAAAATACGTGCATTACCTATTTTCCCAATATGATGTAAAGATAAAATTATGAGAATTCAAGCCAGAAAGGGTATTCAATTTCGTACTAGAGCTTAGAACCGGTACAAAAACCTTAAGTGATTAATAATCAACCGGTAATAATTTCTAAAAAAAACATGCATTTATTTTCTATTTGATAGAAATACATTAATTTTAATAGCATGTAACTGTACTAGACTCCTAAAATATTCACTCGTGTATGAACCTGTCCAAAAAAAAACCTTAATTCTAAAAATTTTGACTGGAATTAATGCATTACGAAATTTTAATCTTAATTCTAGTCAGAATTATGTTTGAATTATTTATAAATAAGGAAATTATTTTCTCTGTTTCATGATCTCGTATTTTAACCGACCGGTTATTTTTTAGCCGGTTAACCTTAACTAGTTCCAAGCTCTACTTTTATACAAAAATTCAAAATTCCTAATTATACTTGCCGTTCCCATGGGTGTCAGTTCTTATTCCACACCCAATGTCCAAGGTAACATACTGTACATTCATTCCCATTTCAATCCCAGTACACAAATCTCATAATTATATGCCAAAGCTGTCGCTATTATATTTATTATATTTAAATATATAAGTGAATTACGAATTGTTATAATTAATTTATATGTATTACGTAAAAATTTAATTATTTGCACTAAAAAAACAAAAATTATTATATAATTATACATCGAACGAAAAAATTTTATTTATAAGCATAGAATAATAATAATTTTAACCGGCCAATTATTTTACATGTAAAATTTTTTAGATTGCTAATTCAATATTTGTTCTACAATTGCGGTTTTGACCGGGTAATTTATACTTTATGTTTGTAACACAATTGTGTAAAACTTCATTTTTTTTAAAATAAAAAAAATAATAATAACAAATAATGTCTCCTGCTTAAAAATTTTATATTTAGGTAACGACACTTTGTACTCATGCATATTGGTTAATCGCTTTTGTGGGAGGAAATGGTTGGAATTATATAAATTTCAGGAAAAGTTATTTATTTTCCACTATAATAATAACATTATAACAACAACAACAACAATAATAACGGTAATAATAAAAATAATAATAATAATTATTATTTTATTATTGTTTATTATTATTATTTTGAAAGGGATGTTCAATCTTAACTGACGATAATAACGATTTAACCAGCTGATTACTGTAAGAGTGTAAGTTTCTGTGGAACCAACTCAACCAAGAAACTTTTATTTTTTATTTTTTTATGATTCAGCATGGTTACATTATTTCTAGTTTCGGTTTCTTTAAAATAAATTTCACCGCCTCTGATTGAAAGATATTCGTCACACAAGGGTAAAAGCCGTTCCAAACTAGTAAATAATTAGTTTAACGTCCTTTTCTGCTGAAAAAATTTTGGGGGGAGGGAAAATTTCGGAAATTTTCGGTAAAATTGGAAATCTTAGTACCACTCAACTTTAAAAAAGGAAGGGAGATGCTTTAAAACATATTTAGACATATGTTTAGATTACCCTTGAAAATTTTCAAAAATAATAAGGGGAGAATTTATTGTTTCACATTCCTTAATTTATAAGCTACTGCATGACTCAATAATTTTAAACATTTAATTTATTGGTATCAAATTTTGTAAATTATAAAAAGGAGTTACCCATTTGATAAATATTTATATAATGTAATGACCAAACTTAATATATACAAAATTTACATTTCAAAATTTACATTTTGATAGTACTTATCTATAAATTTATAATGGACTAGTATAATAAGCCATTTTGTATGGATGGTTTGCGTCTGCTGACTCTGCTCCCACACGAATATACTTGTCTCGTATTCATGAAAATGAAGCTCTAGACCTTTCAAGTTTCCGCGCATGAGTATGACTAATTCGTTGAGAAAAATAAATGGAAATGGAATGAAATATGTAGGGTAGAATTTATGAAATCTCTCTGACGTGAAGAATTACAGACTCTATATTTGTTATTTCTGTAAAAGCTTCGTAAAAATGAGCCTTTCCCGGATCTATTCACGGAAAATGTAAATAATGAGCCTTTTACGGAAAAAAGATGGAATACAAAAAAACGGATCAACTTTTTTTACAGGGAGAATGCGGAATCACAAAATATTCGCATTACTGCACTGTTAACTTTCTAGAGTTACGTGTTTTTATACACTATTAGATCTCTATTGTATTTAGATATCTTTAATCATTAAAAAACATATCTGTTTTCGATAATACCATCTGAACTGCAATCAGTTTTTTTGTTTAAATAACTAAAGGGGTTGACCCGAGTATATGAAATAACAACAAAAAACATGTCTCATTAAGAATTTCTTTAATATTATCTCTGACCGTGTCGTTGGAATAATACATATGGTACACGCACGTTTAACGTAATAATCGACATAGTGAAATTATTGGCTTGTCAGGCTTGACAAATTTGTGTGAAGTCACGTGAGGTGATATTCGTGCTAGGTGTTTTCCGTCTATACATCTTTCTATATAAGTAAATTATTGCAAATAAAATTTAGTAACTCGTAAACAGCGTAACTGTTTGTAAGTAAAACCAATTCTTGGCATACACAATAAGAACGAATTTGTCAAAACAATGGTGGTAGGTTACAAAACTCAAAATAAATACTATTAACCGGAATTCTTTCGTTGGACGATTATGGCTATTGATCATCTTTACAACAATAAAACATTATCACCGGATCACCCATTAAATTACGCGATACATTATTAATAACACTTAATTAATGTTTATGTATACATAGTACATATTGGGATATTTTTTAAAAAAAAATAAATAGATAAAATTTCATGGATCCTATGGGGAACTTTGTTCTGTTTATTTATAAGTTTTACAAAAAAAAGCATGGTAATACAAAAGTAAATAAAGTAATGTTAAAGTTTGGTAAATCATTCCAAAAATGTCCCTTGGATCCATGTAATTTTCCATCGAAAACTCGATAACGATAAATATTTTAAGGAGTATGCCGGACTAATTAGAGAGTAGAAGAAAGACCAATCACATTTATACAGTTTGGAAATCTTTTTTTTTTTTCATATTTTACTAAATTGATTTGATACTCATTTAAAATATGTATTGTAGCAAATTCCTAAATTCTTATATATAAAAGAACAGAACTTTCATATTTTTTTTTTAAAAAAAAACATGGTTGTTTCTAATAAAGGGGTTCTTTTTAAGGCCATCCCTACAGGACATCCTGTAATAGGAGAACATTTTGAAGTGGTTGATCGTACCATAGACATTGAAAATTTTAAATTAGGAGAGAACGAATTACTATTAAAAAATGCGTATATTTCTCTAGATCCTTATATACGTGAGCGTATGAGAGAACCTCATATAGAATCATATATTCCTCCATTTCATGTTGGTAAAGTTATGGTTGGTGATGGAACTTCTGTCGTGATTAAATCAACGCATCCCCAATATCATGAAGGTGACATTGTTGCGGGATTTACTGGTAAGCGACATTAATGTTAATAGCAAATTATCGTTCAATCTATTAGTAATATACGAGTTTGATATTTTCAAGAGGCGTAACAATATTGCTAATATTGTAATGTCAGCGTTTATTCCTATTGGTCGCGGTTGACATACATTTATTAGATTGGGATATCGGTTCATACAATAATATGCTTTTTTTAAAAAATTAGACTAATTTGTCATTTGGTTTATAGGATGGGAAGAATACACGCATATCAAGGAAAATGACGAAGAAATGAATGCTACTGGTCGCTTTTGCCTAAATCATGCGAAAGATTCGAGCTTTCCTTTAACTCATCATTCTCATCTTTTACGAATACATGGTTTAACAGCCTATAGAGGGTTAATTAATTTTGGAAACCCGAAAAAAGGAGAAACAATATTTGTTTCTGTATGTATATATTTATCAAATAAAATTATTTTTTTTTTTTACATAATTTTAAATTTATCTGAATTATCGTAGACTGCTGCGGGCGCTATTGGCCATCTTGTTGTGCAGATAGCGAAAATCAAAGGATTATATGTTGTAGGATCTGCTGGTAGTGATGAAAAAGTTGATTTTTTGTTAAACACATTGAAGATTGATGCAGCATTCAATTATAAAAAAGTTAACATTGACAAGGTATTATTTATTTATTTTTATTTTTTATTTTTTTTTTTAAAAAAAGTCAATCAATTAAATTTATCTTAATTTATATTAGGCTTTATCTAAGCATTGTCCAGATGGTATCGATATTTATTTTGATAATGTTGGGTATGTATTTTTAGTATTTGTATAAAATCTTAACAATAAACATTAAATAATTTTATTTATTTATTCCATAATAACTTTTGTAAAAAAAATAAATACAGGGGCGAAATTCTTGATAGAGTTTTATTACATTGTAACCGTTTTGCTCGTATTGTAGTCTGCGGTATGATATCACAATATAATATTAGAAATCGAAAAGAAAAATATGGTATAAAAAATATTGACCAAGTTTTTGCGAAAAGTATAAATATTATTGGATATCTCATATCGGATTTTTGGACAATTAATAATGATACTTTTAGTAAAGATATGGAAGAATGGTTAGAAAGTGGTAAATTAATTTATAAAGAAGATGTAACCATTGGAATTGATAATATTCCTCAAGCATTCTTAGATATGTATGCTGGTAAAAATTTGGGTAAATCCGCAGTTAAAATTTCTGATTTGTAAAAAAAAAATTACATGAATTTTCTTTTTAAAATTTTTTAATGTTATTATATTATTATTACAGTATTTAATTTTGTTATGATTTTATAATTATATAATTATTTGAATATTTGAATTATAAATATATCTTATAGTTCGAATTTATTTACCTATTTATCACATGTATGATATATTCTGTTCTTTCTTTATATCCGGATAAAATAAATTTGGATGGACGGCTTTATTATATCTAGTTTCGCATTTATACATTTGATTCCTAACATTATTAATCCGATAAAAATTTCGAGCCGGTTCCGGTTAAATTGCGGCATTAAATATTTGACCGGATTTTTAAAAAATCCTTTAACCGGATAGTCACAAATAATAAATCTTATGTAATTGTTAAACAATAATGGCGTACTTCAATTTGATAATATACCGAATATAATGATGATAATCTCTGGAGAGAATTGTTGGATTTTTTTTCTTCGATTGATACGAAAATAAACGGATAAACTTAAAGGCCTTTCTTGACGAAGCAACTAGCAATGTACGTAATTAAGTCTGCTAACTTCATTGAGCTATTGAGCTATTGAGACAACACCTGATTCAGGTAATGGCTTACTAAAGCATACCCCATGTGTACGATCTACACAATTTCAATATGATGCACGGGCGTAATTTAAGGGATAATCCGGCCGTTTACCTCATACGATCAATAATCCTATCTAAAGTCGATCAATTTAAAATTCGAATTTGAGTGATTCTTAAATTTTATTAATTATTTTAGATACTTTGTATTCGTTATAGGAATTTAATGTAATATATATATAATAACCAACTTACCAACTAAAGTAACAGGTATGTTTTAATGAAAGAAATAAATTAAATTTCAATGTTTATTAAAACATTAAAGAATTCTTCCTGAATATTTGATGTATTATAAATCTAATAATATAATGGCGAAGATTTAACCGGTTATTATTAAGTCAAAAAAGGGTTGCATATAATATTATTCATGTACCTATCAATTCTCAATCAATAAATACGATATAATTACCGAATGTGATCATCAATGCATTAATCATCGGATAATTTTATCTATAAATATATGGCCATTGATACCAATTTTATCCATTTTATCTTCATTTTTTTTTTTTTAAAAAAAAAGGAAAATGACGGTCGTTTCAAACAAAGGAATAATTCTCAAGGAAACTCCAAAGGGAATACCTAAAGTTGATGAGCACTTTGAATTAGTTCATCGTACAATTGACATTGAAAATTTGAAACTGGGAGAAAATGAAGTTGTTTTAAAAAATATGTACTTATCTTTAGATCCTTATATTCGTCCTGTTATATTAAGTAATCCTGCGTCAGTCGGTAAAATTGTATTTGGTTATGGACTTTCTAAAGTTGTAAAATCAAATAATCCTAACTATAAAGTTGAAGATCTCGTTTATGCATCCACTGCAAATATTGGTAAATAATAAATATACAGTATAACTAACTATATAATGGGTTAAAAAAAATGATTCAAAAATAAATATTTATTAAATTATTTCTTTTGTCCATCTTATCGTTTTTTATTAGGTTGGGAGGAATATTCTCATTTTAAATCTGATGCTGCTTTTACTTTGAAACACGTAAATAAAGAACTATTAAAAGATACTCCATTGAATCATCATATTAGTCTTTTTAATGTGGGTGGATTAACTGCTTATGCGCCTCTTATGTCTATTGGAGAGCCAAAGGAGGGAGAAACAATTTTTATTTCGGTATGCAAAAAAATGAATCTTCTGATTCGTATTTGCTTCTTTTTTTTATCGTTTTTTTTTAAAAAAAATCTGATAATAAAATTATCTAATTTTATAGACTGCTGCTGGTTCTATTGGACAAATTGTCGGTCAAATAGCTAAAATTAAAGGATTGAGAGTAGTTGGTTCTACTGGATCTGATGAGAAAGTCGACTTTCTTTTAAATGAATTAAAATTTGATGCTGCTTTTAATTACAAGAAGATTGGCATTGATAAGGTACATAACATGTTATAATTTTGTGATAAAGAATTTTTTTCATGATAATTAGACACGTTACATATTTTTTTAGGGATTATCTAAACATTGTCCAAATGGTATTGATATTTTCTATGACAACGTTGGGTATGTATTCATGAAAATATGATCATAATTACAACATACATCACATTGGTTATTTTAACATAAATCTTTCTAAAAAATAGTGGAGAAACTCTTGATATAACAATTGATCATTGTAGTAGATTTGCTCGCATTATTATGTGTGGTATGACATCACAATATAACATAACAAATCCTGAAGAAAAATATAAATTTAAAAATATAGATAAGGTTTTTCTTAAACAAATTCGTATGCAAGGATTTAGCGCACCACAATATAAAGGAACGGATTTCGAAAAAGCGTGCAGAAGAGATCTTGCTGAATGGGTTAGAGCTGGTAAACTTATTTATAAAGAGGACGTTTCTGTAGGGATTGAAAATGTTGCAAAGGGTTTTGTTGATATGTTGAATGGTAAAAATATCGGTAAAGCTGTTGCGAAATTATCTGATTAATTAAAAAATTATGGATGGTCATTTGGAATTCAAAGTACACTAAGTACAATATTTTTATTTGTGCTTACATGAAATATATAATAAAGTCTATATTAATTATTAAATTCCTCGTATTTGTGTGATATCGTATTTGTAATTTGTGTATAATATAAAAAGCATAAATAAGTAGCAGATCGCGCCACACGGGTTTGATTTTTTTTTTAGTTGTATGGTAATACTAAAATATTTAAACTTATCCTTTTATTATGGTTTTGCAAAAAGCATTATACGTGACCAATACTATGAAAAAAATTATGAACACATATTATTTTGTCATCTTGGCAAAAGGAGAGGTTGTGTTGCAGCTATTTTAGCCGTTTTCGTTAAGTTACGTTATGGATAGTTTATAAGTCATATAAAACTTATTTCGTCGTTCTAAGCTAAGTAAACTTGCAGAGCGGGTGAAAATACATTCCTAGGCGTAATTTTTGGAAGTTAAAAGTAAGTTTATTAACCCTTTTTTTTCAAGGTAAAAATTTTTTCGTAAAAACAGTCGTGGCGCATGTGCTGATCATCTGCCAACCCATTTCCTAAAATTTAAAAAATTTATAATCGGCATAGCATGTCAGGAAACGGTCCGTAAGCGAGTCTTTGTCACACATTACAGATATTGCGTTCACATAATTCGTATTGTTATTTTCTTTAAACTATTTACCTAATTTTTAACATATTGTATAATGTATATGCTGTGCCTCAGGCGTCAGGTGTTGATTGATCACGTCTTATCGCATATCATAGTAATTACTTTTTATTTTACAGGTAAACTTATATATCACAATAATAAATTATACATATTTATGAAAATTTTTATGTAAATTTATTTGAAAAACTTGTTAAGTAAGGTTGGCTTTGATAAAGTACAGTATATAAGAATTTTTTTTTCATGATAATTAGACACGTTACATATTTTTTAGGAATTATCTAAACATTGTCCAAATGGTATTGATATTTCTTTGACAATGTCGGGTATGTATTCATATAAATATGATCATATATATATATAACCACATTGTATATTTT
Organism: Rhizophagus irregularis; assembly: GCF_026210795.1. NCBI lineage: Eukaryota > Fungi > Glomeromycota > Glomeromycetes > Glomerales > Glomeraceae > Rhizophagus > Rhizophagus irregularis. Next base: position 2,711,129 of record NC_089430.1, on the reverse strand, counting down.
TAACGTAATATTTCTTTAATTTGTTAAATGTAGTGGAGAAACTCTTGATATAGTTATTGATCATTGTAATACAGTATGTTTGCTCGCATTGTGATTGCACAATATAATATAACAAATCCTGAAGAAAAATATAAGTTAAAACATGTAGAAAGAATTTTACTTCAATCTATTCGTATACAAGGATTTACCGTACTCCAATATAAAGGAACGGATATTGAAAGAGATTGTGAAAAAGATCTTGCTGAATAGGTTAGAGCCGGTAAATTATTTATAAAGAGAATATTTATGTAGGGATTGAAAATGTTGCAAAAAGGGTTTGTTGATATGTTGAGTGGTAAAAATATTGGTAAAGCTGTTGTGAAATATTAATTAATAAATTGTGCGGAGTCATTGGGAGTAAAATTTTCAATTGAGCGAATGCTCTTCCAAACATATTTTTATAAGAAATAATAACGTATAAACTACCATTGTTATTATTTTTTTTATATTACAGCTGTTTTCATAAGACCTGGGACAAAATAAATTTTTGAACCCGACCGCCGACCCACCGATCCGGTTCAGTTGTTATTTATTTTACAAATCAAACTATCAAATCAGGATCGTGCCCAGCTAAAAAACCGGATCGGCGGATCGGGTTCAAAAATTTAGTTTGTCCCAGGTCTTATGAAAACAGCTGTAAATAAAATGGCGATTAACTAACTGGATGTGTTCACCTCATCACGTGATTTAATTTATTACGTGGCTTTATCAAGAAGAAAAATTCGCAAGAATTCCTCTTCAAAAATTGATTAATAAATTGAACAGAACTGCTCTTGTTTTAATTAATTTTTGATTTTTTGCTAATAAAAATTCTAGCTTTAGGATCTTTTTTAATTAAGAGGTTCCTTTCAAAATTTTTTTTCAATATAATAAAAAAAAAATTGGGATGTAACTTTATAATAGAATATGTGAAATATCATCATATAAGGTAAAATATGCAAATACATGTGTTACACATGATCAGTGAATTTACCACGAATTAAAACAAAAAAAGTAAAATAAAATAAACATTTATTATTTATTTTATTTATTTTTTTTTTTTAATAAATTTCATCTAACATTGTTTTACCTTGATCAACACGGTTTTTTTTCAATTTTTCAAAGCAAAACGGAGAATCGTCATCCTTGGATGGATATTTATAATCCTATCTCTCGTAAAGTAATTAATTTTTATATACACATCGAAGCTTCGCATTAGATATGTATATTTTTATAATTCTATTTTTTTCAAAAAAAAAACAATAATTTAACATTTTCAATTATTATTTTGACTTTTTTCAAAAAATTAAGTATTAAACAGGTAAATATTTATCGTAATCTGGAGAAGAATTAACGATTTCTTTCATAAATTGAACGTATAAGCTTGATATTTATGCCATTGGTATCCTGGTCATTGGAAACTTGAGGACTGCAATTAATAAGAAAGATATCAGTGGAGTTTCAAACTGCTTTAATGAATAATGATCTCACTAGAGTTAAAGATGTCTTTCATAGGTTAGGTCGTGGAAGATTATTAAAGAGAGGGATGAAAATAAGCCGCATACTTTGTTTTTTGTTAGTCATCAGATGTCTGTCTTAAAAAGTGTAGAAATTAGTGTAGAAAATTTTGAGTCCATTCCTCAAAACCAAACCTTAAAAAGAAACAGAAACAGCATCCTAGAGAGGACTAGAACAATGATCAATCCAGGAATTAAACTCGTATCAAAAATTTCAGTGAAACCTAATATACATGTGACATTGTGACAAGGGGTTGATCTTCTACTCAAATTATTTAATTCATTTATTTTTATTTTGTTACATAGTACTAGAGAAACATGCACTACTTGGACAAAAATAGCGGACGCCTGATTTTGCTTAATTGCTCAGAAACATACATAATAATATTATTTTGATATGTGATAAAATGAACACTAAAAAACACATATATGAAAGCTAGCGATATAAAAATTTAAATAACTCCATTAATTAAAAATAATTAAAAAATAATAAATGGTTAAATTAAAAAAATGTAAAATATAATTGATGTCAGTATTTTTTTGATTTCTAATTTTCTAGAAAAGATAAAGATATAAAAATTTATATGCTAATTCTTTAAATATAGTAACATGTAAGCTAGTAATGAAAAAATTCAATACATATGCTTACTGGAATTTGTGTGATCACATATTAGAGTTTCAAGCATTAATATTATATAAAATTTAAAGTTAATAGCATTATTACTTAAAAGAATCCTATAGAATCAATTTCTACGCTGATCCAATCCGAAAAAGTTATTGCCAGAGCATGTACATTTAATCTATTTTGACAATAAGAATATTTTTAGGACAATAAAAACCTACCAGCCATAAAAGGTTGCGGTTCTCTGTTTTTAACAATGAAAATCGAAACTTATTAGATCATTATACAGTATATTGTGTTTCATCCGATAAAACCAAAGAAAAATGCTAATAAAACCATACACAAAACACAAAACTTGAAATTTACCTCAAGGAATAGAAGTCTACAGGGAATTTTAAATAGCTCCATACGAGGAAACATCTTGATATTAAAATAGTAATAATATTATAATGAATATTTATTAAAATCCTTCACCATTCCAAAAGTGAATACTATTAAATTTGCTCATTAATATTAACCGTATTATATTTCAATTTAATAATATTATTATTGTTACAATTTTTATTTGATTATTTGGATTTGTTTTGCACAAATCATTTAAAAAAAAATTCCTTTCACAATTTTTGATCAAGATCTTATTATTAAATATGTTAATTTTGCATAAAAAAAATTTCATTAAAGAAGAATTTATTCTATTATACCTTTTTTTATTTAAATAAAAAATTCGAATACTATTTTAAATGAATAATCGATTATTATCCAACTATCAAATTTAAAATTATCATATAATTTAAATATGGCAAGAAATCTTTATAATTGGTCTTCAAGATGCACATATATATATATATATATTAGATTAAAGTGTTTCATAAAGACTTTCATAATGAAAATATTTTAAAGAAATAATATCTTACAACGCTGATCATGGAGAATGGAGAATGTGTTTATTATAATAAACCGTTTACTAAAGAACGGTGTAAAGAATGTGACTGCGTTTTTCCCATCCGAAAGTTTTCTTGATTCTTCTTTAAATATTCTCCTAATGTTCCGCCCTTTACGTATTCAAGAACGAGAGAAAAATTTGATTCGTATAAAATTATATAAACATATAAGTACTTGTTTGCGTAGGAATGATCTGTTCCATATACAATTGATCAACTGCGACATTTTTTTTTCAAGTAACAGGAAATAATCCCGAATATTTCAAATTTTTTTTTTACTGCTTTATCTTTAAATTTCGTGACTTCACAAAGTTTAATAATATTTAGATGAATATTAACCTTTCCCATTAAAAAAAAATCTAAAAAAGAATAACATTAACCGTTAACGATTTATCTAAATATTAAAAAATTTATATAAACAACAATGAGCCTCGCACGAGGGAACAAAAACAAATGGTTTCAAACGGTGAAATAAAAAAAAAATAATATAAAAGACGGAAATATCTAATAAACAGAATCATCAATAAAGATTTAAAGACATTTTTATTTTTTTACTTCTCGAAAGAGATTGCCGCTTAATATGTAGATGCATAGTTCAATTTCAAATTAATTCTTTCCATGACAAATTTTGTTTACACCAAAGACTTTTTCAATCACCAGTTACGATACAATGCATGTGAAGTAAAGCTAATGTTTACTGCGTTATCTCTTTTGCATTGGAATTAAATTATAATAAAGCACAATAACGAATTTTTTGCTGTGGTATTATTCCGAAGCTAGCTGTATAAGTTATTTAATCAAACCTTCCGATTAAAAGTTCTTCCACAGTAACTTTATAAAATGAGTACGTCAAATTTACAATTTACTTGAGCTTTATTACACTAGAGTTAATACCATTTATTCTAAAGAATCTTTCGATTCAGGATCTTTATAATTTCATAGCATAATGATACATGAAAAAAAGAAATAAATCTAAAACCGAGCATCTTAAATATCGGGACCTTACATTAAAGAAGCTGTATTATCACTTATCAGCCTGAAAGTGATTATCGGACTGCGAAAAAAATGTAGAATGCTTGTAATTTGTAAAAGCTGAAAAGTCACATTTAAAGTCATTTTAAAAAGTTCTGACTTTTACTAATTATAAATATTCGTTGTGTTATTTATATTTATACATTTATCAATTTATTTTTATTCATACATGATTGATTTACGTACATTACGAAATGTTTGTAATAACTGTCTTCACTAGCTATCTATTATCTTTTACCAGTTTATTCCAAATGATAAACTTTGTATAAAGTTTACATGTATTTACGTCGCGCAGAGTGGGAAATTATTATTTTTAACGGTTGAATGCTGCTTCTTTGTAAAAACAAATAGCAATCGATAATTATGTTAAATCGTTAATCCGTAAGTTAATTCTACGCTTGTTTTGACATCAATTGATGTTATTTTTTGCCATACTGTATTCACATTGTGTTTTATTTTCCTATCACAATAAGGCTGGAAGGCACTAGAACCATCATTGAAATGATAAGCAACTTTATATAAAGGACATTTAAAGTTTATTTCAAAAACGTGAGGGTATATTATAATGTTTAGGTGCCGCCAAATCTACGGATCAAAGAACATCGGCATGAAACAAATCCAGTATGTACTAAATAAATAAAAACTTATGCAGTAAATGATACAATATAACCTTAAAAAATCGGGAATACGCAAGTTGTAATGAAACATCGTTGAAATACCTAAATATTATGTTAAGAAATTTTAATGATAACTTTAACTGCTAGAGTATTGAGTTGTAAATGGTTCTATATAATTGTAAAACAGGAATAGTTCCCCAAACAAACTCGTTTCAGGGGCAAAATATGAATCAATCTTGACCCACCTATATGTATACTATATATGGATGGTCAGGTCTCAACCGTTACACGGGTCAAGATTAATGCAAAGGAAATTATCGTCTAAATCCGTAAATCGGATAATAGAAAATCGGGTATTCCAAAACAAGCCTCTGTGAAACGGTAACATATTCCAAATATGATACATTTATAAATAACTGAGTATCAAAAACATTTTCACTTTTAAACTTTTCAAGAAACTTTCGCCATGTCTCAATCATCTCAATCATCACAAAATAGTGTAATAAGTGGGACGTGCGAAAAATGTGGTGAAGAATATAATAATGAATACGAGTGGTGTAAGCAATGTCAGATAAACTGTTTAAGAGAAAATTTTACAAAATGGACTAGTGAAAATGAAATAATTGATGATTTCATTCAAGAAACGCAATTAAATGTTGATGACTACTATGATGTATTATTTGAATGGATTCCATATAATCAGTTTAATGACGTTAAAGACATAAGCAAAAGTGATTTCGCTTCGATATATTCAGCGATATGGGAGGACGGTCCTTTATGTTTTGATAATGATGAAAATGAATTGATAAGAGATTCAAACAAAAAGGAGGTTACTCTAAAAATTTTGCATGATTCACAAAACAACACTGATGAATTTTTAAATGAGGTATAAGATAAATTTAATTAAAAAATAAATCTATATCTTTTAGTGTAATAATAACTTTCATATTTATAGGTTAAAACATATTCGGTTAAAGGACATTATAATTATGATACCCTTAAAATATATGGAATTTCTCAGCAACCAGATACTAAAGATTATATCATGGTTTTAGACGGTGGATACTGTGAAGAATATTGTAAAGAATGCGGTGAGAAGAATACTGACAAATGGTGGTGTAAACCATGTCAAATAAATTATTTTATGAAAGAATTTGCAAATTGGACCAGTGAAGATAAAAAAATTGATGATTTCATTCAAGAAAAGCAATTTAGCATTGATAAGCATGATGACAAAATATTTGAATGGATACCATACGATCGGTTTAATGACGTTAAGGAAGTATCTGACGATGATTTAGGTGATCTTGTTACAATGCATTCGGCAACATGGAAAGATGGTCCATTATATTATGAAATTAATGACGATGAGAAAAGGGGATGGATGAGAAAATCGGATGAAAGGGTTAATTTAAAATGTTTACGTAACTTAAAAAACAATACTGAAGAATTTTTGAACGAGGTATAGATTGTACAAATAAATAGTTTAGAAAATTAAACACTGTTTTAATGTAATAATAATTTTTTGTTAATAGGTTAAAGCATACTTGGCAATCGAAACAGACGAAACAGAAATATACGAAATATCTCAAAATCCAGACACGAAAGATATATACGGAATATCTCAAAATCCAGACACGAAAGATTATGTTATAGTTCTTAAGAATGAATATTGTGAAAAATGTGATAAGAGATATATCGATACTGATCAATGGTGCAAGTCATGTCAAATAAATTATTTGAAAAAGAATTTCGCAAACTGGACCAGTGAAAATGAAAAGATTAACGATTTTATCCAAGAAATGCAATTACGCATTAATAGTAAAGCTGATTTAATATTTGAATGGATACCATACAATAAGTTCAATAGTGTTAAAGAAATAAGTAAAAGTGATTCCACTACAATATACTCTGCAATATGGAATGATGGCTTATCTTCCTACGATAATGATAAAATGGAATTAATCAGAGAGTCAGATGAAAAAGTTACTTTGAAACTTTTACATGATTCACAATATAAAACTAATGAATTTTTAAATGAGGTATGATAAATTGTTATAATTTTAATTGTAACCTTTCTTTAATGTGATAATGACTTCTGTTTAAAATATTTTTACTAGGTTAAAACATACTCAGTTAAAACATACTCAGTTGAAGGACATGCCAATGATGACATTCCTAAAATATATGGAATTTCTCAACATCCAGACACAAAGGATTATATTATGGTTTTACAGGATGGATATTGCGAAAAATGTGGTGAACAATACAAGTATATTAAAGATAAATGGTGTAAATCGTGCCAAATAAATTATTTTAAAAAAAATTTTAAAAGCTGGACCAGTGGAAATGAAAATATTGACGGTCTTATTCAAGAACTGCAATTAAAATTTGATGAATATAATCATAATATATTTGAGTGGATATCATATGATCAGTTTGATAACGTTACAAGGTTAGGTGGGGATGCCTTTGTTACAATATATTCAGCAATATGGAATGGTGGTCCATTACATTACCATGAGAAAAGAAAGGAATGGATAAGAAATCCGGGTATGAAGGTCGCTTTAAAATGTTTACATGATTCACAAAACCTTGCTACCAACGAACTTTTAGATGAGGTATGAGATAAATTTATTTAACCCATATTTACTGGTCATCTGTGATTTTTTTATATTTTCGGGCAGGGGATAAAAGAGATATGTCACGCGTCGCGTGAATATCGTGATTTTAACAACTGCGCTGTGAAATAACTTTAATGCTAGTAATAATATATGTGCCTTATTTAATATATTTTTTTTTTAACAGATTAATAAATATTCAATATCTAGCTATGATAGTGTTCTTCAAATATATGGAATATCTCAAAATCCGGATACAAAGGATTACACCTTGGTTTTGCAAGATGGATATTGTGAAGCATGCGGTAAAGAATATATTGATGGATGGTGTAAACCATGTCTAATGAATTACTTGAAAGATGATTTTACAAATTGGACCAGTGGTAATGAAAAATTAGATGCTTTCATTCAAGAAAAGCAACTAAAAGTTGATTATTTTCGAGATAAGATATTTGAATGGATACCGTACGACCAATTCCGTAACATTAAAAAGATAGGCCAAGGCGGTTTTGCTACAGTATATTCAGCAATATGGAAAGATGGTCCATTGTCCTATAACACCTATTTAAAGATGTGGTTAAATGAAGTAAATACAAAGGTCGCTTTAAAATGTTTACATGATTCAAAAAACGTGACAGATAAGTTCATGAAAGAGGTACGTGATTGGATTTATAAGTATTCATTTAAATGTTTTTTTAGTAACTCCTTTATGTATTAATAGATTAAAGCGTATTCGATGGATGAGGATAGTCACGTTCTTGAAGTATACGGAATATCTCAACATCCGGATACAAAAGATTATATTATGGTTCTTGCGTATGCGAAGGGTGGAAATCTTCAGGATTGGATGAAAAAGAATTATAAAAGACTTGATTGGAATGATAAATTATTAGTATTAGCCGATATTTGTAAAGGACTCGAAGGAATTCATCAAAGGAGGATGGTTCATTGTGACTTTCACACAGGAAATATATTGTTCAAATGTGAAACTTATTCTGATTCCGAACTTAATGCATTTATTTCAGATATGGGATTGTGCGGGGAAATTGGTAATATGGATAATGAAAATGTTTATGGCGTCATGCCTTATGTAGCTTCCGAAGTATTAAGGGGTGAACCCTATACTCAAGCAGCGGACGTATATAGCTTTGGTATGATTATGTATTTTGTAGCCACTGGAAGACAACCTTTTGCTGATCGTGAACATGATGAGTTTTTGGCAATAGATATATGTAAAGAAAGTAGACCAGTAATACACGAGCCAGAAGCACCAGAATGCTACATTGACTTAATAAGAAGGTGCTGGGATCCAAATCCAGAAAATAGACCAAAGATGACGGAAATTGAAGAAACGATTTTTTCGTTTCAAGAATCATACTATAAAAATGATCACGAACTCAATGAACAGTTTAGAGAAGCAGAAAAACATAGAAAACTACACCTTGATTATTTTGAGGAAGATAATGAAACTATTTCTCAGGCCATTTATACATCTCGGTTGCTTAATCCTTATTTAACTGACTGCTTAGACTGTGAAATATGATTCAAGTTGGATAAGATCATGAAATAATATTTTATCATTAAACATTATTATTATTAAAATATCATTGGTGTTATTATCCCCTACTTATATGATGTATTGCGTCGTTGAGTTTAAAGTAACAATTATTTTTGTTCAACATTGATTATATAGAGTAATAAAGATCGGTTTGTAAATTTAACAATTTTAAGATCGGATGTAAGTTTACTCTTGCAAAGGTCGAAGACTAAACAACAGGCCTTATATCAGATTTACAAGCCTTCTCCGAAGATTATATACAGTAACTATTAATAAAAATTATATGACCAGATAGCCGTACATATAATTGATTCAATATCGAAATTTTTAGACCCTGAATATTTTTCGTATATAATATCCTACAGCTATCTAAATAAACTACGAAATATATCAATCAACCAGATAACCCAAATAGAGATGCGAGTTCAAATGTCATAATTATTACAGAAGAATTTGCAAAGCGTTTAGGATTGTACCGATCCCGGTCAACACTCTGTAGTGGTGATCAGCCATTGTCTAGACTTATTTACAGTGTTGGGTTTTGGACTTGTCCAATTGGTTTTTTTAATTGGACAATTTTGGACTGTCCAAAACCAGTTTTGGACATAGTTTTGGACATAGTTTTGGACAGTTTAAAACTGCTCAAGAGTCCTAATATTTATTAACTGAAACTAAAAATAAAATGAAAATATAATGTTAAAATGTTAAAAAAGTAAATATTTAATATAATTAAATAATAAAAATTAATGTAAAATCAAAATAATATTAAAAATTAACATTTAAAGATTTTTGAAGTAATTTGATAATTGAACTAAAATTAAAATTAGCCAAAATTAGTCATAATTCTGGCCAAAATTAAATTTTTTGTCATGTGATCTGTCCAAAACCTGTCCAATGAAAAAAAGGTTTTGGTTTTGGACAAGTTTTGGACAGGTTTTGGACAAATGTCCAAAACGTCCAATTGTCCAATTGCCCGCCCTAGAGTGATGATCTTCAACATCACGTCGAATTTTTGCGCAACACGGGTAATTCTGTGCAACATATTATTTTCGCATATAATCGAAAAGAAAGTTATGTATGTTCTATTTTTTCTGTAAAAAAAATGCTTAGTTACAGTACAGAGGTTGCCCTATAAGTAAACAATAATACAAAACCATATGTTATGAAGGGTTGAGGACTTCGCAATTTCGAGATCGTCAGTCGTTAGTCCAACTTTGTGTTTTGCTGTGATGTGAATAAGTAGATTCCATACTCATGTACTTTCAAAGCTTTCTTGGCACCATACGACAATGTTAATCACGTCCTTTTCAGCAAGATATATGTAGGAACTTGTAGAAGTTCAACCAACCTTCCCGCAAATACTCTTCTCGCAAAAAATTTATATTTGCCAGGAGTTATGCTTACATGGGGGCGAGAGTAATTTCTCATTATTGGTCTTATATTTAGGAAAAGCAGTATGTCTTCCAGCGCCGATAACGATATTATAAGTCTTAACTTCCGTTACTGTAATGCGGAAAATAAAATATAATTTTTTGCGATTGAGATCCCCCCTTTTTTCTCATATAGTTAGAGATACACTTTCAGGATTTTGGAAAAATGTTGACTATAACGCCCAAGATCTTTGATTGAGGGGGATTTATCACACAGAGAACCCATGCGAAAGGAGACAGGATTTTTCCTATTCAACGGAACTTCCCTATCAAGTAGTTAGAATTTCTTTATATTCACATCATTTATTTCGCAAATTTTCATGTATCAGTTGCTTCGGCAACGTTTTTTTTTTTCCTAAATAAACTACATGAGAAATCGGGTCAAATCAGCCTAAAATCGTGTGACGATTGGCAAATTATCACTCCAACAAAACTTTTAATAATTAATGTAACTTTGGTACATTAAGTGATATATTAATTATTTAATTAGGGATCGGAAATTGGTCTAACAATATTTTTTCGTTCCTGGAGAAATATATATACCATTATGTATTGCAAGGCTAGTGAAACATCAAATGTATGAAGTGGTTTTAGCCAGTTTCACTAGGTGTATCTCTGAGTTGAAAGACATAATATCCAATGGTGTTTTCATTTTTCTAGACGATCATTATAAAAAATTCACACATTATTTAAATATCTTTGTTTTCCCTTCATGGTAATTAGAAATAATATCTATTATTGGTTCACTTTCCCATTTAGGTATAGCCAGTTGACATTCAAAATAAATAAATACTTATTACTCCTGTAATGTAAAAAATGGATCACTTCTTTGATTGAAACCAAGATTAGTGGAAGTGATACGTCATATACCCAATAGAGCCTTTTGCCAACGGTGAAGGCGTTGTCTGATGGAACCTCTCAACATTATGTGTTAAGCGCAGGAAATAACAGAATTGTTATTCGTTGATAATAAAATCCATCCGAGAAATATCCTCTTCCTAAGTATATCAAATGGCATCACTGTTGTACTAAATGTCATGATGTATAACATAGACGTTATTTTCCGCACATGGAATAGATAGTGAATGGATTGAAAGTTATAGATGCGTACTTAACATTAGTTGATAAAACGCAAATCATAATTTCGTTATATCAATGGGTGTTACACAATCAACTTATGTAATTTGGAATCGATGTCATCCATTTTCATTTCGTTGATACAATCAATAATAATTAATTTTAAAGAAATTATCCTTTTGCGTTGATATTTTTGATTCATCTATTATAAAACAATTATATGCACTTCTAATTTTTGTATATATAGGTATACAAAAATTCCATCCGAACAGAATAAAAACGAGTTTAAACGAGTTTAAATAATTTGATATAGTTAATTTTGATACTAAATACAGAAACATTTTTGCAGAATTTGATATGTAAATAATGGGAAAATCAAAGTTAAACAAATACATAAATTTTATTAGGAAATTTCTTGTAATTTTTAATATAATCGTCACGTCATGTCAGATGTCAACATAATCGCACAGATTTTTCTTACTTGTTACGTGAAATTAAGTACAAAGTTGATAAAGATAGAAAAATTTTACTCTTTTCTACAGTAAAAAAAAATCTACACGCGGTGCATCTCAAAATCTGATATAACGATACTGTATGTTAGGATCCATATTATATAATTACGGATAATATCACAACATAGACGGCCAAGCCATTTAATTTTTCACGGCTTAGCCAAATGGGTGACTGATACATCCCCATGAAAAAAAAATGTCCAAAAGAATGCTTAAAAAAATAAAAAAAATAATGCTTTTGAAACTATAAAAAAAAAATTTTCAATTTTTCTAATACAGAAAATGCCCAGATGTAACTGTATCACATTCATAGGATTTTGTGATATTTATAATACCTTTTCTTCATTATATTTACTTGACGAGAGGATCATTCTTTCTGTATTTAGAAAATACTTGGAAACGGAATGGGACATCATTTTCTATAGATTCACATGTAATAGATTTCATAGGATTACATTTTATGAAATCTTGCCAGTATAAACTTCGACGCTCCAATTGTAACCAAACCGCCTAAGCACAATGTAAATAAGACATTAATCACAAATCACTTACCGATTATGATAAGCAGGGCCGTGATACTTGTTTAATACATACTGATATGTTTTTCTGACGAATTAAAAAAGAGGTATTAATAAAATATATCATAATATTATAAAATTTTAATAGTCAGAGTGAAAAAATCAGAAACAATATTGAAATTTCATGAAAGTGAAGAACGATCCTCACAATTTCAAGTTGCGAAAAAAATTCAAACGCTCAGTATATTGTTCATAATATAACACATAAAATTTATCGTCTTAAATACAAGTAACACACCCACCTTTGATTGCAAAGTGAAAGGACTACTTTTGGACTCTCTCTTAAAGAGTTAGTTGGTAATGATGCAGGAGGTTCTCTCTCCAACATAACTTACAACGCGTCATATATAAAGTCTCCTCAGCTATTAGACTATCGAGACTATCGATAACACCTTCCGCATAGCCTACGCATCAACCACGTCAACTGAAGGAGAATTGATGTATGAAAAGTTGTATTTTTTTCTGACGAATAAAAAAGAGGTATTAATAAAATATATCATAATATTATAAATTTTAATAGTCAGAGTGAAAAATCAGAAAATAATATTGAAATATAATTAAAATAAAAAAATAAAATAAAATTTAAAAAAAAAATGAAAGGCGAAATTTCATAAAAAAGTGAAGAAAGATCCTCACAATTTCAAGTTGCGAAAAAATAGTTGAGGAATGATCCCCAACATTCGCAATCTCAAAACTCAAACGCTCAGTATATTGTTTCATCATATAACACAAAATTTATCGTCTTAAATTCAAGTAACACACTCACCTTTGATTGCAAAGTGAAAGGACTACTTTTGAGCTCTCTTTTAAGAGTCAGTTGGTAATGATACAGGGCTTCTCTCTCTCAACAACGCGTAAAATAACTTACAACGCGTCATATATAAAGTCTCCTCAGCTAGCTATTAGACTATCGATAGCACCTTCCACATAGCCTACGCGTCAACCGCGTCAACTGAAGGAGAATTGATGTATGAAAAGTGTGTATTTTTTCGTTATATTAAAAAATACTGATCTGTTTTTCTGACGAATAAAAAAGAGGTATTAATAAAATATATCATAATATTATAAAATTTTAATAGTCAGAGTGAAAAATCAGAAAACAATATTGAAATATAATTAAAATAAAAAAATAAAATAAAATTTAAAAAAAAAATGAAAGGCGAAATTTCATAAAAAAGTGAAGAAAGATCCTCACAATTTCAAGTTGCGAATAAAAAGTTGAGGAACGATCCCCAACATTCGCAATCTCAAAATTCAAACGCTCAGTATATTGTTTCATCATATAACACATAAAATTTATCGTCTTAAATACAAGTAATACACCCACCTTTGATTGCGAAGTGAAAGGACTACTTTGGGCTCTCTCTTAAGAGTCAGTTGGTAATGATACAGGGCTTCTCTCTCCAACAACGCGTAAAATAACTTACAACGCGTTATATATAAAGTCTCCTCAGCTAGCTATTAGACTATCGATAGCACCTTCCACATAGCCTACGCGTCAACCGCGTCAACTGAAGGAGAATTGATGTATGAAAAGTGTGTATTTTGTTATATTTCACAGATAAAAAAGTGTATATATACATTTTTTATGTCACACAGTTCATCCGTGATCAGCCAAACTTTTAAGGCGCGATTGGTCAAGTTTCAGACACCGTTGTAAGTCCGTTAGTCCGAACTCCGAAGCGAAAAAAAAGATAAAACTCCCGATTTGCGATTTCATTGGATGACGCCACGTGAATGGATAGAGAAACTCACGTGATCGATCATTTTCGCTTCGCTCCGGACAATTATCAGTTATTTAATTAGCGGCTAATTTTTAAAAGGGTAGTCGAACAGAATGGATTAAGTTTATTCATAGGAAAATTTTTTTTTATTAGTTTTTTAACAAAATTAGTTATATCATTTTAATCTTTTTATATAAAACTTTTTTATTTAGTAGATTTTATTTAGCTAAAGAAAAACAATTGCGCATGGTTAATCATAAATCGGGCATAATATCCTTTACAGACATGGAAAAACCAAAAATATTTGTGGTCATAATTGAATAAAATACAAATAGATATTACATGATTTGTGTTTCGGTTCAATTAAAAAGTCTTTATTCCTTGACCATATTTATACTTAAATACATTATTTAAATTTAATTGTTGGTAAGAATTAAGTATATTTGACGCGAGAGGTTATATTATTATCTTCTTTCTCGTGAAGTAAAATATATTTGATAACATTACACGAAGATTTATAATCAAAATGAGAAAATTTTATATTAAAAAAAAATTCAAAGTTTATTAGCCTAACGGACGTGATACTCTAACAAGCTTATCCAGGCTTATTTATCGGTGAAAATTTAATAATCGGCTAATTTAACAATATATTTACCAATATTTTTACCATTCAACATATCAACAAAACCTTTCGCAACATTTTCAATTCCATCAAATATTGTCTCCTTATAAATAATTTTACCACTTTTAATCCATTCTATAATTTCTTTCTCATATTCTTTTTCAATATCTGTTCCAATATAATCTGTTACAACAAATCCTTGAATATAAAGTCTTTTCGTAACAATATTTTCTAATGTCTTTACTCCATATTTTTCTTTTGGATCTGTTATATTATATTGTGATATCATACCACAAGCCACAATACGTGCAAAAAGGTTGCAATGATTTAAAACTACTTCAAGAGTCTCTCCACTATTTAATATTTAGAATAAATAAAAAAAGAATACTTCACGCAAAAAAAAAAATTATGATCGATCATATTTTAGTGATTACATACCCAACGTTTTCGTAATAAATATCTATCCCATTTGGACAATATTCGTATAATGCCTAGAACATCGAATGGTTCAATATCAAAAAAAATGCTCTATTAAAAAAACTTAACACACTGCTGTACCTTATCGAGCTCGACTTTATTATAATTAAAGGCAGCATCAAATTTTAATTCATTCAAAAGATAGTCAACTTTCTCATCAGATCCAGCAGATCCAACAACTCTCAATCCTTTAATTTTCGCTATTTGACCGACGAGTTGTCCAACAAAACCAGCAGCAGCCTAAAAGGATTAAAAAAAATTATTATTATTAAATATATCTTAATGAAAAGATCAAATAAAAATAAAATTATTTTCGTCACATACTGAAACAAAAATTGTTTCTCCCTCTTTCGGTTTTCCAATATATTTAAGGGATGCATAAGGAGCTAATCCACCTCTTTTAATAAAACTAGCGAAATAACTCAATGGGATATCTTTTAATAAATCTTTATTTATAAAAAAAAAATTAGAAGTAGCATCAGATTTGATGTGAGAATATTCCTCCCAACCTAAATTCAATGCATAAACTAAATCTCCGACTTTAAAGTTAGGATTATTTGTCTTTATAATTTCAGAAACTCCAGCGCCAATTATAATCTGACCGATTTGTACAAGTTGTTTTTTAGATGCTTTATTGATTGTTCGTTCATGTTTAGGTTCGTGTTCCTTTAAAGTCAAACGAACATAAGGATCTAATGACAAATATAGATTTCTTAAAACAAATTCATTTTCTCCCAATTTTAAATTTTCAATGTCAATTGTACGATCAACTAGTTCAAAGTGCTCATCAACTTTAGGCATTCCCTTTGGATGTGCCTTAAGCACTACTCCTTTGTTAGATATGATTGTCATTTTTTTTTAAAAAAAAAAATATTCATTATCAAAGCTGTATTTATACTAATCCCGGAGAATATATTTTCCGCTTTTGATTACTAATTATGAAAACCCCATAAAATGTTAAACTCTCCTGTCGATCACTCGACCTAAAATTTTAGACGGAGAAGTTTACGTTGAATTATGATGTAATGTGGTTTTACGTAGTTGTTATATATACTTTCGCAGATAGGTGTGACGACTGTGACGTCCCAAAATAAAAAAAAAATAAATAAAATAATTATGTAATATAATTGCAGCTCCGTTTTGTGGGCGCCGACCCTAAGTCTTAATAATTTTATTTATATTTCAAAATTTACATAAAAATATCAAGTTTAATATATATAATAACTATATGATAATTAATAGTCAGATACTTTTACAATAGTTCTTCCAATATTTCTACCGTCGAATAAGTTAACAAAACCTTCAGCAATATTTTCAATTCCATCAATCACTTTCTCTCTATAAACAATTTTACCAGCTTTAATCCATTCAGTAAAATCCTTTTCAAATTCATTTTGAATATCTGTTCCAAGATATTGAGATACAATAAATCCTTGCATAGTAATACTTCTTAAGAAAATAATTTCTAAATTTTTTACTCCGTATTTTTCGTTAAAAGGTAAGTTATATTGTGATATCATACCACAAACCACAATACGTGAAAATTGATTGCAATGATTCAAAACTGTTTCAAGAGTCTGTCCACTATTTAATTTTTAGAATAATTAAAAAAAAAAAACTTTACGAAAATAAAAGATTATACTATTTAAATTTAAAATGATTACATACCCAACGTTTTCATAATAAATATCGATACCGTTTGGACAATATTCGGATAATGCCTAAAAATATGAATGTATTAATTAATAATGAAAAAAAATAACGTATTCACCTATTTTGTGGATACCTTTTTCACCGATATAAAAATTTACCGACATCATTTTGCCGACATAGTATTAACGGTCATGAAATTTTGCCTTTAATTAATTTCACAGTAATTAATAAGAAAGCAAGAAATATTTTCAATGATATACATTTCGGTAGATAAATTTTCATGTCGGTAAAATGGGAAGTCAGCAAAATGGCGTCGGTTAATTTCATGTCGGTGAAATGGCTGTCTGTAAATTGTACCATAACCAAAAAATAATGCTCAATATCAAAAATTAACATATTGTACCTTATTAAGATCAGTTTTCTTATAATTAAAGGCAGCATCAAATTTTAATTCATTCAAAAGATAGTCAACTTTCTCATCAGATCCAGCAGATCCAACAACTTTCAATCCTTTAATTTTAGCTATTTGTCCAACAAGCAATCCAATAGCACTAGCAGCAGCCTAAATGAATAGGTAATTTATTATAAATTCTTTTTTTTTTTAACAAAAAAATGAGCAAATAAACATAAAATAATATATATTGTATACCGAAACATAAATTGTTTCTCCCTTCTTTGGTTTTCCAATAGATATAAGGGATGCATAAGGAGTTAAACCACCCATTTTAAGAAGACTGGCGTAATAACTCAACGGAATATCTTTTAATGATTCTTTATTTATGGGAGAAAAAATCGCTGCAAAATCAGATTTGATATGAGAATATTCTTCCCAACCTAAATTAAAAATGATTTTTGTTATAAAAAGGTTTTTAACTTGTTTGTACGTTTTAAATATTATTTACCAACAGGTCCATAGACGAGATCTCCAACTTTGAAATTAGGATTATTTGTTTTTACAACTTCAGAAACTCCAACGCCAATAATAACTTGTCCAATTGATACCCTCTTTTCAAGTAGCGTGTCGACTGATACATATTCTGGTTCCGGTTCTCTTAAAGTAAAACGAACATAAGGGTCTAAAGATAAATATATATTTTTTACAACAATTTCATTCTCTCCCAAGTTCAAATTTTTAATGTCAATAGTACGAGGAACTAATTCAAAATGCTTATCGGCATTAGGTAATCCTTTAGGATATTCCTTGAGAATGAGTCCTTTGTTTGATACAGCCATTTTTTTTTCTTATTTGTTTTTTAAGTAAAAAAAAAAATGTATGAATTGGAAATTTATTATCAAAACTTATATTTATAGAAAAAAAATAAAGTTTAGCCTTGAAAATAATTTATTTGTTGTACTAATTAATTAAAAGAAATCCTTAGTGAGGATCAAAAATATTATCGCTTCATATTGAGATGCTTAATAAGGAAAATCAATTTAAATATGAAAGATTTTATCAAGGTATTTTATTTTATGTATATTATTTATTTATTTATTTTATTGTTTATACTGATTGCGGTGTGATACTTTTGTAAAGCCCGTATGTGTTGCGGACTATAATGCGTGGTATATTAACGTCCGTGAAAAAAAATCTTAAATTATACTTGATTGTTAATTTTTAAGAATTTTTAAGTAATTCTGACGATCTTGCAGTCATGTGAGTCATGTGAACTTTGGATGTATTATTAATTAAGTAGTATTTTTTTTTTTTCATAAGGGCTTAATTAGGGAATTTAATTGGCCTATCGAAAAATTAGTAATCGATCAATTGAATAATCAATATAATTTGATTGTCGATAAAATTCTCATCAATTAGTAATTATTAATCAAATAAATCCAATTAAAGTAATGATTATACTAAATTAGTTTATCTTTCTTTTGAAATTAGTCAATTAGATAACAAAAATAAATAATTATTCACGGATTATTTTTAATAATATTATATTCGTCACCCTTCTTGCTTGTGTCTTGATATCAAAGTTTTACTTAATTATTAATTGGTCATTTGAGTAATGCAGATTTCTGCGAAAATAAGATAAGCCAATACCACTATTCCGATTTGATCGATCGATTCATATTTACTAGAATCGGATAAATGATCGGCCGATAGGCCGATCATTGTTTTAGTAAAATTTAAAATTTACTATTTCAATTAGTCAGGTTTATCCCCTGCCATTTACACAATAGTAAGTATATTTTATTGTTGAATCAATTTGTTTGAATTTTGTAGTTTGCGTTTTTTGTTAGTACGTAGATTTTAAATCGTACGTACTACTTTGATTGCTAAATATAGAAAATTGTACGTATGTAATGAAAAAAATCATACATACAGCCTCGCCATACACTTTTCTCCTTCTTTAAAATATGAAAATAAAAATTTAAATGAATATTTTTATTTGTTATACACTTATACTAGCATGTCATTATTTATGTGCATTTATCTTTAAATAAATAAATTATAAACAGTAATCATATTTAAGCTTTTTGCAAAAATGTATTCATGTTCTTTATTAAATTTAAATTTTTTAAATTTTTTAATTTCTCGCAGAACTTAAGGAAACTGCAAAATATTAAATTACCTATAAAAAAAAATTATAGGATTTCTTGCTACATTATAGTCCTAATTCCTTTTCTTTACTAAATTAGCCAATTCTAAAGCTTCGATAATTTCTTTTACATCTGAGAGAGCTAATTTCCATTTTATTAATTATTTAATATTTTAATTGATGTAATTATTTTAAATTTATTTATATTAATGTAATAAAATATTTATAAAAGAAATTTTTTTAAAAAATGAATATTGAATTGATAAAAAAACATTAGGGAAAGAATAATTACATAATTATATTTTTCGTATTTAATATATTGTGTAATTGTCTTCTGTATAACTTGTATAACTGTTGATAATTATGTGTATACTATCATACATACTTGTACAGTATTTCCGGGTATCATATATTTTCTCGTCCTATCACAAGATTTGTTTGTATCTAATATTTAAATTTTAAGAATTTCGAGTATAAACTTCATTACTTTGCAACGCAGTTTCACGGAAATTCGTATCCTATCAGAAAATACACTATTGTTGAAAGAACAATAAGGCTAAAAAATAAATATCCGCGATATCCGTTTCGCGACATCCGCCCCAATAAGATCGACTAACCAAATTAATAATAAACTAAACCAAAATTGTTATTGTGATTATCCAAATGAGGAATATCTTATTCCAACATCGTATTGTTTGGGACAAAAAATCAATTTGGCGACATATAATGTAATTTATTAATAAAATTTATATTACTTGCATTTAAATTTATGTATTTTAATAAGCTTTATTAATATAATAAATAAGTGTAACTTTAAAAAAGAGGTCTTTACATTATTTTTTACAAAATATTAAGACTTTGCATTTTTATTATTAAAATTATTTAAACATTAATATCAAAAACAAAAATACATGTAATTTACAACATTTTCGAACAACTTTACTTAACTCTCAAAACTTCAAAAAAATGCTTAACTTCCAGAATAATATCAATATATCTCATATTTAGTATTATCATAAAACTACAATAAATAACAATGATGATTAAAATATACAAACTGAAAAGAGAGAAACTATTATACATATTTAAAGGCCATGTAAATCGAAACACTTATATAGCTGGGATTTCGTTCATCAATACTTGGTTCTCTAATACAATCTGCAACCCTTGAGAGGAAAATTATATTTATTGCTAATATTGATTTCGTCCAATAATAGTCATTGCCGGAAAGGAGTGCAATGTTTAACATTTGGACTATCGGAGCCTCTATGATTTTTACTTTATAAACTAAACTAACAAATTTCCTATAACGATCATTTCTATTTAATCTAAATTTATATTATTCGCAGGGGTATTATTGGTGTAAAATATGAAACAAATTTCATTAATGATTGCAAATATATGAACAAGAAAATCAAATATGAACTCTTTTAACATTGAGTAAGATGAAGCTGCAAGAAAATTATAAAGAGATAATACAACTAAAATGATAACAACGCCAGTTGTAACTACAGAAAGGATTGGAATCCAGAGGGGAATTGCGAATTTTTCGTGGTTTTTATAAAATACTATACTTGGTAGAATGTATAATGATGAAAGATAAAGAAGGTCTTCGAAAACTCCTTTAAAGGTTAGTTTGGATGTTACTATTTTAAAGGTTTGTTTGACCGTTAACTTGAGTTCTGCCTTTTCTTCGTCTGAACCTTTTGAGTTTATCGAATTTGCCTCGGTTGATCGTTCCGGTTCTTCCTTATCTTCTGATCCTTTCGTGCCAAATAAAAAAACTATCAGTATAGGAACAAGCGCATTGATTACTTGATCAAACACATCTTGTCTAGGATCATATTCGTCAGCAAAAAGCTGAACCAAAGGATGACGAGAGAATAATTCCAAAGAGAAGACGTTTTAAATGGCGCATTTTGTTGGATAGTTGTTGTAATAATTAGTAGTTAAGGTGAATATATATATGTTGAGCATCATATTACTTCTTGACACGCCAGTTAATGGGGCTAATCTTTTTGTATTTTATTTTTCCAAAAATAATGGTACAAATGATTATTTTCTGGGCGATTCTATACTTGTGATTATCTTTCTGACGCAGAATATGTGGGTGGGATTCGTATTTTAAATTTCCAAAAAAACAACAGTGCAAATAACCTACCTTAGATTATTACAATAAGTTCTAATTTGCATATTAGTAAGACCTACTAGTAATCTTAATAAAGACTGGCGTACGACATGCTATCGAACAATACAAAAGAAGATTCTAATCAGCATAATCTACCATAAAATATTGTGATGTGTTATTTTGGTACAGCACGTTATCGAATAATAAATTTTTAAATTTTGTTTAATTTGTTTCAGTAAATAAACAGATTCACAATAAAAAAAAAGATTCTGAACCGCATTAACTACATAGACTATTGTGTTGTATTATTTTGGTAGATCAAATCGTTGTTTATAATTAGAAATGGCTGAATATTGTACTGGAGTGGTGATACCTTGAAATACCCTAGCCGCCTAGCGTTACCAAAAAAAAAGCACTGTGACGCACAGTGCTTTTTTTTTTTTGTGGTAACGTTAGCTGTACCCCTTTTTCTTAAATATGATTGGGCCAAAATGTGGCACATCCGATCATTATTAGCCACAAGGTTTCTTTGCTCAATTTGCTGTTTCGCGCGAAAAAATATAAGAGAAAGAACTTCAAAAATATTTTAATTTCAAATATAACAAGAACCAAAATTTTAATATTTTTAATATTTTAACATCGCATTTCAAATTAAAATAAAATGTTTTATATATATTTTATTATAAAGTTTTAATAAACAAATAAACTAAAATAGTTTAATAAAGTGCCAAAATTATTCTGTAAAATTGAAACAATAATAATTCCATGAATATTTACTCAATAATCATAAAAATTAATATCTGGATATTTCCATACCTGCTGAACAACTTAATTATTCAATAAAAGCAAATTTCGTTTGACCAAAATGCTTAAATTATGCCATAAGTATTTGATACTACTAATACTGATTTCAATATTGGAGGTCTCATAAAATATCGATCAATAAATCCCGCATATTCCTAATCGAATCGACTGAACAATAATATAAATTAATAGTTATTCAGTTTAAAATAAAAAAAAATTTTTTTATATATTAAGATTACCTTCAGTTGCATTTCTATTGAAATGTACAGTACAGTAGCTTAGAACTTGAACTTACATGTATTAGTTTAGAATTTGTTTGAAAATTTTGATTATACTCTAAAATATTAGATTCATTTGTATAATTTTTATCGTAAGAATTTTTCCACATTTTTTCGATTTCATCATAAAGAGTATCATCTATATCAGGTCTTTTTAATGGATCAGCATTCCAAGTTTCATCAAATTTTTATATTCTGATGGAATTTCTGATCTAATTTTGGTCTCATGTCATAAGCTATTTTCATTGCAAGATCATAAGAGGTTCATCATCAAGAATCGTTTGCTTTAGAAATTCATGTTCACTGGTTAGGTTACATAATGAACGCTATAATCTAATAATGTAACAGCTCTTTCAATTGCGGCGATAGTAATAATCGTGGCCATGATAATATTTAAAAATTTTTTAATTTTGGAAGGGGAAAAATGCGTATTAAATCCCGGGTCGTGATCATCGTATTTATTTATAATTCAGGAAATTAATTTGAGGTTGGATCCATCCAAACAAAAAGGCACGGATAATTAACCGAAAAATACTATAAAAAATTATGATACAAGAAGAGCACGTGACCGTAATGATCGCACTTTCGGATGGTAGAATTATTTTAATTTCCAATTTATTACATCTCAATTTGCTATATTAAATTATATTTAATACAAAAATTTTCATAAGTTAGTCGGAAGTAAAAGTTCGCTATAGATGAAATTTCTGCGTGATACGACGCTGGAATAACTAAAGATTCGACATCGTGTTACGTCGTTATGAGATATTATGAAAATGGGAATTTATATTCGTATCTTGACGAATCAATGGGAGCTCTTTTTTTGGAACACGGTCTCGTTCACAGAAATTTACATGGAGGGAACATACTGGTTGAGAACGAAATGGATTCAATAAATGCTAAAATTACAGACACAGGATTACATGGACCTGTTGATAAATAAATATGTTCTAAGCAAATTTACGGAGTAATACCCTTCGTTTCTCCTGAAATCTTTTATGGATATACTCATATACATTAACTAAAGAGTCTGACATATACAGCTTCGGCATGATCATGTGGATGTTATCAGCTGGTGTACACCCTTATTGTGACAGACCTCATGATTCACAACTTATACAAGCGAGCTTTCGCTAGATTATTGTTACAATGTTTCATCCAATAGACCAACTGCATCACAGCATTTAGGAAATTGGGCTATAACAATATGTGATCGACAACCGTTTCATCGACAAATATTATATGAATTAAATATAAAAATTTATAAATATTTTACAAATGAAATAAGGTAACATGTTAAATTATTAGACATGTGCATTATAGATTACAAAAATGTAATAAATAAAAAAAAATCAAAAAAAAAACATTTAATCAAAAAAATAATTTTGCACAGTGTTTCTTTGTTGCGTTCGCTAATTTATTGACCAAAATTAAAAAATTTATTATTTGATGACACACAATGAAAGTGACACAAAAAAGCCTAAATCACAATTTTATTCTAATGGTACATGGGAACTTTAATTCAATAAATCTGATATTCAGACTGGAATTGACATTATGAGAAGGCATCACTGTGAAAAAGTTCCTTTAGACTAT
This sequence comes from Rhizophagus irregularis, assembly GCF_026210795.1. Lineage (NCBI taxonomy): Eukaryota > Fungi > Glomeromycota > Glomeromycetes > Glomerales > Glomeraceae > Rhizophagus > Rhizophagus irregularis. Next base: position 2,686,781 of record NC_089430.1, on the reverse strand, counting down.
TAACGAAATATAGATGAAGAAAGATGATTTTTTATTTCCAAGGAAAAAAGAATTCCGTTATATTGAAAGTATGTTTAACATCATGTTGGAAAGAAAATTTATCAACAGTAATAATTGTAGTATTGTACAGTACATTTAAGAATTGCGTCACATGATAAATGTCTCTGTTATGGCCAAAGTGAGGGATGGGAGGGATGGGAGTCATGTTAGTTAAATTGGTAATTCACTAGTTATTAAATAAATCTATTTTTTTTTTCATCTAAAAAACGTGATACAACCGATTTGTAACCAACATACGCATATACGCCGTATACGCGTAATGGATATAACGCGTAGCACGTCTGAAATGTGTGTCAGGTTGACGGCGCAGTGTGGCGCAGTAATTCAAAAAAATCTAAGTTGAAGATTTTCTTTTTAATATAATGCTTTCAAATTTACACATTAGATGTATTTTCATCTGTTTTACAAAATTCACTTATAAACGGAAGGAGGTTTTGGACGTAGATTTTGACTTTAGTATATAACAACTGATTTTATCGTCTTTGCCGATCATTTCCAAAATTGGATTTGTCAAAAAAACGGTTTTTGTTAAATAACTCGAAAATGGCCTTCTAAATCGCCCGTATATACTCTAAGTAAATTTGCAGAGCGGACGAAAATACATCTAGTGCAGTAATTTAAAGGTTTTATTTTAAATAAAAAAAATTGCAATTTAATTTTTTTGGAAAAATCGCTGCGCCACACTGCGCCGTCAACCTGACACACATTTCAGATGTGCTAACGCGTAAACAATCTTACATTATAATAATCACAATGACTCACAGTATTTGATTTTAATGATTTTCCCATGATAAGAAATTATCTATAAAATCGCATATTAAACTCTTTAGTTTTGAAAAGTTATTTTTTCTATTTATTTTAATATAATATTTTCTTCTTTAATACTTATTATAACTCTTGAAAGCTAATGTTTTATTTAATAAATACATATATCACCTTTGTTGTTATCCTTCCTTGCAAAAGCCTTGAAAGTAAATGGAATAATTTATTGGGCTTTTTTGTTATCCTGGTAAGTGGAAATGACTAAGCTGGGATGTATAAGGGATTTGTGCACCTAGTGTGCTTCGGTTATCCTCCTCTTCTAGTAGTCTGGTTACCTTTAATGAGAAAAACAATATCTCAAGCTATGTCGCAGACTTCTGTATGTGGGGCCCTTCCCTTTGGTGGTGGGTCTCATGTCTTATTATCAATGTGACAGTACCTCTGCACGAGTTTGATCACTCACGATATATCGTTAATGTCAGTTGATAGTAGGCATGGGGGCTTGAATCTGTCTTTTCTACAAAGCTTACTTAGAGTACTCGAGTCTTCTAATATATATTTTATTTTTTAGATTCTCATGTTTCACCTTAGGCAATAATAACTTGACATAACAAGAAATCTTTCTAAATTTAAGGAATAGTTTTTATAGAAAAATAAATTCCGGAGGCCAGATAATTAAGATAATTAAATATTATTATTTTAAAAAAATGAATTTTATTATTAAAATCTCAAATTTTTAGTTATTTAAGAAAGGTATTTTATTATCCTATTTTGTTATAACAAAAATCCTGCATGCAAAAATTATCTTTATAAACTCGCACATTGTGATATCTAATATTGTTAAAATTGTAAAAATCTTTTAACTCATTTGTAATAAAATTACCAATAAAGATTAGAAAGAGAATTTTTGTATTTTATTTTGAAAAAGTTAGGTTAAAAAGTAATTATTTTATATCAAAATAAAGAAGAGTATATTTTTTGTTGGTGGCTTTTATAACAATAGATACTTAAAAAAAAAAGTTTATCAGCATAAAATTTAGTAATGTCAGAGAATTTATAATCTCCTACGAGATCATATAACTATTTCTCCAACGACCAACTACTGAGTATGTTAATATCGTTAGAATTATTTTATAACCCATTTCTCCTTTCTATTTAACTTTTAAACTTACTATATTTTCATATATTGGTAAATTTCTTACATCTATAATTATCTATAATTCCAAATTTTATCGTCATATCGTGATCCAAAAAAAATTTTTTAATATTGACATTGAATACTGATCAAAAATGAAAAATCCAGGGTAACTACCCGGGATCTTTGATCAGTACGGCTTCATAGAAAAGTTAAGGCATGGGTTACCACAAAATTAATTCGTACAGTAAATTGTCCTACGCTTCACCCCGGACTGTATAATTAATAATTAGAACACAAATTGTAATTAGCATTTTAATAATATTATGACACGTTTTATTGAGGATGAATGTGTGCTTATAGTCTGTATAAAAAATATAATTTTATCTAGGCATACTTAACCATAAGAAATAAAGCTCTTATAATTCCAACGCAAAAAATCATTACTATTCATTTCATTGATCTGGTGGAAAGAAATTAATTGTGAGAAAAAGATCATGCTGATTCCCTATAAAAAATTTTATCCGTTATTTCTGTAAAATCTCCGTAAAATGAGCCTTTCACGGATCCATTCACGGAAAATGTAAATAATTCGATAAATTCTAATGTAGCACGATCTAATCCAGCTTCACGATTAGATACAACTTGGTAGTCATCACCATGATACATTGCAAGTGACCCGGGGATATAAGGTTATTAATTCCGGATATATGAGCCGGAAAAAAGACGGAATATATCGATTTTTTTTACAGGATTGCAAAAATTACGGTTTATAAATAACAACTATCATGATATTAATAGGACCCAGAAATATATACAGGGGTAGGGTACACAGATGCGTCGCCATCATAGTGGAATTAGACGGAGTAAAGTTTTGATTTGCGTACAATTTTAGATTTTTCATCTATAGTTAGGTCATCAAGATTGCGTATTTTTTATCAAAATTTTTATATGTAAAAAATTAGTTTGCGTATTTTTGGCCTAAATTTGGCTAATCTTATATATATAATATATTTACTGTATTTATTTAATTAACCGCATTGTAATATTTAGTATTAATTGAAAGAAATTTCTAAGGGTTAAAAAGTGAAATTTTAGAAAAATATTATTAAAAAAATGGTAAATTCTATTTTTTTCACATTAGTATTTGGTTTTATAAATAATATAGAAGCCATGATAAAATAATTAATAACTTAAATGTCTGAAATTTTATTTGCGTATTTTTGCAGGATTTTCAATATCAGGTGTCAATTATGCGTACTACTCATATAAAAAGTCTCTGCGTACAGCTCATAGTAAAAAAATTTTTCGCCACCTGACCCCTATATATATATTTCTGGGTCCTATATTAATCGAATCGTAAATTTTATTGTAAAAAGGATAGCATGTTATTGAAAGTGCCTGAAACAAAGAATACAAATGATTATGAATTCAACTCGCAGAAAAAAAAAGATATACTTGTATAAAAATCATTATGTCTTAAATTGAACTTAAAAAAGAACTGCGTTAAATGAAATGGTTGTAATTTCATATGTGTGGTACAATTCAATCAGCTTGCAGACTTTAGTTCTGGGGTGACATGCTTAATATAAATTTAAAATTTTTTTGCGACAGTACGATTCTAGGGGTATACAAATTAATGTACGTTTTACCAGAGAACAATGCATTACATGGTTTGAACTTTATAATTTTATAAATTTATTGAAAATACTTGAACGTGATGAAATATAAAATAAAAAAAAATTTATGTTTATTGTATATATGGGTATAGTTTTTATAATGATAGAAATATATATAATATAGGATTTATAAGAGTATTATACATAATTTGTATTACGCTTATTTTTTGTCACAGAGTTATTGAGTCATTATTTATGAGAAAAAAATTTTACTTACCATTACCACAACATGTGAGCACAAATACGAGCACGCGAGCGGCGGGCACGCACTGATATAGGCACTGACACACCTTAAATAAAAAGTTAAAAAGTTAGTTAACGGAATACATTTTAGTAGAAGACTAATAACTCTGTGACCCTTATTATTTCATAAAGACATTTTTATTAAAAAGTAAGCAAGCAAAAGTTTGTCTTAAATAAAAAAAAAAATCTGTCAATCCTTCGGAATTTAACGTATCAATTCAATTACTACTTATGACTCAATGTGACAATTATTTTGTCAGTGCACCTGCATCTGGTTAATTCACAAGGTAGATGCCCGTCTTGCCCGAGTTGACCCGGTATCAATTTCCATATTGTAAATCAAAAAATTATGCCGATCTTTATTAATTTCTCCCGACTGGCCGCTTTTATATTTGCAATTTTTAATTATTATTACAGTAATGAAAATTAATTGATTTTATTTGCACAAATAAAAAATTTTCAACAGTGAAATTAACAATAACTTAAGTTATACTATAATGATTTTAGGTCATTTTAGTCACGATCAAAAGTAATGCATCGGTAATTTTTGATTCAACGTCATGTGAATAGAAAATAAATTTACACTAAAATAAGTTCCTTTTGGCAATTTTTTTACCCCAGACGTTGAGGTATTTGTTGATGCAAATCTTTTGGCCGCCATCATTTTACACCTTACAGTATTTACGTGTAGCACTCCTTCCGGAGTGAAAGATAAATACGGGTTTTATTTTATAGAGACTAGTCTTCTACTTTACTCGTTACTCGTTAATATTTTTCGTTACCACCCGATTTTAGATTTATGATTATGATCCCATTCATTAATCATAGGTTACCTTTTTTTCTATTATTAGAGGGTGAGTTTGCCAATATGGTGAATGGCAGTTTAAAAGAATAGATTTTATATGTTTCATTTAATTTTTTCTAAATAACTCTGCAAAGATATTTATGACGAAGGATCGTTATAGAGAACATAATACATACTGTATGTCTAAAGTAGGGAATTGAAATAAACAACTTACATTTACCAGAGAATGAAATTTTCAGTTTATAATAAATAATACATCACATATATTGAACTCGTAATTTTATTATGTTTATTATAGTGTTTATAATATTTGATATAATCAAAGAAATTATATAACTTACTTATAAAAATTTATATTATGCTTATTTTTGTCACAGAGTCGCAGAGTCATTATGAGAATAAAAGAATTTTACTTACATTTACCACAAGTACAATGACTATAGCACGCCTTACAAAAATAGCATTCTACATCAATTACACATTCTAAATACGAGCATTTATCAGCTTAAATAAAAAGTTAAAAGTTAGTTAACGGAATAATACATTTTAGTAGAAGATTAATGACTCTGTGACCCTTACTTATTTCATAAAACATTTTTATTAAAAAAAAAAGTGTAAGAAAAAGCTTGTCTTTAAATAAAAAAAAATCTGAACTCAATGTAACAATCTAACGCATTACTATTTATGACTCACCGTGACAATTATTTTGTCAATGCGCCCCTGCATCACGCATTATAAATATTTGTTTTCATGTTAAGTACGGCGCTTCATACTTTCCCTTGAATTAAACTTCCCCTGCTTTTCCTTTAACACAATTTTATTTGTTTTTGTAACGCGTGATTTTACTCCGTTTTAGATTACAGATAGCGACGGTTTCCGTTTACTTAGTAATATTGCCATCATTTGTAAACGTATAGAATATTTATAACAATATATAACAACACAATTATTTTGACATTATTGTCATTTAATAATTTTAAATACCAAATGAAAAAAAAATCCAAATAAATGAATTTTACTCATTTCTTCCGTAAATCGTATCTTTTTCCCGAGTGGCTGTTTTCGGATATTAAGGGTGAAGTCACTTTGTTCCATTTTTAAGTTGATCCTAACAGTTATTAGTCCGAAGTGTAATGAAAGACTATATATTTCTACGTAAAGAGTACACAAAATGTCTCGTTACAAAAGTAATAAAATATTACTAAAATATTACTTTTGGGCACAGCTCTTTAGAAAAAAGAGTATTTTTCAAAAAAAGTGATATCACATTATTTTTTTATGTTATAATATATTATTTTAAGCCTTTAATTTGTTTAAATGCTAATTAGAACCAAAATTTAAAAATTTAGCTTATCAATTAATCTGCCATCCCAACGTGACGATGCACAATAAAATATTAAAATTTGTGTAACTTCTTAAAACGGACTAGTAATATAGAATTAGAGAATAATTAATTTCCTTTTAATTTAATAATATTGTGTATTATATCTTAATATTGTTTTCTGAATTAATTACTAATAATAATTTTATTCACAATGGATAAATCTCTGGGCGTAGGCAGTCCACTAATTTTGATGATTTTAAACTGGTAGGACGGTCATATGGTCCATTCTATGGCGTGTTTTTAAGCAGTTATGTTTTGATAAATAGATTCTAATTTGTGATTCTAATTTGTGATGCGATAAAAAGTCTTGAAACCTTCGATTATCAAGGACGTTTTCCTTGTTAATAATAAATATTTACTGAGTGAATATGTTTTTATTTTGGCTTTTAAAAAATCAATTTTTTCTTTGTAAGCATTTAATTAATGCTTCTGAATTTACAATTAATCCTTCTTTTTTTCACAAAGTTCAACAAGGAATATATACAAATATATTTTTATTAGCTGAAGAATCAATTCAAAAAGCCATTTTCTAATTCAAACAAAGTAAATAGTACTATTATATTATGCATACTTAGCAAACGTAATTCTTTTTTTTTTTTGTTTAGATAATGTATTAAATAACATAACTAATTTAATGAATAATGATAGATCCTACCCAATTTACAATTGTAAATTCAACAAGTTACCATGACGACGATTGAACAGTGCGATTATTTAAAGATTGCTACGTGAAGCATTGAGAATTGTGGAAGAATAAGAAAATATTGGAATAAACGATGGGCAAAACCTTACATGCAGTTTGGACGAGTTTCAAGGGTGTTAAAAATTTAGTAACTGACTAACTGGTATTAATAAGTATGACAGACAAATTACAAATCCACGTACTTTGAAAGATCACAATAAGTATACGATGATTTACTCCGTAGATAAGATAGTAAATTAATTGAATTATGAAATATTCGCTTTTTTAAAATAATTTTAACTTTTTTAAAGGTGATTTTCGGTTTAAAATTTTAAATAAAATACTTAATGTCTTTAAATATTAATTTTTACTTATTTAATTACGTAACCACAAAATCATGTGATACGTGATAATCAACGCAAAATTCTCTTGAGGTTATTACGAAAACTAAAAGTGTCTTGATATTTATATATTTAGCTATTGTATACAGTCAGAAAGGATAAATACCAAACGAATAAACGATTGCTGGGTTGATTAAAATGATTGGCTTCAGTTGTTAAGTGTTCAAGGAGGGTCATCTGATAAGAATCTCACGTATAAAGATTATTTCATTCTCGCAATAAAATAAATGTCAAAATATATTAATTGCCGGAACCGTCACTCAACGGTACAAAATTAATTTGTAGATTCGGCGCAGATTTTATATGAATTACGTTAATTGGCATATTTTGATGCCGATTTTATCCCTAACGACGACTAACTAATCAATAACATTAAACGTGAATAAGCCACATAAGCCACAAAAAAAAAAATTTTTATCATTCGATATAAAATTTAACAAGTTTACCTTGGTGGAAATCACCATTCCACCTTATATTTTAGTTAAGTTGAGATTTTTTATACACGAATTTTGCAAATTTTACGAGTTTTTTTTTTAAAACAAATAATATTTTCTTTCCCAAATTAACAAAATAACAAAAAAAAAAATAATTTTTTTTTACTTTTCTTTAATTATAGATTGCCGATCATTTTGTACCGTTGAGTGGCGGGGCAATTAATTTATTCTATTTTTTATAATAGGCAAGCGCGATTTTAACCGGAAAATTTGCTTTTAAAAGCCAACCAAAGCCATTCTCTTAAAATTTTTAACCATGTATTTAGTGTAATATTTTGAGACATTTTTTAAAAGAAGAGATCATATTTTATGTAATGTTTTGATGGTGGGCTGAAGTGGGATTGATTAATCTGTTCACCCGAATTGACCCGACCCGTTCGGAACACTTCATTAATTTTAAATTGAGCCTCTGAGGCTATAAATTCCGGGAAGTAACATTTTCTATTGACAAGCCACGAAGATTCTCAAAATGTTATAAAAGAGCTCTTTTGGATTGATCTAAAAATACCAAAAAAAAAAAATGTCCCAAAAAACTTCAAGACTAACCTATCAAGTAAATTTACCTAGATCGTTTATAAAAAATCATCATACCCCTATTTTTAGTACAAATAATAATATTTTTTGGCGAATAATATTTTTTGAAGCCGATGACTGCTGTTATGGATTTTTTTTACAGCAAGTTGCAAACCCAGATGAAATTATTTGGAGAGAACATTCAACTTTTAATATATTCGCAAAAGAAATTAGAAATGAATATTACTCATTATACAATTAGAAAATGTTTACTTCGAAATGGAGAATTGATAATTGGAGCTAATTTTGATAACATTGAATATAATGAAAGCAACATTTCCAAAACACATTGTCCTGAACATATTCCAGAGGATCTTATAGACGCATGGAAAGATTAATTATTTAATTTTCCATCGGCTGACGTAGAATTTGATGTACAAGGTGAAAATTTTAAATTCTATGTTTGTAGTTCAATACTTTCCAAAAGATCCGAATATTTTAGGAAAATGTTATCAGATCATTTGTCCGATTCAACATTTCTGGTTAAAAATGAGCCTTCTATGGATAATAACTCAACATGTCAAATAAAACATCGGATTAAAATTTCAAAATATGGCCCAATTACAATTTCTGCCATGCTTGAATACCTTTACACCAACAAAGTTAGCAGATCAATGTCTTTTATTGAACGAGCAAAAAGTAGAATTTTAAACGAATTAACTTTGAATAATAATGATTAATCCAGGGTTTGACAATTGGATGTGATGTAAATTTTGGTGAAATTTACGATGATGTCACGGGATATATATTTTTCTTTTTTTATATATATATATTTATTTATCTTTTATTTATTATTAGTTTATTTTTAGTTATGTTATATAGAGATATTTTTAGTTATTTAATGATTAGAAGCTTAGCGGTGGGAAAGTGGCTGAATTAAAGGTGGCTTAATAGACAAATACGACCAATCGACACATTTGGCCGGGAGCCGGGTGGCAAATCTATTCAGTCAGATTCGCACCGGATTTTTAATGATATATAAAGGACCGATGGTGGAAGAGAGTAGTTTTTGTAGTTTTGTAGTTTGTACAGTCCGTGTGGTTTTTATTAAGTTAAAAGATAGATATACGGATATTACAGAGCGCCGACAGAGGCAGTAATATCGTATTTTGTTGATTAACGAATGAAACTGCCGATTTGTTTCTGAATTTCTTATACACGTTTTATCAAACTGTTTATTATTGTTCCTTGTCGTTTATTATCGTTTATTATCATTGTCTTTTATTATCACTTGTTAATTTTTCGGTATACATCATTGATTATCCGTATACCTTTTATTATTAATACATACACAATCCGATATATCCTCAATTTATCACATCGTTTATTATCGTTCATTATCGTTTATTCATATACACTTTTATTCTATCGCTTGTTATATATCGTCATATTACCCTATCATTATTAACCAATCCTTATATTTCTTTCTGTTACTACCTGACTGTACGTCAAAAACCAGTGGTAACAATGACATTTTTTGCCGAGTCAATCATATTTGACGAGTTATTTTTTTCAAAATTTTTTATAATTTTTGATTGTCTTTATTTTATTCTGTTTTAGTTTTCTTTTTATGTAAGTAAATATTTTAAATAATAAAATATGATAAATAAATTATATCAAATTAGGTTTCTTGCTATAATAAAAAGAATTAAAAAAAGTTTTATAATGTATTTAAATTTAATTAACATTATAGTAAATTTCATTAATATAGGGAAAAAATAATATCCCAGTTGCTTCTGCCGAATCATTGTTTGAGGAAATTGATAACATTTCGGAGCATCAAGCAGTAGGAATGGGAAAAGTTCTGATTGAGCGATTTGAGTCGGTTCGTTTGTACATTGGTTCAAAATCGGTTATAATAAATTTTGATGTAACCATTTCGACTTTTGGAGGGGCCCAAGTCGAAATCATTTCGACCATTTCGACCATTTTGGAGGTCAAAATTAACCAATTTCGGTTTCATGTATAAATTCGGCGGATTGGCGGATCGGGTTCAAAAATTTAGTTTGTTCCAGGTCTATGAAAACAGCTGTAAAACAATCGCGATATACCGGATTTTATGATTCTATGTCAGTTATATCAAAAAATCTTGATATATCAAAATTTTCAAATTCGGCGGTAATATATCCTTTATTAGCATACCTTTATATTATTGTAAATTTGTAATTTTTAAAAAATGCTTAATTCCCAGCCGATTTTTGACCAGAATTAAAATTAATCATTTTATACCGAAATTCTTTACAAATAAATATTGCATACAATTTTACCATTCTTTTTTTTATTTTAATATTTTAATCAAAGTTTGGGAATAGCTTTATTTTTCTGTATATCTTGATACGCCGGATCCTAACATAATTTTCATATAAAATCCGGTATAAGAAGTTTTTTTTGATATATTGGATATCTTGATATATCAGATAACAAATCAATCTGATCGCCTGTGTATAGGAATTAGAAATGGGTTGGCAACTTTAAATCCTATTTGTCCTATAATCATTGTATTGTACATCGACTGCAAAGGAGATTCCTTATTTTAATGGCTAGAATTGTTAAGTCAATCTATATTTTTTTTTTTTTGCAATTTTAAAATATTGTTAAAATAAGGTGGTTTTCTTGAGTAATGGTTATTCATAATTTACATCAAATTCTTGACTTACAACGGAATTTTACATTTTTACAAAATCTTTAGCTGATTTTAACAATTACGAAATCTATGATTTTAGTTTTCCACAGCTTGTGTCATCAACTGAAACTCGAAAACAATTATCAATAGAAATCGAAACTATAACATCAGATTTTATTGCCGGGAGTGAAAATTTTGCAATAATTATATGAATAAATGTATTTTAGCAGGTGAAGTAAGTCAAATTTAATTAATGTCGTCAGATTGAACTGTAAATAGTAAATTTTTTAAAGAAAATCTCAGATATTTAATAAAAACTATGAAACAACCTTTGCGGCTTTGCCTTATAATTGACATTTGTTTATAAGCGATAAGCTGTTTTAATAGTAACTAATTAGCAGAAATTTTGATTTTTGTAATTTTATGTTCATGACGCGTTATAAAATAATTCACGTAAATGTGATGAATCGTAGTAAAATGAATCAAATTAATTGTAATAAAATAGTTTTTACTGTATTTATTTCATTGTGATATAAAATATGATAAGTTGATAACTTTCAAAATTTAAAGACATAATTTTATATCATGTTTTATAGTAGAAAATCCGAACATTAAAGAAAATCCGATTGAAGAAAACCCGATGTCAATTCATTATAAAACAAACAGTTATACAGTGACACCTCTCTAAGTGCACCCTCCTTGGGACCATAGTAAAAAAATAGTAGAATGTGCACTTAGAGAGGGTGTGCATTTATAGAGAGTAAAATATTAAGAGCTCTTATAAGTTGGGACCAGGCCCACCGTGCACTTAAAGAGAATTTATATAGTGCGTGCACTTATAGAGGGTGCACTTATAGAGGTGTCACTGTATATATGAAAGGTATTAAAACTCATCTTAGAAATTTATCAAACAAATCATTTTTACAACTAGTTCAATCATTATTTTTTGCAATAGTATCGGATCACATTTTGGACTTTTTTATTTAGGAGTTCTAGTAATTTCAACAAATCTTGGTCACGTATTGCATCTATTCCTTGATCATAGTATACTAATAGCGCACGGTTATATAACGTTATGGCAGTTTTTATTCGCTATTGATTGCATATTTCATAATTTAGGATTTAACTGAATAATCATTATAAAGTTCAGTTTTTCCAATAAATATATTTTGATGAAAAAAGCTTAATAAGTTAATGTATTATCACGTTATAAAAAGAATGATTTTTTAAGTATAATAGTATATATAAATAAATTTATTTAAATAAATAAAAATAAAAAAATAAGTTATTACACGCAAAAAAAATATAAAAAAAATATAAAACATTGCTTTAAAATCTCAACCAATTAGCTGAATTATCTATAAAATAACCACACAAATATTAAATCGTATGAATTCAAGAAGTAGAAGATTTCTCCATCAATCTCTATTTCTCAATGGTGTCACGATATTGACGAACTTAACAAATAAAATTCTCAAAGAATAATACACAAAATAATAAAACTAACGGTTTTAATATGATATTTAATGGATCTATAACACACTAGTACTTCTCACCCGTTGTATAACCTTAATAATGTTAGCTAGGGGCGGAAGCATCACAAAAAAATCATATTTATGTGAATATTGCTATAAATGAAACTACAAGAATTTACTTATCTAATTCTAATCTATTTAGATCCTTAATAAGTTCCTCTTGATCTTTAGACGAATCAAGATCTTCGACTAATATAATAAAAGATAATATTTATTAAGCATATCCATTATTAATATAAATAATATAATGTTATTTTACATATACTTACTATTATTAGGTATCTCGAAATCGTAAGGTTGGCTATGAAATGCTATAAAGAAATTATTTAAAGTTACTACCATACTATGTGAGGAGACATAAAAGTACAAATCATAATTATTATTTACCTTCTTGTTCTTCTGTTGATATTAATATAAAAATATTAAACATAGTAATTTTTGAATAATTATTTATTTAAAAATAATAAAAAGGCTTTTTTATATTGAAATCTTACCTTCAGTTGCGTTTCTTGGTTCTGGTAAATTTTCAAATTGATAAAGTTTACTAGTTGATAACGTAGAACTTGAACTTAAATTCGAACTTGAACTAGAGATTTGAGATGAATTATTATATTCTAAAGTATTAAATTCATTTGCATTATCATTATTGCAAATATCTTTCATCATTTTTTGAATTTCTACATTAAGAGTATTTGCATCAGGTCTTCTTAATGGGTCAGCATCCCAACATTGTTTCATTAGTTCTTTATATTTTGATGGAATTTCTGTTCTAATTTTTGGTCTCATACCATTAACAATTTTCATCGCAAGATCATAATCATGTTCATAATTATTAAAGGGTGCTTGTCCTGATGAAATTTCCCACATAAGTATACCAAAACTATAAATATCAGATGCAAAAGTATATTCTTTTCCAATTATAACTTCAGGGGCTATATAAGGAAGATTTCCATATATACTTTTTAATGGTTTATCAGCGGGCCCACAAAATCCAAAATCACTTACATACCAAGAACCATTATATCGTGAATATAAAATATTTCCAGAATGTAAATCTCGATGTACCGCTTCATAAAAATGAATGTTATAAAGTGCAGAAATAATCTTAACAACTATATTTATTTTTTCTTCCCATGTATGTTGATACTGTAAATATTTTCTTAAATCTTTATCCAATAATTGCATTACAAGCATATAATCTCCATTCGTTGGATCTTGAGTTAAACCATAACAATTGACAACGCTAGGAAATTTGTTACTTAACGCTAAATGTGATATTGCCTATAAATATTTTTAAAATAATATTCGTTACACATTTTAAAAATTTATAAATTACTTATCATATTTTTAAATTATTTACCTCATCAAACCAACTTCTATTAGCATTTTCAACATTTTCCAATTTTTTAAGTATTACTTTAAAAGTTCCTGATCTTTTAAATTGTTGCTCCTTAGAATTCCATTCAATATAATGTCCACCGATCCAAATTGCTGAATAAATCTCAGAACATCCACCTTTAGTTATATATTTAATATCTTGTAAATTATTGTATGGTATCCATTCAACTATATTATCTGGATGTAATGATTCTTTCTGTAATACTTGTATTAGATAATTAATATCACTATTTCCAGAAGTCCAGTTTGAAAAATTATTTTTTAAATAGGTTCGAACACAATGTTCACAATATAGTGTAGCCAAACACTCTAAAGCACAATTTTCACATAATCTTTTTTTTCCTTCATTAGATATAACTTTAATATAATCATGATCTTGTTCTATTATTTTTTTTGCTTTCCATTTTTCATCTTTTGTAAGAGATTCATTTTCAAGAATTTTTTGTTTTATAAATTCATATCGTTTCGTTAAGTTATTGCAAATGTTAGGATCTATTAATGTATCAGCTTTTTGAATTGCAGCATAAACAAATTCATATCTAATAGTAGCCATAATAAATTAATATAAATTTGCCCAAAGAAAAATATGTTAACTTTGAAATTGCAAAGAGAGAAAATAATGAGATAACGAAAAATACCGGAATTTTTATATGATTACGGTTGTAAAACTCCGAGATTCTCCCACGCCCAATCGCCAATCAGTTTGTCATGTCTGTCGTACAAGTTATAGGCGAAGATTTTTTTTTTAATTTTGGCCGAATTAAATTTAAGATCAAGAAAATAATATTTTTTTGAATTGTCATGCAAAAAAGGCTTATTAAAATTATTAATTTTACATCCAAAGAAGCCTGCACCACAAATATTATGTATGTATCTATAAAATTATGAATATTTTTATTTATTTTTTTGAAAAAAATTGTTTAATATGATCGTTTCAAATTTAAATATGCTTGCATATATTATTAAATCTGTCAATTCAGTTAACATACAAAACACGTTCGTAAAATATATTTGTTTAAAAAAAAAAAGAGGCAAATCACATTTGTGACACAAAAACACAACGAATGCATTGGTTGCATCGTTTTCTTCACCTTTTCAAAAAATCAATAGAACCCAACTTTGTTCAATTTTAAATAATAAGTTAAAGTACGCAATCTAAGCGTTAATATTTTAATATTTTCCAATAGGTCATAACTCATAGTAACGAAAAGCATATTTATACCGAATATACTGTTTACTGCATATATAATTGGAAAAAATGCAAGAAGAAAAAATTAAGTTATTAGCCAAAAGTTAGTTAAAATAAAGGATGAAAGTAATTAATTTAAACTATTTATATAACTGGTAAGTAAAAAACATACAGTAATTAACTGTGCATGAATATGACAACTAAAATTTTTTTTATGGTTTTGTGAATTTGATTAATTAGAAACTTTTGCTTTTATTTTCTTTTGCAGGTATTCATGCCGATTTTGGTAAGACCGTTATTTTAAGATGGGATTAATATATTGGTTATGTATATAAATAACGCGTTAATTATTTGCTTTTTTTATAAAAAACCGTTAATATTAGGCATGAATTTGAATGGGAAAGAGCTGAATATTTCCATTTAGCTTGTTCTGAGGAGAAAGTAACGTATGCGTAGGGTTTAGGACAATATGAGTTCATTGAGAAAGGAATATTCAAAGCCCTTCCGTTTACATTCTGGAGGATTTCTGGGAGATCAGCCATGCATAATAATTCATCCTTTCAGAATGGCCGATATTTTTTATTCCATCCAATTACTATGATATAATAATTAACTCTTGGTCACTTTCCCTATTTGATAATTTCTCGCGCAAAAATGACGATTTTAATAAAATTATTTTTTTTCCATATTATAATTTTCTCATAAAAAGGTTTCTATTTAAAAAGAAGTTTTTTATTCAATTATTCAAGCAGTATTTACATATAATCTTTATTCTAAACCAAGGTATTAATCATAATGTTGGGATTGTTAAATTTGAAAGGAAACAAATCTATCATTTCTTTAAGCTTATCAACTTTTTTTTTTACTCTTCGTTAATTCAATATACAATCTCGCTCTTTAGCTCCCTTTCCCTTTTTTTCAATTCTATTATCTACAATACATATCTTATTGGAAAGGCTTTTAAAAATCTTTTTTAACTAATATATACTGTATATACATAATCCTTAAACCAAAGCAAAAGAACGAAATCATAAATATGAATTCACTTTGAATAACATTCAATGTTACAAATTATTATACATTGTCACTAAACTAATAAACATTTATTGTCAAATATAAGGAATAATTTAGATACCTGCTAAATACATGGATTGATAAAAAAATTTACCATTACGATAGACACTTTGAATAATTCCATGAAGACCAATGATATTATCAAACACAAGTCAGTAACATACGTTATTTATAACAAATGAATAAAATATTTAATATACTTTATTTACTTATCGTTATTTTTGTTCAAATTACAAACTAAGATTACTTAGTGTTTGAACAAACTTTTTTTTTACAAAAAAAAACAAAATTTACAATGACTACAAGTGAATTATTGAAGGATAATGGTTCCAAAACTTTTTTTTTAAAACTAATTTAATTGAGTTAGTTTACAATTTACCTTTCTTTTTTAACAGTTTTGGTAGTTTTTTAATATGTTCTATTATTAGTTTCATTTTAAAAAAAAAAATTTTTATATTTTAATATAATTAATCAAAACAACTTTATAAGTAAAATATTATTAACTTACTTATAATACTAAATCTTTTCTTCAGATTTTTTAAGTTTCTTGATTTTTGCTTAACTTCATCTATAAATGAATTTAAACATCAATCAATATATTTTTAGAATACATACATATACAGTATATATATTTTAAATATTAATAATTATATTAAATTAAAGCATCTTTACCTTTATAAATATTTAAGCAATCTTGATTTTCTAAATTTGGTTTGGTATTTTCATCTAATAAATTGTATAATTGTTAAATAAATCAAAGATCAAATTAACATTTTATATAAACAAATATTAACTTACTATATTCGATTATTTCAAATTGATTATTTGATTTATCAATTTCTTTAAAAAATAAAAATAAAAAATTAACTATTATTTAATTAAAAAGAATATATATATATATATATATTATATTCACCTTTAATAATAATTGGTTTCATTAAATTTTCACTTTTGTTAAAGTTATCAATAACTAATATATTTTTAAATATAAATATTAAACTAATTGTAAACTTTAGAATTTTAAAACTTAACAAAAACATGTTTACCTTTAGGAGTTTCCAAATTATCTTGTTTATCTAAACAAAATTTTGTAATTAATATATACTTTTTTTCATGTTATTTATATAAAACTAAATATTTATTTACCTTCAATTGTATTGGATTTGGTTAAATTTTCGACAATTAATGAATTTAATAAAATATCTAACAAATTTAATCAAATTAAGCCAATCATATAATTTCAAAATTTTCAATAAATTTTTAATAATCTATATACCTTCAGAAATTTCCAAATCATTATGTTGTTCTATATCATTTCGCTCTTCTAAACAAAAGTTTTTATCCTCATCTAGAAAATAATATAAAATTAAATAATTACAAAACTTAATCATTAAATTTATTAAATTTACAAAATTATTTACCTTCAATAATATTTGATTTTAATATCAACTCATTATTAATATCTAAATTTAAAAGGATAATTTGTTAGAAAAGCTTTACAATTAAATAGACTTTCAAACTTCAAATATTAATTATACTTGTAAATTCCAAATCATCTTGATTTTTTAAATGGTTTAAGCTATTATCAAATTCTTTAAAAAATAAACAATAACAAATACAATGTATTTTATAATGTTAGTTTAAAATGAACTTACTGTTATCAACCGGTGTACTAAAATTATATGGTTTACTATGAATTACTATGAAATTCAAAATATTCATAAAAGTTATTACATTTAAAGAGATATTAAAGTAATTATTATTAATGTTGTTTACCTTCTTGTTCTGTTTATTTAACATGAAGAATGAGCATAATGAGGACATATTATAAATTAAATGGTTCGTTAATTATTTAAAAATAAAACGGTTTTATCTTACCTTCAGTTACATTTCTTGGTTCCGGTACTTTTTTATCCTCAGAAATTTCCATATTATTTTGTTCTTCTGAATGAAAATCTGTATTATTGTATATTTCATTCTCATCTAAAAATTAGTAAGATATTTTATACAATTTCAAAATTTTACCAAAAGAAGATAAATACAAAATTAATTAATTAATTTACAAAATTATTTACCTTCAATAACGTTCAATTTTATGATATGATTATACGGTTCATTAATGTTATCAATACCTATTTTAATAAAGATAGTATCTTTATTAGAAAGTCCAAATAAATAGATCTAAATTTCAAACATTATAGTACTTTTGGATTCCGAATCATCTTGATTTTCTATCGGGTCATTATCAAATTCTTTTACTAATTATTAAAATGGATAATAATAAATATAATATATTTTTATAATGTCAGCTCATAATGAACTTACTGTTATCAACTGGTAGTACATGAGGTTTACTATGAAATGCTATAAAAATCAAAATATTAACCAAAGTTATTATATTTAAAGAGATATTAAGTAATTATTATTATTATCTACCTTCTTGTTCTGTTTATTTAATATGAAGAAAGCATAACAAGGACATATTATAAATTAAATGATTCGTTAATTATTTAATAAATAAAACGTCTTTACTTACCTTCAATCACATTTTCTGATTCCGGAACTTTTTTGTCTTCAGGAATTTCCATATTATTTTGTTCTTCCGAATGAAAATCTGTATTATTGTATATTTCATTCTCGTCTAAAAATTAGTAAGGTTTATTTTATACATTTCAAAAGTTTACCAAAATAAGATAAATACAAAATTAATTAATTTACAATATTATTTACCTTCAACAACATTCGATTTTGATATATGATTATACGGTTCATTAACGCTATCAATACCTATTTTAATAAAGATGTCTTTATTAGAAACCAATAAATTAAATAAATAGATCTAAATTTCAAACATTATAGTACTTTTGGATTCCGAATCATCTTGATTTTCTATCGGGTCATTATCAAATTCTTTCACTAATGATGAAAAACGGATAAGTATAATGTATTTTTATAATGTTAACTCAAATAAACTTACTGTTATCAACTGGTACATAAGATTTACTATGAAACGCTATAAAAATCAAAATGTACATAAAGTTATTATATTTAAAGTATTAAAGTAATTATCATAATGATTATTTACCTTCTTGTTGTGTTTAATTAAATTGATATTAATAAATAAGTATGAGTTAATAGTTGATTTATATAAAAAGTTTTTATACATTATTATCTTACCTTCAGTTGCATTTCTTGGTTCCGGCAAATTTTCAAATTGATAAAGTTTACTAGCTGATAATGAGCTTATTTTAGAACTTGAACTTAATTTTGAATTTGAATTTAAGTTAACTTGAGAAAGTTGAGATGAATCATTATATTCTAAAGTATTAAACTCATTATCATCATTATAAGAATCTCCCCACATTTTTTTGATCTTATTACGAAGGGTTGCTGTATTAGGTCTTTTTAATGGATCAGCGTCCCAACATTGTTTCATTAATTTTTCATAATTTAATGGAATGCTTGAAACAATCTTTGGTCTAATACCGTTAACTATTTTCATTGCAAGATCATAATTATGTTCATGATCATTAAAAGGTATTTGACCTGATAAAATTTCCCACATAAGTATACCGAAACTATATATATCAGACGCAAAAGTATATCCCTTTCCCATCATAGCTTCAGGTGCTATATAGGGAAGATTTCCGTATATATAATTTGTTGATTTATCAGCAGGTCCACAAAATCCAAAATCACTTATATACCAAAAATTCTTATCTTGTGAGTACAAGATATTTCCAGAATGTAAATTTTGATGAACTGCATTATTAATATGAATCCTATAAAGCGCTTCAATTATATCATATACCACGGCTATTTTTTCTTTCCATGTACATTTATGTTGTTGTAAATAACTTTTTAAGTTCTTATCCATTAAATACATAACAAGCATATAATCTTTATTATTTGATGGATCTTGAGTCAGACCATAAAATCTAACAATTCCTGAATATTTGTTACTTATAGTTAAATTTGATTTTGCCTAGAGAATTTTTAAAGATATTTGTTAATAAGTTTATTAGAAAAATTCAAAGAATATATTTAAAAATATATACCTCTTCAAACCAATTTTCATTAGCATTGTTAACATTTATTAGTCTCTTAAGTATCACTTTATGCATTCCGAACCTTTTTAATTGTTCCAACTCAGGATCCCATATATAATATCTTCCATCAATCCAATCTGCCGAATAAACTTTAGAACTTATGTATTCAATATTTTGTAAATTATCATATGGTATCCATTCAATTATTTGATCCGGGCGAAGAGATTCCAATTGACATTTTTGTATTAAATCATCAATATAATAATTTCCGGACGTCCAATTTGAAAAATTATTTTTTAAATAGGTTCGAACACAATGTTCACAATATAATGTCGCAAAACAAATTTGTTGACATTCTTCACACAATCTTTTTGTTCCTTTATTATAAAGAACTTTTTGATAATCATAATATATGGTCAATGAGTTTATCGCCTCCATCCGTTCAACTTTCGTAAGAGATTTATCATCAAGGATTGTTTTCTTTTGAAATTCATATCGCTTATTTATGTCATTATAAATTTTATAATCTGTTAAGGAAACAATTTTATTAAGTGTAGCGACAATTAATTCTTTTCTAATGGATGTCATTTTATTTTATTCTTTTTTTTTTTCTACAAAAAAAAAGAAAAAAGAAAGAAAAAAGAAAGAAAAAAATTAGGACGGATTTCTTGTGAGAAATTCCTTAAAATAGTAAGAAAAGTAATTTTAAATTTATCAAAAAACTTGTATTTGTGTATTTTTGGTAAGTTCATTTTCTAAAACAAGTTAAAACAATTCCGACTTTTTTGGTAATTTCAGCAAATTGTTGAACATGTTTCTACACTTTGCGTCATATCTAATAATATATTTGGTTATAGTTATTTTAACCTTTAAAACAATACAAAATAGTAATTGAATTACAGTAATTTTAGTAATTTTCAATATTTTGGTTGATCAAATATCCGTAGTAACAAAAGCAAATAATCAAACCAATCGGTTTATTGAACATGGAGGAAAGAAAAATTTTTGAAATAAACAATTATTGTATTATATGAACTTTGAAAAAAAAAATGTTATCAAGGGTCTCGTAATAAACTAATAATCATATGCATTCGATAATATTAATATAATATCAGGGTTCAATTAACGCCCAATCATATTCATTCCAAATGGAGTTAACTACAGTATAATTACAATCGAACCGTATTTTATTTAAATCAAAACTTTTATCAATTACCGAATCCAAAATTTTCGATCTAAATGGTCATGCAATGTTATGAATTAATGAATAGAAGTGATAAATTGAATTATTTCATATTGGATTCGTTAGAACATTTGGAGATTATGTAGATCCTATCAATTTATTTGTGCAATTAATTCCTAATAAAGTTAGCCCCTTAAAATAATTAGAAATTTTATAAGGAAAAAAAATTGATACTTCGAACCAATAACTTTGCTTAAATATATAACATCTAATCAAATATCAAGAATTTTTTTTTATACCTGCAAACTATTCCTATTGGATGATGACAATATGATTGGGATTATGACAAACTACTCGTTTGGTAAATTTTTGCAAACGGGACGAAATCGGTTCGAAATTACTAGGTAATTATTTCGATATAATGAACATAGAAGTAATTGTTGAGAATGTTGATGAAAACTTGACATTCTTTTATTTTCGGAACGTTTCGTTAACATTTAAAATATTCGATGTGATAAGTGTACGCATTATATAAATTCTCTTTAAGTGCACGGTGGGCCTGGTCCCAACTTATAAGAGCTCTTAATATTTTACTCTCTATAAATGCACACCCTCTCTAAGTGCACATTCTATCGTACTATTTTTTTTACTATGGTCCCAAGGGGAGTGCACTTAGAGGGATGTTACTGTACATTTTCTATCGTTTTTATAGAAATTAAGTATATCCATTTATATTAGTTCTAAAAAAGAAGATAATCCAGATATTCCTTTTTCTAATGAATGTCTTTCACAATTTTCTCGAGTTATTGTTCTAGTTCATTCTTAATAATAATTAAGGTTGGGTAACAAACAAATAAATAAGAGCGATTTCTTTTAGAGTAAATCAGTAAATCATTGATTAATTAGGAATTGTGTATGTAATTATGTATTACAAATTCACAATTTGTTACCCCAATAAATCCCGTAATATGTAAGGGCAGTGACATTTATTACGTAATATTTCAGGGGTGGAGGGTATTTATCCGGGAACTCCAGTATTATTTCCGAAAATACCCTTTTTCATGGAAAAATTTCGCAATACGACAAATTTTATAAATATAATGAAAATTTTTAATATTTCTTTAAAATTTGCTTTCTTTCATTTATTTATTTTTAATCTGTAATATTTATATTTCATAATTTTAAGTGTCTATTGCTAAACAATTATCAAAGCTTTTGTTAAAAGGTAAATAGATGCCTATTTAAAAAGAAATAAGTATATCTAATCTAATACTAAATAAGAAATAAAAAAAAAACAAACGCTTAGCATTTCTTTTTTTAAATATTTATCACGTCTAAAAAAACCTATTCCATAACTCCTAATTCTCTCTTTAATTTAAGAATTTCCAACCTTTCCTTCTCAAAGTTCTAATTTTCTCTCTCAAAGAAATCATTTGTTTTTCTTTTTCAAGATCATCAGATGATGTTGAAGTTTGGGGACTTTCTTCGATTTTTTTTTTCAGTGCAGACGGCTTAACCTTATTAGAACAATTTCTTTTTATTATAAAAATAAAATAAAGTTATAAATATAGTAAATAAAAAATTTCACCAGCTTTTAAAATAATACTAACTGCGTTACAACGCCAAGATCTTTCCCGGTTTTTCTAATACCATATTGATCTTGAGTTTGACATGTAATGAAATTTCTATTATCATACTTTTTAGCTCTAAATAATAATGATAAAATATTAATTAAATAATAAAAATAAATAAATAAATAAATAGTTAATATTAGTGTTGCCTGCCGTAAATAGTTGTAAGTCTAAAAATCAAGTAATTATAATGGTTGTAAATCAGAATTATCATCTTTTAGTTAACCACAATAGCATAGTATTACAACCAAATTACAACTTATGTTTATAATATTACAACCCGCTTAGGTTGTAATTCGAAATATAATAATCAATACTTACGGCACGCAACCTTAGTTAATATTTTACCTTAAAATTGCCAGCTTCAAGCGATAACGATTTACCGTCTCGATTTTCATTTGCTTGGCAAGTTTCAGCCACATTGGATATCTTCACTGATAAAGGAATGTAAAATATTTAATGACGCTTGTACCCAAGGAATAGTATAAAATGAAATCCAATCTAAAAAAATAAAATTTTTTATAATTAACAAATAAGATTAATTGGGACATCATAATAAATCACAAAAATCATTAGATTGCATTTTGAAAGAGAAACCGGTTAAGAAAATAAAATTATTGGTTCAGTTAAAGAGAGAATTTCTAGTGGGAAAAAAATTTGGCTTATAATCATTGGTGACCTTTTAAATAATAGTTATAAGTTGTTGATTGAATTATGCACAGATTTTTCAAATTTAAATTTAATTATGAAGAAGTAAACTCTACGCGAATAGTAGTATTGCACAATTGAGTAGTATTGCACAATTGTATTGTATTGACCAGTAGAGAGTATAACCTTTCACAATTGAGTCTACAGAGGATGCGAGTATAATTTACTGGCTAATACTATATAATTATGCTATAGTAACAAAATATAGTATTTTAATTATTTTATGATTTGCGCGGAGTTAACTTCTTCATAATTGAATTTAAATCATCCGAAATTTGTGTGCTGATATGTGTTACATGTAAAAATTTTAAAAATTTTCAATTATTTCAATATTTTCGGATATATTCTTGGATATTTTAATATTTGTTATACTGTATAGTATGATACCTCCGATGGTGTATAGTATAGTGTAAACAATTATACTGTATAGATAAAAAATTATACTGCATAGATTTTCGTCAACTATACTATACAACATTGGAGGTATATATCATACTCAATATCGTTTAACCGAATATATATCTGAGTTTTCGAAAATTTGATATGTATACTCAGCAAAAAATACTAGTTCATAATTTGCGGAATCAAACCGACCGCTTGGCAAGCTTGGCAAGTAGACTTAATTGTAAAAGGAATTACTGAAAAAAGTAAACTGTATAGAGTATAGATAAAATCTATACTGTATATAGATAAAAATAAATTGTATATGGATAAGAACTGTATTGTATAGATTTTCATCAACTCAATATCGTTTAACCGTAAATGGATATTATGTACATGTGCCCCTGAATTATTTTTACGTTAGTTTTTTTATCTATATATATATCAGTAATTATTTTAAAATTATGAAACTCCAAAAAACATTTTTTGCTTTTAAAAAAATTTGTAATTTCTTTTAGATAGTAAGTTATGTTATTTACTTGATTATATTAGTACTTATTGTTATAATATTTACATATAATTTAAACTAACTAAATTCTTTTTCACGCTGGAAAATTTGTTAGATAAAATAACTTGGTTTCTAAAAAATGGCAGAAATTTTACCTCCTAATTCCGAAACGGAAAGGGATGAAAAGGATGAAGAAACGATAGTTGCAGATATTATCGAAGACGATGAGAAGGAACCTTTAACAACAAAAGAATTGAGAGGATGGTATTCGTACAGTTTTGCCGTAAATTTCTTTTAACCCTTTTATAATCATTTTGGTCATGAAAATTTCGAAAGAAAAGATGAACCTTTTTTATCTGTTATTTAGTGCGGTGCTTACGACACTGCAGTAATAGGGTGTAAATATTAATTCTTTATTATCAAGAAAAATTCGAAAAAAATATCTTATATTTAATATTTATATATATGCTATATATTATTATTTTTTAGTATTTATTCCAGTTGTACTTGAAAATCTTGCAGGAAAAGCTGGTTATGAACTTGACCTTGTTACTCCCTGTAATACTGTAAGTTAGTTAGTTACTTTCATCCATCAATTAGTAATTCGGTTAATAATGATGGTTTTTCACGTGATCTATTTAGACGGTAAAAAATTATAAATGCGTAGTGAAATTTGGAACTGAATATGTTGATACATCAAGTTATTCTTTATATATAATTGCACTATCCGTACTTTTTCAATGTTTTTTATTTATTGGTGGTAGTGCATTAGCTGATCACGGAGGTAATTACAAACTTTTAATAAAACAGCATATAATATATTTTATTAAATCATATAATAATGATTTTTTTTTTTATATCAGCGAACCGAAAGAAATTTCTTCTGTTTTATTCATATACTGGAGCCATTGCTACAGGTCTTTTCTCTCTGTTACTAAAAGCTGGGGATCAAAGTGGTATGCACAATTATTAGTAAACCGATGAATCGCTCTTCATTAAAATATAATTTTAATTTATTCGCATATTTTTTTTTTTTATTTCAGAATGGTATTGGATTGCAGGCATATTAACTATAATCTCGTAAGTATCAGTATATACTTTATCAATATATTTGGCATCACTTTTTAATTTCTTCAATTATTTTTATTAGGAACTGTTGTTATGGTGCAGCATACGTATTTTACTTAGCATACATTCCAATATATTCACGTATACATCCAAAAGTGTTATCACTAAAAAAAACGGATCCATCCAAAGAAAATTTAATAAAAACTCAAGAAGAAATTTCAACAAGTTTATCAGCAGCTAGTACGAGTATAGGATTTGTAGCAGGATTATTGGTAATATTTATAGGATTAGGTATTGTTCTTGGGATAAATTCACCTGATTTTGGATTACAATATGCTATATCTTTTGGTGGTGGCTGGTGGTTAGTTGGATTAACTGCCCCTTTACTTTTATTAAAAACACATCCACGACCTCCTTTACCAAGGTAAGTAAATAAATAAATATATTTTAATTCAGTTAAAAGAAAATTTAATATCTAATTTATGTTTATTCCTTCTTTTTTTATTTTTAGCACTGAAAATATATTTTTGTACTCCTTCAAAAGAACCTTTAAAACAATTTTATCAACAAAGAATTTGTGGCAAACTATGAAATTTTTAATGGCTTGGTTTTTTTTAAGTGATGGAATAAATACTATAGCCCCATTAGCTGCTTTATTTGGAAAAGTAAATCTTGATCTTGAGGATAAAGATTTAATTATAATAGGAATTGTTGTTCCATTATCTGCAGCAATCGGAGTTTATTTCTTTCGTTTAATAGAAAAAGTTTTTAAATTATCCATAAAAACAATGATATTAATTAATTCATTCTTAATAATAATGGTACCCGTATATGCATTATTAGGATTTGTATTACCATTTGGGTTAAAAGAAAAATGGGAAGTTTGGTTATTTACTGTTTATTTTGGATTAAGTTTAGGTAGTGTGCAATCTTATTGTCAAACTTTGTTTTGTCGTTTAATACCAAGAGGACATGAGAATGAATTCTTTTCACTGTTTTTAATTACAGCAAAGGTATATATAACAATTATAAAATTATTTTATGTAATATATTAATTACTTATTTAAAAAAATTATCTTTCCTTTTTTTTTACGTAGGGATCCAGTTGGTTAGGTCCTTTGATAACAGGTGCTATATCTAGTGCTACTCATGATACAAGAAGTGGATTCTGGTTTTTAGCTTTTTCATTATTGTTTCCTTTTTTGATTTTTTTAACTGTTAATGTGGAGAAAGGTATAGAAGATGCTAATAATTTCGCTAAGAATGAAATGGAAGAAAAAGCTTAAAAAAACGAGATTAGTAATTTATGATTTAGAGTATATGGATGAAATTAACTAATAATAATTTAATAATAATTTAATAATAATTTATAGAATTATAAATCATACCACTGGTGTTCAACACCACAGTTATATGTATTATTATTTTTTTTATTTTTTTTTTATTATATATTATTAGTCAAATTAGATGTTTCCATTAATAAAATATGTAGCATATACTTCACATATATTTTTCTTAGTTTCTCAATTTTTTTTTTATTTTGCAATATTTGTGGTAAAAAAGTAACAAGTAAACTTTTCCTGATCATTTTCAAGGGTGCTGAACAATTTTAATTATTAGTTTAAGCTATAGTTTTCATGAAAACGCATACTATGGTGTTGAGCACCAGTGGTGTAGTAAAGTCGATAATTTAATAATAATTTAATAATAATTTAACAAATAATTTAATATGTATAATAATTATTCAAATAAAAAAAATTTATTGATTTATTAAGAATTGATCCGGCTTGTAACAAGATACCCTTGATTTTTCATGACGAAATTATTTTTCCGGCCTTTGTAGTACGCTGAAAAAAAAAGCCGTCAGGGTTTACAAATCGTTATTGATGAGAATTATCAATACTAATTAATCTTGCTCCTCCTTGACGCTTCTCTGATTAAATTTAGAACCTTCCAATTGTTCAGTTCGCTCACTCTTATTTTGTTAATCGTTGTATTCAAAATATGTCAACATGTCTCAGCAATATAAGCATCAAAAATGTAGTTACAGTATATCAATCAATCAACTTTTATATACTGTATTCGTATACACTTTTCATGTGAATCTTAAATGTAATATAAATTTCATTTCTGCTAAAACGTTCATCGATGCTTTTGGCTCTTTTTTCTTTTCTGATAATTTCGATCGTAAATTATCTACGCTCTTTAAATCAGGAAATTAATATACGTATATATACATAAAAAAACTAGATATTGCGCTTAATGCTACTACAATTAAAGATTTTTTATTGTAGAAAAGTGATCGAAATGGTTAATTAACATTAAGTTGAATATAATTAGCTAAACAGCCTAAACTATTATATTTTTGTGATTCAGAGTTTATCAAAAGTCACGCGCCAAGTTGATATAACTCACCATACCCAATAAACAGCCAATTAGAATCAACGATAAACGATTTTATCCATCATTTTCTTATTTTATATTATTTTTTTTTTTCAAAAAAAAAACCTAAAAATCATGGGTCAGTTTTTTTTTTAATTATATATATATTCATTAAATCATGGCAAAATAATTTTTTTTTCTTATAAATTAAAAAAAAAAGATCATAAGGAAGAGCAAGAACAAGAATTAGAAGTGTTGAAATCGATTTATCCAGAAGAATTTGAGGGTACTTTTTTATAATATTTAAATGCGCTCGTAATAATATTTCTATATTAATTAATTTTTTTAAAATTACTCTTTTAGAAATTTCGGAAGGAGAATTTCGTATTCGACTCGAACCTGAAGAACAAGATAGTACAACACCGCGTAAGGTTTTTATTTAATTTTATATATACATATATTTAAACATTTGTTTTTTTTTCCTCAAACATAAATTGATTTTCGATTCATTAAATAAAAAGTAACTTTAGGATTATACATAAAATTTACACCAACTTATCCGGAAGAAGTTCCAGAAATATCAATAGAAACGATAGATGGATCTATTGAAATTGATGAACGTGAGAAATTATATTCAGAGTTGATGAATGTGGTAACGTCTCCTTTAAATTAATATATATATAATATTTTTTTTATTTATTTATCCGTATTTGATTTTTGAAATTTTTGGGATCCTGCCTTCCCATTGTTGGAAGGTTTTTTTTTCTTGTAACGTGCTCTAATTTAGGCACAAGATTCATTGGGGATGGCAATGGTGTTTACATTATCATCATTACTTAAAGATTTACTGACATCATTTGTGATAGAAAGAAGGGAAAAGAGAAAGAAAGTAGAAGAGGATAAAATTAGGAAAGAAATTGAGGTGAATTAAAAATATAAATAATTTATTTATTTATTTCATAATAGTACTATTTATTAATATTCACTTTTCTTATGATGGTAGGCAGAACAAGCAAAATTTCAAGGAACAAAAGTTACGGTTGCATCATTTTTGGAATGGAAGGAAAATTTTGATAAAGAATTAGAAGAAAAAGAAAAAGCAACTAAAAGTTTAGCTGCTATAAAGAAAGAAGAAGCTAAAAAATTAAAACTCACGGGTAAATTCGTTTATTTACCAAAAATAAAAAATAAATAATAATAATTTAATTTCATTCTTTATTAAATTAATTAATTAATATGTTTATATATAGGAAGACAATTATTTGAACAAGATGAATCTCTTGCTAAATCAGATATGACATATATGGAGGAAGGAGATGTTACGGTTGATGTTTCATTGTTTGAAAGGGAAGAGGATATGAGTGATGAAGAAGAAGAAGACAATAGTGTACTTGATTTGGTTAGAAATAGCAATGATTAATTAATTTATTTTTTAATTTTTTAAGGTATTTAATAGTGATTTAATATACATCCATATTTCCAATATTAAGTTAAAATATTTAATTTTTTTTTTTGTTTAAAAAGGTCGATTTATGAATAATTGAATGTTTCAAAAATTAAAATCTTTTACTCAAGGCGAACTAATATATTTTCGCCCCTCATACTTGATTGTTTACCCTTCTTTAAATAATTATGGTTTAAATTCAAATAATCCAACCCTTTCCACAACAGGAAATTTAATGGTAGATAAATTTTCATTATTAACGTTTAATCCTGCAGTAATGACTTGACCTGGATGAATAGGTCCAACACCTGAGGGTGTACCTATATGTATAAAAAATTTAATCTTTATTTAAGACAAATGCTTTTTTTACTATAATAAAAAGAAACAAACATCTAAACTTACCTGTTAATATCAAATCACCCTTTTCCAGTTTCATGATTGAACTTACGTATTCAATTAATGTAGGAATATTGAATATCATGTCTTTTGTAATACCGTTTTGTTTCATTTCTCCGTTTAACTAAATGTTTTTAGATGTAAAAATCAAAATTATCAAGAATGAAAACTTTTTTTTTTTAATTGATTATAAATTAAAATAATATATACACCTTAAGCCATAAATTTACATTATGAGGATCTTCTATTTCTGATTTTGGAATAAATTTTCTAAAATTGAATGAACAAATCAACTTAATTTACGTAAATATGAAGTAACAATATTCTTTAAAAGTCTTTTTTCGGATTTATATCCATTCCCAAAAATATAGCGCACAAAGATCATCGAACATCTATTTATGAAAATGTCAGCTCACCCAATTGGAGTAAAGGTATCAAAACCTTTTGCCGCACTCCACGGCAATCCTTTTTTCTTTACCACTTCCTAACAATTGACTTTAATATAAACAAAGTAGTTACAAATTATAACTCGAATTTATATATATAATTATTACTTGGAGATTACGCGCCGTCAAATCAATACCAAGCGCGTATCCTAGAAAGAAAATTATTTTGAGTTGAATAACGCATTTAAAGCAGAATATGTACGTGAAAGACAAAATTTACGCGTACAATTACCTTCTACATAATTCATCGCTTCTGATTCTCGGATATCCCTACCATCTTTACCTATTACGACACCCAACTCGACTAATTAAGAACCGAAAAAAATGTTAATAATATCAGAATAAGAGCGGAATTTAAAAGGTTAAGAATAAATACTGCATATGTATATACCTTCATGATGAACAATACAACCTTTAGGTATTTCTACTTCACCTGATAATAAGTAAGAAGAAGTTGGTTTAAGAAAAAAGAACGGGGAAGTTGGAACAGCATTACCAAGTTCTTTTGCATGTTCACTTTAAATTAAAAAAAAAAATATTAATGACGAAATCATTCAAAATTTTTGATAACATTAAAACATTTTAAGGGAGCGAAATACCTAAAATTGCGACCTATTCCAACGATTTTTTTTCCAATTTTTGTAAAGTTTTGCATAGTTCACGAGAATTTTGAAAATGCTCTCGTGATTTATCATTTATGTTACCAATTCACGTGAAATGAGATCAGACCGATCACTAACAAAAAAAACAGTACTAAACTCAAGATTATAAGTTTTTCCGTTCTTTTCTGTTGTTTCACAAGTACAATTTGATGATTTTTTTTTTTAAAAAAAAGAAAAATCAAATTTCCTAGTAAGCTAATATTCCTTTGGTAACTTAATTTGGAAATGTAAAAAAATTGCGTATTTATATTTCAAGTTGTCAAAGAAAACTAATACAAAGAAGTCTAATATTTTTAGATTTAAAAGGTTACACTATCTTGATTCAATATAAGCTGTGCATATTTGGTTATATAAAAAGATACATTTAAAGCAGATTTTAAAGCCTATCATTTCATTCCTTTATTTTCACACGATTAATCGATTTTTTTTTTGTAAATATATATATATGCACAATTTTATTTTTTTTAAAAAAAATATATTAGTATAATAACGATTTAAAAAAAATGGCACAAAGCGAAAGACCTTTTTCCGTAGGTTCAGAAAAGGATGTAAAGCTGGATTCTCCTAAGTCACCTAAAAAAGAAAGTATTGAAAAAATTGACAATGATAAACTTAAGGTAGGGAAAGAAATTTTTCGATAAGAAGTGATTATATTTAAATTTACTAAATTCAGTTAGAATAACGATTATATACGAAATGAATCAATTATAGATTCAAACTGAACTCGCCATTAAACAATTTCGAATAACACATTCAACACCTTCCGAACAACATTCAGAATTATTACATTTTATAGCAAGGAAAGAACGTAAAGTATTAGAATTACGAGAAGAATTAAAAAGACATGAAGAAGAATTAAGATTATTGAAAAAACAATGGGAGGCCAATATTACAAAAAATATTGATGAAGAAAGTAATAGTAATTCACCTTCTTCACCAGCGTCACTTTCTTCCATTACAAATAATTTAGAAGGAGAAACAAATAATTTTATGAATGGGTTAGGTAAAGGAATTGCAGGTGTTATTGGTGGAATACAAAAAGTTAAAGAGAGTGAATTGTACGTATTAATTTTTGTAATAATAATTATTGTTGTAGAAATTAGATATGGGATCAAATAAATGATTTAATATTAATTCTTTTTTTTATTTTATTTGATTTATTTATTTGTTTGTTTCATAGGACACAGGAAAAATTATCACAGATTAAAAGTGTAGTTGCTGACGTGGCCAATTCACAGCCGTAAGTTTTTGTATAATTTATATTATCCATTGATCAAAGTTTACAACTTACTTATAAATAATAATTTATTAGAGTTCAACAAACAAGGCGTAAAACGGCTGATTTTACTTCAAATGCGTGGAATAATTTAAGCAAAGGAATTTCCACCTTAGCATCTTCTGAAACGTATGTCAAATTTCAATCTCATCATTTGAAAACATTTTGATTTTATTAATCTATGATGTATATGAAAAAGATAATTAAATTTTTTTTTTTTTAATAAATAAAATTAGAATTCAAAATGCCAAGAAAAAAACTTTGAAAACAGTATATTCAATTAATGAAGCATTAACATCACCAACTGCAAAAACTACAAATAACACAACGGAAGAATCATCATCAGTAATTTTTGATGATGGTAAAAGAACGAATACTGAAACAACGACGATAACAACGTCAACAACGACAATAACACCGATTATTTCTCAATCACCATCAGAAGAAATTGAAGATCCTATATTACATGTTATCGGTGATGATTTTAATGAGTTTATTATATAGGGAATGTAGATAGAAATATTTAGATACTATTCATTAACTTTTTTGAGATAATTAATTATTAAAATCTAAAAAAAAAAAACTAAAAAATTGCATTTTTAAAGTTAGTAACATTCATGAGTTTACATGTGATTTAATTAAAACATAACTACCATTATTTGTCTAATAGATTTTACCTTTATGTCATTACACGAGATTAATTAATATATCGCGTTGTACGATATACCATATTTGTTGACAATTTCAAAATTTCACATTAAATTTTCGATTTATTTTTACGAGTTTTATCCGAAGGAAAATTCGTTTATATCCATTTTCGCATATGACAATTGAACTTAATATTTTTTTTTTGTGTATTTACTGATTTAATAACCCCCAATAATTGGGCGTAAAATCTCTAGTTTTTCGTGGTATTCCAAAATAATTAAAATAGATAAATTTGAAACACGGAGGAATATTCGGTTGGTTCCATCGTTTATTTGAAATACAATTAATCCAATAAATAATAAGAAAATCGACAAAATAAATATGACGAAAATTTTGATTATCTCATAAAAAGTTTAATTTTAGTAATATTTATTTATTAAACAAAAAGAAAATAATTGATTTTTTTGGGGGAAAAAAAAACTTCTTTGATGGATTAATATGTCAATTTCGACCAAAACAGACTAAACTTTAACTTATATTATTCATATGATATTGAATTAACCTTATGAAGATCATAATTTTAAAAAATAACAAATATGCAATCACCCCAAAATAGTTCAGTCATATTCCTTTTGTATCGCACAGAATCCGACTGATAATACGATTGTATAAGGAAAGTTTGTATAAAATATATAATGTTTGAATATGATATGCGAATATCAACCATATGTCATTTGTCCATATGGGAAGATTCATGAATGCAAATACGCAAATACCTCAAATACCGAGTACAGATTTTTATGACATTTGTATTTTCAACACGTTTCTTTAATTTATATTATGCACATTTCAATTTTTTTCCAAATAAAAAAAAAAGGTTACAATTGCATTAAAAAATAAACGTAGCCAAATAAAATATTTCTTCGCCCCAAAAAATTTGCCTCAATTTCACACATCATTGGGGTAAAAAAAAAATCTTTTTTTTATATGATAATAATATAAATAAGGTAAGTCCTCTGTAATTGTTTATTTTGGTAGTTGCCGTCCTGTTTGGGTTTCCCCTTTTGTAATAGATTTATAAACATCCCATAATTGAAATTTTTTAGTATTATTGTAAAAAAAATTATTGTATAAAAAATATATATATATATAAATATCAATATCAATATGTACGTATTTAAATATTTAAATGAACCCTTATAATTTAATTTCCCCACAAATATAATTTTTTTGTTTTTTTTCTTATTAAAGTTTAATTTATTTATTATTTAAAGATTCTTTTTTTCAAAAATTATTTTTTAAACAAAACAATACTTATTGGTAAGTTTATTTTTATATAATTGTTTCCAATTGGATTGGCTCAATTTTTGCATTCTTCCGCCTGATAAAGCTGATAATTATGGCAGTATGTATGGCTTGCATATATCAAGCAGCTAATTCAGTGACTTTATTGGATCATCATTTCAAATTTAAATTTATATATAAATTATTCATATTCTTGACATTTCCCATCATAACAACTATTATTTATTTTTTCTTCAACATCAACACAAAAAAAAAAATAAAATAAAATAATAATAATATATTATTATAGAATTTGCCAAAGTATCTATTTACAACATGTCTTCGCATAGATCAACAACATCATCATCTCGTACAACATCACGAAAGCATTCAACAACAATCAAATCCACATCAACCAAAAAACTTTCTCGAAATACAATTGATGAATATACTTTAGATTATGTAAATGAAGATCATATAGAAGCATTTGCTAAAGCATTAGCGGAAGATCCTGAACAGGATTCTACTGAACATATTGCTGCAGTTACAGATTTTATGCCTATTAGACAAAAAATTAAAAAGAAGAAACCTAAAGTACCAAATGGATTTGACGGTATTTCTTATCATATCGTTAGATTCCCTTTAATGGTATGTTATTGTCGTTTTTGAATAAATATTTTTTTTATATATAATATTTTATTTTATATCATATTTTATTTTATTTTATAGTTATCCATTTTTATTGTTATTGCCTTTGAATTGTTATGTTATGTTTTGGTTAGACAAATAGTAAATCTTTGGGAATATTTTATTCAGTGGTAAGTAATTTAAATCATTTTTTTTCCTCTAAAATGGAAAAAGAAACTAATCTTTTAATGGCCCATTTCAATATAGGAGAGGTGAAAGATATTTATTAAGAGAAAAATTACGTCATTCCACAACATATAAAGAATGGAAAGAAGCAGCACAGCAACTTGATTCATATTTTCATTATGATGAATGGAAATATGAAACTCCATTCGGTTATTATGATTTTAATTTATTACAAAAAGTTAATAAAGATTTAAAAAAATTGAGAGATTCATCATCTTTATCTAGTAATGATTCTCAATCTTTGTTAAAGAGTGTCTTGCAAAATTGTGTTAAAAATAATTTTGCTGGAGTTGAAAATGTAAGATTATATTCTCAAACTTATTTTGGTACGAAAAAGATTGTTGAAAATTATATTGATGAAGGTAAAATATTTTTAATAAAAAAACTTTTTTAATATACATATATATATGTTATACTTATTTTTTATATGCAATTTTTTTTTTATAATTTTAGTGACGGAATCGCTTAACTATTTACGAACATCAAAATCATTACCGTTAGAAGAAAAACGTAAATTATTCAGAAATACACAAAAAAATTATGGAAGGACAGCATTATGTTTAAGTGGTGGTGCAACTTTTGGATTCTATCATTTAGGAGTAGTAAAAGCGTTATTCGAAGCAAATTTATTACCAACAGTTATAACGGGAACAAGTGCGGGAGGTTTAATAGCCGCTCTTGTATGTGTACGTACTGATGATGAATTAGTCCAAGTACTTAAACCAGAATTAAGTCAAAAACTTACAGCATGTTCTGAATCAATGGATATTTGGGTTAAACGTTGGTGGACATCTGGTTCAAGATTTGATGCAGTAGATTGGGCACGTAAAACTTCATGGATTACAAAGGGTAGTTTAACCTTTAGAGAAGCTTATGAAAGAACCGGTAGAATACTTAACATTTCTGTTATACCTTATGATCCACATTCTCCTCCCAAAGTTTTAAACTATGTAACAGCGCCTGATTGTGTCATATGGTCTGCAGGTAAAATTAGAAACTTGATTTGTTTTCATTAATTTAATTTAATTTAATTTAATATTTAAATTTAAATTTTAATAAAATTTTTTACTTATCACGTAGTTATTGCCAGTGCAGCAGTTCCAGGAATCTTGTGTCCAGTTGTTTTGATGCAAAAATTAAAGAATGGAACTATCATACCATATAATTATGGAAATAAATGGAAAGATGGATCACTTCGCACGGATATACCAACTCAATCATTACATATGCATTTTAATGTAAAAAACACAATAGTATCACAAGTTAATCCGCATATTCATTTATTTTTTTATGCTCCAAGAGGATCAGTTGGTAGACCAGTTAGTCATAGACTTGGTAGAGGATGGAGAGGAGGATTTTTATTGTCAGGTATTGAACAATATTTAAAATTAGACTTAAGTAAATGGTTAAAATGGATAAGAGATTTAGAGTTGTTACCTAAAGTTGCTGATCAAGATTGGAGTTCTATTTGGTTACAAAGATTTGAAGGTAATATTACTATATGGCCAAAATCAAAAATATCCGATTTCTTTTATATTCTTTCAGATCCTGATTATGAGAGATTAGATAAAATGATTACAACTGGTCAAAGAGTAACTTGGCCTAAACTTCATATGATTTCAAATCGATTAAAAATTGAGAGGGCAATACAAAAGGGAAAAGATCATGTTAGAAGAGAAGAAAGAAAAAAATTAAGATATCAAAGAAATGATGATGCAACAAATGATGTTCATATTGGACATGGTAGAACTATGTCATCTCCTTCAATTGTTCAATCTCTTAATACTACTAATAATACTAGTGGTGGAAGTGGTAGTGATTATTTTGATCAATCTAGTAGTGGACAAGAAGAATCTGATGAAATGTTAATTAACGGTGAAGCCACTGATAGTGATAGCAGTAATGGTGGAAATTTTAGTGAAAGTAGTAATAGTAATAATGGTAGTATTGATGATGATGATGATGACATTCTTAATGATTTAAAATATGATATGATTGCAAGTCAATCATCATCTTCTTCATCTGAAGATGATGGTATTATTACTCCTGCAGATGGACAAGATTTAATTTAACTTGAATCGTTATCAAAAAACATTTTTAGTTAGCATTTGTTAGAGTTACTATTTATGTTTATTATTCAGCTTTAAATAAATAAACAGCAATCGTGATCATGTGTTTATCAAGTCATATATATCTTTGCATTATTTGCATTAGTAATTTAATACTTAATTTAATTAATTGTTAAAAGTTTTAAATAATAAAAAAAAAATT
The DNA here is from genome assembly GCF_026210795.1 of Rhizophagus irregularis. Classification (NCBI taxonomy): domain Eukaryota; kingdom Fungi; phylum Glomeromycota; class Glomeromycetes; order Glomerales; family Glomeraceae; genus Rhizophagus; species Rhizophagus irregularis. The sequence continues at coordinate 2,649,534 of NC_089430.1, read as the reverse complement.
TTTTTTTCTTAAAAATTATTTCTTGATGAATTTAACTGATTAAAAGTTGTTTATAATGAAGGAACGAAAAAGATTTCGCGAAAAATGTCATGTCAACAGAGAAACTTTGAGCTATATTGAATTCTGATCCATTTTAAACACTCAACACATATATGATTAAAGATGATTTGATCTGAAAAAGTGGATTAAATGAAAGATATTTACGATTGTATTCGGAAGAACAAGATTAGAAACGTTTTAAAATTAAGGAATTGTTTATAGGCGAAATCACATTTATTGAAATATTCGACGTTAAAATAGAAATTATATACTTAATTCAGTAATTTGTGGAAAAGTGTATCTTGATAATAACGTGATATAATTCAGAATTTCAGATCATACAGTATTAATACAATAAAATCTGAAAAAAATTTTATAATATGTATACAGTATATTTAACAATAAATTTTAATTTTTTTTTTTTCATACACAGCTGGTAGGTAAAACCCCATTAGCATCTAACTATGATACCCCAAAGGGTGAGCCAGACACGGGACGGGTAGACCGGGTAGTGTGCGCCCATCTGAAAGTGATCACGCAAGGTTACACTAGTCTTCTATATTTGAAAACCCACACTAGCTGCAGTAACGGGCTATGATGCACATTTTGCAAAAAATTGGGATGTAGCCGGTACCCATGTTTATTTAGTTTAATATTAGTCATTAACGAACTCGTAAATGAAAGCCAGCATTCCGAAAGGGGTTAGAAACTGTTACTCCATGAACTTTTTTTTTTTACGCCATTAATCCCGATTCAAATATTTATATATTTACTTATTGTGAAATTGTGCAACTATGGTATAACTCTAATGCAGGGTGAGCTTTCAATTAATCTCAAAAAGATTGTCTATGGTTCGTTTTTGCTCTATATATATATATGTATAACTATCTCGGCTAAATATGAGGCTTATTTTGGAAAAAATGGTACAGATTAGTCGCATACAAAAGTCGTTATTTTCATCAATAGATAATTTACCAAATAAAAAGATTTGAAATTTAATTTTTTGTGCCATGTATCAATTTGGTGAAGAAATAAGACATAGAGCGTGTGTTCGATGCAAAAAAGTAGATTATTCAAGAAGTAAATTTTGTGAGACTTGTCTTTTAAAAAATCACGAGGAAAAAAATGGAATATGTTTGGAGTGCAAACAAATAAATACGGGGAATAATTGGTGTAAAACTTGTAATTCAAAAAGATTTCAACAAAATTTTGATAATTGGACTAGTGGTAATGATGACATTGATAAGTTCATTCAAAATACTCAGTTATCGGCAGAAAATTGTTTTCAAAAGTTAGAATGGATACCTTATGATAGATTTATTAACCCTAAGTATATTTCAGAAGGTGGATTTGGTAAAGTATATAGAGCAACTTGGAAAGACGGTTATATTTCACACTGGGATACGCGTAAAAATCAATGGGGTAGATCTAATGTAAATAAATTTGTAGCTCTTAAAAGTTTAAATAATTCACAAAATATTACATTGGAATTTGTTAATGAGGTACAATATGTTATACCATACAAGTTAATTTATTAATTTTTTTGATTACTAATAATTATTTATAATAATTAGATTACATCACATCTAAAAGTACATGATATTAAATCACCGGATGAAGTTATTAAATGTTATGGAATATCCCTAGATCCTAAAACAAAAGAATATATTATGGTCATGAATTATGCTAAAATGGGAAATCTGCAAAATTTATTGAACGATAGATCAAAAAGATTGCATAAAAGTTATCAAATAGCTATAAAATTGGATCAGGATTTTGATTTGAATTTGCAAACGTGGAAATATAAGCTTGATATTTTATGTGGAATTTCAAGTGGACTTAAGAAAATCCATGGTAAAAGATTAATTCATCGAGATTTACATATTGGAAATATAGTATGTAATTCTTCACACCCTTGTATAACGGATATGGGATTATGTAAACCCGCAAATTATCATGAATTGGAAAATGAAAATAATAAATATGGCGTATTATCTTATTTGGCTCCTGAAATTTTAAGAGGACAAGATTATACCCAAGCTTCTGATATTTACAGTTTGGGCATAATTATATATGAAGTAATTTCAGAATTGCCACCATATTATAATATTGCTCATGACGAATTATTAGCATTAAATATCTGTGAAGGATTAAGACCTGAATTTAATATTAAAGTACCTCAATTAATTTTGCATTTAATCAAAGGATGCCTGGATGCAGATCCATCAAATCGACCGCGAACATGTAAAATTTCAAGAACTTTTTTAGCATGGGCGCAGGAAATTAATAGGCATGCAATGAGTAGAAAGAATCATGTAATGAATATAGATAATCAAGCGGAATTAACTAAAACAGAATTAATTGAACAAATCGAAGAAGTAGAAAAAATTAATCGTTCATCACTTAATAATTCATCCTTGACAAACCAAATGCATCCTAAAGCTTTTTATAAAAGTAGATCTTTTGATTTTAAAGATCTTCCTGAACCAAAGAATTCCGATGATTATTATGAAACATATGAAAATATATCAAGCAAAATATATTCAGGTATTAAATTTAATCATATATAGACTGTTTACTTGTTTATCCATCAAGTTATTTATATCAACTATTAATCACTTACAGGAAATACACTGAAGTCAGAAAATAGCGATTTAGAATTGTTAAGAATTGACAAGTAATTAAATATGAATCTAGTAAGATTATTATTAAGCCTTCTGACTTTATAGTAATTAAATTTATTTTATTTATTTACTATTTTTTCTTATATTTTTCTTTGATTTTGATAATTATATCAATATAGCAAGTAAATGTATTTTATTCAACACTGATTATAGAATTATTATGTAAGTTTATCATTTCTTTACATAAAATAAAAGTCAGTTTGTAATTGAGCAATATATGAGATAATTTTAAAAATTAAATATAACCTATTAGTTAAATATTATATAATGTATATTTTTGTCTATTCAAGAAAACTCTTATAGAGTAGTTAAAATAAAAGAAACATAAATGCAATTTATAATTTTAATATTAAAAATTACAAACATTTAATAGAATTATTGAAATTTTTAAAAATCTAAATATAATTTAGTATACTAGAAAAACAGTTTTTTACAATATATATTCAATTTATTCCTAGCCCCATGGTGAGATTTGATATTACCCACCCCTAAATTCAATTTTGATTGGTTAATTTTTAATTTGGCCAGTTTTTTTGACTTAAATTTTCATTAAAAGAGCACATTTTTTTTACAAAATCATTGTGAAATTTGTTGATAAATACATTAGATTTCAAAGTTATGCATTTGTAATGTTTAAAAATCATTGATTTAAAGCTTATTGATTAAAAATTCATCAAATCAGAGTGCCGGTTGTATCTATTGATTCAGTCCTTGTAATAAGTGATCCATTTTTTCTCTGCCACGATTAAAAATCACATGATAAAATTAATTTTATCTCGAAGAGTTGAAAAAAAAATTACTATTGACAATCGTAAAATACATATTTTATTTATAATGCATAATTCAATGCCATTATCTATCTATCCTTCATACACCCTGTACGTCATATATTTCTAATCATTAATATCGAACTTAAAGATTAGTATTTATTTTAATATTAAACGATATAACACGACTTTAATAATTTCTACAAGGTAAAAAACACTCTTAAAATGAAGAATGAGATCGAACTATTGCAACTTTATTCAAAATATTATATAAATATTAATTAATAGAATTATGGTTTATTATGATTTATGGCAATAACTTCGTTGATTAGATATGAAAATTTAAAACCAAGTTTTTGGGTGTAATAAGTATAAGAAGTAGTATTTCCGGTCGGTTGGGTTTTTCGGTCGGGTCTCGGGCTTCATTTTTTTTTGGTTGGCCTGATCTTCGACAACAATAAAAACAAAAAAATTGGGTTTTTTTAGTTCGGGAAAAAAATAAAACGCCACGGTAACCAATCAAAACCATGTTGCTAATTATTATAAACTATTAGTTATTTGTTTTCACGTGTAAGTCGAACTTAATTACAAACTTTCAACTTAATTTACAAAAACAATTTTATTCGTAAATTTTAAGTAGTACACACTGACCAAAAAATCAACCGACCAGAAATGAACAGGGCTAGTGTTTCGAGTGAAACTAGATTCACTTCGATAATACTGGTATGAAAAGGATAGTCCTTTTTCCTAGAGACATACACGAGATATATAACTTCCGCTCACAAAACACACGAGGTATTCTCAGATTTCTAGTCAAAAACCCATTTCGCACGATATTACGTGAAAATTTTGCCCTTTTTTCAAACTGACAAAAGTCCTAAACATTCCTAATTGTCATATTGACAAAATTTTCATACACACATTTTGATTCATAAGTCATTACTTTACATTTTTAAACTCAATAAAATTAGTATCATTTGAAAGTTCATACGTGATACTTTTAATGTATCGTAAAAAAAGTTATATTTTGTAATAATCTTTGCCCCGTTCAAGTTCGAACTAATTTATGTAGTACAAAATTTTTTGGCGCTGCTGGAAAGTGGAAATGTCCAGTGATTGATATTATGTAATAACCGCGTCTTATTTTTGGCTGAACTGTGTGACAAGGAAGAAAAATATTTACAGTATACATATTTTTTTTTTATCTTACATTCTTTTTCTTTTTTTAAAAATACAAACTTTTCAACATCCATTTGACGTGTAGACCAAAGTAGATCTCAGGTCTCATAGCTGAGGAGACTTTATATATGACGCGTCGTATGTGATTTTGCGCGTTGTTGGGAGAGAAGCCGCCAATTGACTCTTTAAAGAGAGCCAAAAGTAAAGAAAATAGGAGGAGCACATATATTTATGAAAAATTCGAAATGGTCATCAACAAACCATAAGGTAAGCTTAAGATCCCTGCTTGGCCTTCTCAGTGGGTGTGTGAGCTTATGAAGAAAAGGTATTTATATAGCCACAAAATCCTAAGAATATGTGATACATCGTCTAGAAAAATAAAACACCATTGGATATCATGTCTTTCAACTCAGCAGATACACCTAGCGAAACTGGCTAAAATTACTTCGTACATTGATATTCACTATTATAATACGTAATGTTATATACATTTCTCCAGGAACGAAAAAAATATTATTAGAATAATTTCCGATCCCAATATACGACGCCTAGGGGAGGATACCAGAAGACCATTTATTAATCGTTTCCACTTCCTTCAGAGAAAACCGAATAAGGAAGGATACCAGAAGACCGTAAATTGCCTTTTTCTTCGGAGGAACCCGGATAGGGAATGATACCAGAAGACCATTTATTATCGTTTCCACTTCCTCCTATAGTCCTATCGTAATTAAGTCCGAATATTTACGCGATGATCCCATTAGATAAAATCCTATTACATCTAAGCGAGCTCAGGCCTACTGATCATAGAAATATTTAGGATTTGTAAGGTTTCCTATACTTTTTTGGATAATATTTGTGCTTGTATTTTTGATAATTTGAATTTGGCTTGTATTTAGGATCTGCTTCGGGCTCAGTCTTTCTTATCAGATATATGTAATATTCAAATGGTACTTAGATAAATCATCATCAATAGGTACAGCGTTCTTTATGACATATTGACAATTTAAAAATGATACGATTGATATTTGTAAGAATGTTGAATAAGTTATGATGCCATGTATATGGTAAGTACAAAGGGATGGTGTGCAAGGTTTACGATCAGGCTGGTTTCTTCCCAATTGCACCCAAGATTACAGCCTGAACAGAGTCTTACTTAGTTATTTTTTATAACTATCTTATTTTAATTTGTAGGGTATGTTCCCATTCGTTTTCTCGATAAATAAATGGCTCAGGAGTTCGGGAGATTCGGGTCATCATTCCACTATGTATGGTATGTACAAAGGGTGGTAGGACATCCTATGACCTGATATTTCAAATGAATTTTTCTATCTTGATGTTTCAAATTCAATTCAATTGATGGAGCGTTACTATTTAAATAGTCCACATTGTTTCATTTAATGCAGATGAGTATGCAACACAATCAGAATGGCGGAGAACTTAAAGTGATCTCAGGAAATGACGTAACAAAGATTTTTCTAAATTGAAGTCAGCGAGATATAGGATTTTGAAGTAGGTACTGCTCATATAATATAAATGTATTTTTATTTTAACTTTTTTTTTGAGAAAAGCTAAGTTTTACAAAAATTGTAATGTTTATCTTGCTTGAATCAACAACTAATAAGAAAATTGGAATGAGTGATTTACTTTAATGGGATGCTCATACAGGCTTTTTAACGTTCAACGGTGATTATCCGATCAATAAAGAATCTTTGTGGAGGAAATTTCAATATTTAATTCATTCGAGTAATTTCCTCGAAGTCGTCTTTACTTAGTAAGAACATTTTGTTGTTGAATTTCCATTGATCTATAGTTAATAATATTTTAAACCATATTTTGATTACATAATTACGTAAAAACTTTTTAAAGAATATTATTCATATATTTCCTCCCCTATCCTGTTTCCTTCGAACGCCTCCTAAGAAAAAAGCAATTTACGGTCTTCTGGTATCCTTCCTTATTTGGGTTTCTCCGAAGGAAGTGGAAACGATAATAGGGCTTCTGGTCTCCTAATGCTACGCGGGCGATAAAGGCTAACGACTAAAAAATATGGGCGAGTGTTAGAAAAAGGGACAACTGTTAACCGATTTTTTTTAGTAAAAAATGATTGATCACTGCACTACAAAATTTGTTATTTTGATCCTTTTTCTAGCAATGTTCTTTCAAATATTAAAAATCTGTCAAAGTATTTTAATTTGGCCATTATTTACTTATATAAAACAAAGAAAATTAGATTAGATGAAAATTAATGATTAATTTAAGGGATAGATGGATAAAGAAATTAGATTAGATGGATAAATGGATAATATTTATTATAGGCAAATTAATTATATAAATGGTAAAAAAATGATAAATTTCTTTCAAGTTATTAGAATTAGATGTAATTTATATAGTAATTAAATAATGAACTTAACGAATTATTACAAAACTGAGATTGTAAGATGTAACACGAATTATTATAAATTATATTTTGTATAAATTTGGAAACTTCAATTTAATAAAAAAAACCCTTAACGATTACGATTAGCCAAATAACTATAATTGATAACAACAGCAATAAAATCACAAAAAGTAGTGTAACCAAAACTTATTAATTGTGATTTATATAAAATCGGAACCTGATTTTCATTGCATTGATAATATGAAACTCTACTTAAGGATCAATAAATATGGTTTTGTTTACAGTTTGTATGATGAAACATGAATTATTAATTATTTTATTTATAAAATTGGGAACTTCCAATATTCATTTACATTGATAATAATAATGAATAAGGTGCTTGATATTAAAACTCTAACGATAATGAACCGATAATTATAGCTAAAAAAAAATCATGCGCATGTTTAAAACGAAAAGAATTGAATGTAATAAATAATTAAATATTATTTTCAAGTAAATGAGTATGATGTATAAACTTTTGTAATAACAATAACTTAATTTATTGTGACACGACAACTTTAACCTTTAATTAATGCTATTTCAGTTGATTTGATCTACAAATCCATTGAAGTGATTGCCTAAATCTTTCATTTGTTTGTTTGTTTGTCTTAAAATTCGGAGTATGTAAGCCGTGATAACAGATATAAAAGAAAAATAATTCCACAGCATTTTCACGTAACGAAAAAAAAAAATTCTTTAATGGCTGGTATTATTAGAAAAAATTTAGTTTATGCAGCGCTCGATAAAGCGGATTCTTTGACGGATTTTGAAAAATACAAAAACATAGATAGCCGTTATGAATTTAAAAAGGAAACGGTTCTTAACGATGAAACTCTTAATGAAAATGAAAAAATCGAAGCTATAAAAATATTGACTAAGGATTACGATTATTTTAAAGTACTTTACAATACGGGAACAAAAAGATTGTGTAAAGAATGTCAAAAAGAATGTTTAGCCACATTATATTGTGAACATTGTATTCGAATCTTTTTGAAAAATAATTTTTCGAATTGGACATCTAATAATAATGATATTGATAGTTTATTACAAAGATGTCAAGAAGAATCATTTCGTCCAAACAAAATACTTGAATGGATACCATACGAAAAACTACAAAATATTGAATATTTGACTAGAGGCGGTTGTTCTGAAATTTATACAGCAGATTGGATTGACGGACAATACATCGAGTGGGATCAAGTCAATAAGCAATTAAAAAGAACCGGATCTCATAAAGTAATACTTAAAACATTGATAAATGTTTTAAATGCTAATAGAAGTTGGTTCGAAGAGGTCATATTATTTCAATTTACTTTATATGTAAAAATACATTTTAACTAATGACTAATTTATAAATATTATATATATATTTATAGGCAAAAGTTCATTTAACTATTGGGAACAAAAGTACTGAGATCGTTAAATGTTATGGGTTAACCCAAGAGCCAAAAAATGGAGTTTATATGCTTGTGATGCAATTAATGGATACGAATTTAAAAAAATATTTAAATAATCATCATCCGCTTACGTGGAAAGAAAAAATAAAAATATCTTATGATATTGTAGATGCGCTTCATAGTATTCATAGTAATAATGCGATTCATAGAGATCTGCATTCCGGAAACATTCTATATCTGAAATCCAAAAATTATTGGTATATAAGTGATTTCGGATTTTGTGGACCTGCTGATAAATCACTAAACAGTGTATATGGAAATCTTCCTTACATAGCACCTGAAGTTTTAATTAGAAAAGAAAGTACTTTTAAATCTGATATATACAGTTTTGGTATGCTCATGTGGGAAATTGCATCGGAACAAACACCTTTTAATAATTGTAAACATGATTTTTATCTTGCAATGGGTATAGTTAATGGTTTGAGACCACGAAACATATCAGGGATTCCATCAGAATATAAAGAATTAATGAAAAAATGTTTAGATGCTGATCCCTTACAAAGACCCGATATTGATACTCTTTTTAATGAGATTGAAAAAATGTGGAAAAACTCTTACACTGAGCCTGAATTTTTATTAGCTCCTATTTTATTGTTTCCCCGAAATTTTCAACCTAGTTCAAGTTCTAAGTTACATTCATTATCAACCAGTAGTAAACTTCATCGATTTAAAAACTTACCAGAACCAGTAAATGCGATTGGAGGTAATTATAATATTTATTATCTTTTATTACTTTTAACCATTTTTAACTACATATTTAAAAATTAAAAAATTCTTTTTTTTTAACAGAACTAGAACGTAATTATTATTATTTTTTTTTATAACATTAACATTAATATATATATGTAAATGTAAATTTAACAAAAAATTTTATTTTTTTGTAGCATTTCATAGCAGACCATATGACTTCAATATACCTCATACTCGTAGTAAGTTTAATTATAATATATTAATATTATATTTATATTATATTTATAATCTTTGTATTAATATAACAATTCAAATTTTTATTTAGATTTGGAAATCACTTCCGAAGGTATAATTTTAAAGTTTGATTACTTTTATACGTAATATTATATTAATATTATTTATCTATCATACCGGTAATTTGTTAGATGAAGCAGAACAAAAATCGAAATTCTTTGAAATAATATATTATTTTATAGGTGAGTCTATTATATCTTTCTTTACAATTCATTTTGAATAAAGTTAATAAAAGATATCTTTTATTTTAATAATAATAGAACGCATTAAAAGAATATTTGAGGTGTTTTTTTTTTACTAAAGATATTATTGCAAAAGTCAATTTTCTAAAATTAATTATTTTAGTTTAAAGTATATCTTATTTCATTGATTTTTATAAATATATTTAATTTTATTGTTTTTATTTTTAATATTACGAAGTAGTGTACATATTTCATTTTATTATAAATTTGTAATATTAGCGAGTGCATGAATGAAGTGGAACGGTTGTTCTAACGTAGGCAATTTTACTGATAATTAAACATCACAACTTATGGAGTAATTTACTACTTGTTTTAACTCAGTTTATTGTCAATGAAAATCAAATCTATATAACAAAAGAGAATATACAATATATGTCTAAAAACTTAATATAATAACTTTTATATATTTGATATACTGTATTCGATATAATATAATATAATTTTAATCAATCAATATATAAATCTTACCTATTCGCTTCTTAATTGCATTTTCAAGCTAATTTAATACCTTTAGTTTTACACATAGCAATAGCTTTAGGTTGACCCGATAAAGCGGCTAACCTAAGATAATTACTACCTTTCTCTTCATCTTTATTAGCACCAATACCATTATATAATATATTACCAATATTATACATAGCAGTATGATTACCATTATCGGCTGACATTTGAAAATATCTTATGGATTCTTTAATATCCCTTTTAATGGCTTCACCTGACCATAAACAATGTCCATATCTCAATTGAGCATCTGCTAAACCAAAATCTGCTGCTTCTTTAAAATATTCTACAGATTGTTTAACTCTTAATTGTTTTGCATTTTTATCTTCAGGATCTTCTATTGGACATAAATCATAATATAAATAATATCCTTTCCAATATCTAAATTTAAAAATATATAAATATTAGTATTTATATGATTTTAAAAAAAAGTAAGTATCAGGTTACTTACTTGGCAAGCATATCATCAAGTTCAGAGTGTTGACAAAAGGCTTTCCATGCTTTTAATCTATCTCCATTCTTCTTATGTTCTGCAATAGCTTCTTTAATACTCAATGTATCAATATCAATTACACTTAAATCTAAAGATAATTCTAAATCATCAGGATCTGGTAAATCTGATTGAGAAGGACTACAAATTGGGGAAGAAGTCGGAGTTTTCTTTGGTTTATGAATTTGATAAACATCATTTAATGTCATAAATATGTCTTTTAAAGAAGGTCTTGCGCTTGGACTATCTTGCATAGCTAAATAATAAAAAAAAATATATAGTATTTATATAATTATATATTTTATCAAAATTTTAGATAATAAAAATCATGATTTATAATACCTTGATATGCAATTTTAACCCATTCATTAGGTACACCAAGACTGAATGATGGTCTATATTTTTGATTAACTACAAGATTTCTTATTTGTACTATATCATTTTCCCTTTGAAATGGTAATTTTCCTTCAGCAATTTCCCATAATACCATACCAAAACTATAAATTTCACATTTTGCAGTATAAGGATTATTATGATCCTTTAATTTTTCAGGAGCCATCCATCTTACATTATCAATAGTTGCTTTAACATGAGTACTAAAATCTCTAAATCCACGACTTAAAGTAAAATTAGCTAATTTAGCACAACGATGACGAGTTATTAAAATATTTTCTGAACGTATATCGTGATGTAATATGGATACGGTATGTAAAAAAGTTAATCCACGAGAAATATCAATAGCAATTTGAGATTTTTCAAGCCAACCAAGTGGTCCATAATCTGTATAATATTCTTTAAGATTACCATATTCAAACCATTCAGTTACCATATACATTATTTCTTCCTCATTAACAAATCCATAAAATTTTACTATATATTTTGATTCTTTAAGTTTTTTTAATATAGTTACTTGACTCAATATATCATTAATTTGTTTCTTTTCTTCTTTATCAAAAATTCTTTTCTTTAATGCTACTTCTTCCCCTTTACGTAATTTTTTAATTACTTTATTACCACGTTTAACCATTTCAGATGGATCAGAAAATTCATTCATTGGAATAGTTGCATCAGCTATGATATCCTCATTTTTTGAAAGTAATTTTTTTTGCCATGCTAAATTCCATTGTGTAATATCATCTAATTTAGCATTAATTCCTGATACTTCATTAGCAATACCTCCTTCAATATCATGTATATACTATAATTTTTTTTTAAAAAAAAAATCTTAGGAATTAGGAAATTTTTTTTTAAAAAAAAGTATTTAAAAACAAGAAACTTATTTCTTCATTAATTACCTTATTCATTTCCTTAATATCATGACTCAAAATTTTTTTATCTTCTTCCATTTGAATTTGATTAGTAACAGCAATAGAAAAATTTAAAATTCTCATTAAACCTTCAAATTCATTAGTTAAATCAAAAAAATCTTTTTCTATACTATTAGCAGCTAAAAATCTTCTTAAACCTTTAATTTGAGAAATTTCTTCAATAAATTTTTTTATTTTACCTACTATAATAACTAATCTTTGAAAATTTTTATAATATTCTTTTGATTTAAATAATGATTCATTTTCTAATCTACGTATTTCTAAATTTTTTACGGCGGTTTCTGCGGCTGTAGTTCTTGATAATAATGATCCACATATCCTTTTATTATGTTCTGCTGTTTGATAAATATTAATTATATCTGATGTTAACCTTGATACTTCTGTTATTAATGGTAAAAATGGTGATATTGAATCTGATACTTTTGATGCTCCAAAACTATTAATTGTCGTATCTGTTATGCTTAATGCACGTTCTATCACCGTATTTACGTTGGTACTATTAATCACTCTTTTTACACTTTCTTGAGACATAATTTATTATTATTATCAAAAAAAAAAAAGGAAGAGGAGGAAACTTAAAAAAAAAAAATTCTTTTGTTTTTTTCTTTTTTGTTTTAAAAAAGTTTTATAATTTTTCACGCAAAATTTATACTTTTTTTTTTATCTCGATTAAACGGATAATAATATTAATTAATTCCGGAAAAAAAAAACATATAATAATATAACAATGTCTGTAATATTATTTAGTCGAATAGAATTATTCTAAAAAGAAAGTAGAATCATCTTTATGGAAAATTGAATTTTTCCATATGGTTAATTTGTACTTGGGTACACGACAGACAAAAAAGGAATAACATCTGCGGATCTGCGCCATTTTCGTAATACTGGTTTTTTTAATAGGACAATCAAAACAAAAAAAAAATGTTTATGAATTAACCTTATAAGAAGAGATATTAAGAATGAATCTGGATGCACAACATACAGTACAGTTTTTTTAATTAAGTCATACAAGATTAGTCTATACCCTTCTTATTTGCTCAATTATAATAATGAGTTATGTCAAGAAGGAACCTTCAATAATTTACTGAAAAAAACCTCCGAAAAGGACGAATGACAAACGTAAATTTCCGAAAATGAGGTCCACGTCCGAATGTAACCCGGAGTTTTCCTAAAAACAAATAGTTAACTGTCTTCGCTGCCCTCAATATGTTGTTACTCTACATGGTAAAATTTGATTCAAATCAATTTCGGCCGATGATGTTTATTAGTAAATCAATGACCAATGATATACTATGCCAACTGTGGCATACTATGAAATTACTTATACCATTTATTCAGTAATCAGTATACATTCCAGAAAATAATTCCACACATTCGATAAAACCTTCACTATTAACTTCTTTTGAAATAATAATGAATCAATCTATTATCGAAATATCTATAAGGGAATAGTTGTAACAAAATATAGATCAAAATTTCTTCGGCGAATGTTCGAGTTCTTTTCTAAGAAATAATCCCGAAACCCTTATCACAAGCCTTTAACCTTTGTTATTTTTATAATAACATAGTGTCATACTACTAATACTATATATATAGCTAATAGTCTTCTAAGTGACATACTACATCTCGGGATGTACTTTATTTGATATGTTAGAAATTTTATATTATTCGGAAATGATAAAACGGAATTTTTTATTCTAGAAAGCTTATTGGCTGATTCGCTTCAATTATCTAAAGGTAAATACCGAGTAAATGAAGGTTTAAATTGACATAATTAAACAGACTTAAGTGCAATGCTGGCCAAAATTATAATAATTTCGGCCGAGTCAGGCAAAATTACAACCAGATTTTTGCTCGCACTGTGGTTTTGACTCGAGAGTCAAAAAACTTTTTTAGTTTTTTTGCTCGCTATTTTAGTGTTATTTTATTCAAATTTAATATTCTTACGAAAAAAAAATAATTTTAATCAATATGCATAAAGATAAATCAATACTTTAATTATACAGTTAAAAAACATAAAATATTTAATATTATACTATATAAAATGAATAAAAATAAACGTTATTGCTTATTAAAAGAAGAGAACAAAACTATTATATAATTCATTCTTCTTTCTTTTCGCTATCACTATTAATCCAATTATTAATCCATTCTTTAGATTTTTCAATAATAATTTTTCCTTTTCCTTCATTTTCTACCATTTTCTTTAAAGCTTTTTCAGCTTTTTCATGACACATTTCACTTTCATCTTTAAATTTTTCAAACATAATAATTTCCAGATAAGAAATAGCAATACAAGTACTTAATATTTCCTCAACATCAGTCTTACCAATCTCTTTTTCAATTTCTTGTTTTAAATTGATGAAATCATTCAAATCATTTTTATAAAAAAATTCATAAAATGATTTATTTGGCAAGAATTTACCATCAAAAGATTGTAATCCTAAAAACTCGAATAAATTTTCAATTTTTGGCTCTTTATGATTAACGTTAACTTTCTGTAGTGCTGCTGGCGTAACTTGCAATGGAGTACTATATTGGAAAAAAAAATTTTATATCAATAACCCTTTCATATTAAAATAATATAATAAAACATGTATACCGACTCTTGCTGTAATCCAACGGCAACTAATAAATTATGTAAATATTCGATTCGATTAATCTTTTTTTTGGTTCAAAAATTTTTTTTTAATAAATTATAAAATAAGTATACGTACATGATCTTTTCGCTTTCCTCGCTTAATTTATAATATTAAAATTAATTAATGTTAAATTTTTTCTCTTTTTTTTTAAAAAAAAAAAATACATAATACAATTTTTTTTACCTGGACCACTAATATTCATACTTGAAGAAGCTAAAAAAAAGCTAGCTTTTCCTGCAAAAAACTGGGGAACTTCCCTTTTCTGTGGAATTGTTCGTGCTTCAGATACAGTTTCATTGTTTCTTTCATCAATTGCAATAAAACTACAAATAAAAAAAATATAAAAAATAAGTAAAAAATATAATTAAATTATAATAAATACTATTAATTTAATACAATTATACCTTGTATATTTTGAAGCTAAATTATAAGTTTTACCAAGTTTAACAATATGTTCTTTAACTAATGAATCTGGGATATGCTTATCAGCATTTTTAGGATGTTTATGAATAAATGATTTTTCATCATTAAGATCTTGAATAAGTTTCCTTGCCGCTAATCTATGAATCTTTGAACCTTGTAAAGTAACTGGATCCAAAGGAATATCAAGTTTCATAGGGCCGTCTTGGGAAGTAGCTTTTAAAGTAATAATCTTACGTGGTTCAATATTTTTTTCCAAAATACAATAAACAATAAATCGAACACCAGGATAAATAGGTGGAATAATATATGGAGCTTGTTGAACTTTAGTATCAATGAATATATCACTTTGTGATGGTGATTCTGTATTATCATTCGTAAAACTAGTAGCGGATTTAACTTCCGCTTGTAACTCTTTCTTTTCCTTTGATTCCGATAGATCAACATTGGTCCAAGTAATATTATAATCCTTAACTGGTGGTTTTAATGCATTTTTTAACATTCCAATGACTTTTTTATCCATTCTTTCATCATTTGTTACAAATTGAGCATATCCTTTACCAGCACGAGCAACAGATTCAACTAAATTATGAGAAACAGAATCGCCTATTCCTAATGAAAAAAGACGTAAAACATCTTTCTTTTTTTCTTCATTTTGACTTACAAGTCTTACAATTTGATCAACATTCCAAACTTCACCATCTGTAAGAAGGAATACAGAAGTTGGTATATCATCCCTTGAATTTTCAAATACCCATTCTAATGCACTATAAATTTCTGTTCCTCCATAGTTTGATTTCATTGTTTGAGCAAGATTAAGAGCTTCAGATAAAGATGTTTCAGAATAGGATTGACTTTTTGGAAAAAGAGAATCATAATGAGATCCGAAAGAAATTACATTAAAGTAACAATCTTCAGGAAGTGAGCGTAATAACAATTCAAGTGCTTGTGCAGCTTTTTTCATAGGTTCAACACTCATTGATCCCGATCTAATTAAAAAATTTTTTAAATTTTTTTTTTTATTAATTGAACAGAAAATTTCACTTGGTAATTAAATTATATCATACCTATCAACAACAAAAACTAGTTCAGATATGGTAGTATTTAATGAGAGTTTTGGAACCAAAGTTAACATAACACAGTTAGTTTTTGTTTCAGGATTATACTCAACAAAAGCTCTGAAAGAAATATAAAGAATTTTAATTATTTATATTAAAATAAAAAATAAAAAAATAATTACGTAAAATATTTACCGAGGTTGATCAAGGTCTTTACTTTTAACTACAAGAATAAAATCTTTTTCTAAATAAGTAGTTTGTTGAGTTAAAGTAATTTTAGATATTTTAGGATTTTCATCAATATTCATTTCAGTAGAAATTTTATGTGAAGGTGATTCAATATTTTGAATAGTTGAAGTCATTCTACAAGTAATAGCAAGATTTAAATAAAAATCTGCTTTATTAGAATAAGACACAACATCAGGATTAAGAATTTTTCCATCATTTGAAGATGATGAATATTCCGAAGAACCATATCTTGGAGCGATATTAGTTGGTAGAACAAATCGAATATTCTCAGATTCAGAATCATGTTTAAGTTCGGTAACATATGTAATCTTCATGACTACGGTTTGTCCTGACGTAATATTTCCAACAGAACATTGAAAAACATCTTCAGATTCAGATTCTAACAAATAAGCACCATGTCCTTCCTAATCATTTCAAGAAAATGAAAATCAATTTAACTTATATATACATAAACTTTGAAATTATTTAAATTTATCAGATATAACCTGAACTGCTTCAGTATATTCTTTGGCGGCCTCTTTTGATTCTTTTACGATACCCTTTACTTTTCTCTGTCCATCAATTTCCGCCTCAAAGCCGCAGATTGCTGCGGCTTCATAAATAGGAAATTTATAGAGAGCTTCAATGGTATTTTTTTCAACATTTTTGTAAGTCTGGCTGATCGTAACTATAAAAATAAAATAGATTAATACTATATAAACTATAATCCTAATAGAATTTTTATTCGATAAATTTAACGAACCTTCAGCGATCATATCAACGACTAAAAAAAAAATTGCAATTTAGGGAATATCATTATAACGAAAATGAAAAAATAATTAAAATAATTAAAATAATTACAACAACTTACTATTGGCTTCAACAGCAACATTTTGTAAAGGAATTGGTTTTAATTCTCGTTCAACAACAAAGCAGAGTCCGTAAATTTGCATTTTGGGAAAAAATATATAATAGAAGTTGAATCAAGTTTAAGTGAGATATAAATAAATACAGTATTTATTTTTGAATTTATAAAGTTTATACGTCATTCATTAACCCATTTAGGCCAATTTGGCTAAATTTTAGGCGTTTAAAATAAGATCGTCATCAACTTACTCGATGAGTGTAAGTTTGACTCAACAATGCTCGCATGTTTAAGAACTTTCCAATAAAAATAATATTTTTTTTTGTATGATAGAAATTTATTTGATGCTTTTTTTGCTTTAAAAACTTAGCTTTAATATCATTTTTATTAATTTCTGCAAGAAATGTCGCTTAAATGTTAACGCAAACAAACGAAGATAATAATTTATCGTTGCGGAATATTCAATTTTGGATACTCATACCCGAATATAAATTTATTCCGTGTTTTTTTTTATTCAATGTTATTTCTGTAAATGTATCATATTCACGGAATTCATAGCCTCAAAATATGGAAATTATCAAGTTGCTTTGATTTCCGTAAATGTTGGAAATGTATTACAAAAAATTCAAATAAATTTTCAATTTATGATTCCTTATAATTAACTTTAGATTTAACATCAGATAAATCTTCAATTTGTAATTTCAAACTCATCTAAAAATATATAACATTTCTTCGTGCCTAAAGAGTCAGTTATGCAGTATATAACAACTCGTTGATTTATCCTTACGAGTTATATCATGTAAAAACCGGCAAAACCGGCAAAAAAGATTAATATAATTATGAATAATACTACAGAACAAGTTTGATATTAATGAATAATACGGGCAGGATAATGTCACTCTTTTAGAAACGCGTACAAAACATCTTTCTCAAATAATTTCAAATAATTAGAGCACTTATTAAATAAAGCTTATAACACTAAAGTTACGATCAACCATTATTGAGCAATTTTTAAAATTCTAAAAATAATATTATTCTGATAGTTATGAAGTTATTAAAGTACTAAACTATTGTAAAATAAATTTTATCTTTTGTACTAATAAATAAAATAACTAGGTATAATAAACATAATTATTAAATTTTAAAATTTTACTTAGGTAAGGCTTCGATAATAGGAATTTGCAGAAAACGTCCGGAAAACGTACCGAAATATGACATTATTCAGATATTATCTGGACAAATTCCAGACAAATTCCCGGAATTCCTTTTCCGTTGTCAATGTGAATAACTTTTCCTAGTAGAAATACACATTTTAAGTGAAACTGGCTTTATTTTTCTTTATCTATGACGTAGAAGTATTTATTGTATACAATAATAAAATAATAAAATAAAAATATATTTAATAATTGTTAGAAAAAAAAAATTTCTGAATGTTGAAACGGGATTATCAATAATGCGAAAAGCATGCAATTCTTGACACTAGGCATGTAAAGCAACTGTTATTTCTTAAAGGACTGGCTCTTTTGTTGATAAGAGATTATTACTTTGAATGATATGTCAACTTTGATGTCAAAATTTAGGAAATGATCAATTTATATTCTTAATCCGAGTTAATGGATTGTTAATATCTATATCTATATATATGTATACTGTATAAACAAACAGATTAGATTGATTGCGTAAAAGAATGTAAATAAATTTTTTGCATCAACATCATAATAATAATATAGAGAGAAATTGTAACCGCTCAATTTTCTCGTCTTTCTTAGTCGGAATGATCTATCTGATTTAGCGGGTGGTAATTAAAGTTTTTAAAAATATGATGCATACTAATTACAGTAGCAACAATGGTAGAAAATCTAGCGCGAAGTATTCTTCGATGAAAAATTCCTGTACTGTACATATCATTTCAAGCTGTTATTACAAAATTTTTCATAATTTTTAATATAATAGCATTGTATTCTCTTTTTCTTGGGATTTTTCCTTAAAAGGTTATAGTCGCATAAGCAAGCTAGAACTCATTATGATGATAAATTCTTTGAACTATTTAAAAACATGCTTCGTTAATCAAATTCAAAATTCAATCAATTATCCACGTGACTTTTTTTTTCGTCGAAACTCGAAACAACTGCATTTATTTCAGAAAACTAAATATATCTTTTCGTTTGACCATATATCCACCTGAGCAGTAATACTTATTATCTTTAAACTTAAAGAATGATATGGCAGAAAAAATGCATTAATTAAAAAAGAAGAAATTATTGAAGTAAGTTCTGGACATGCTATTTTCGGTCGTGGCCGAACTTTAAAATGGAATGATTTCTGGATTTGCAAATTAATAACCAATTACATATTCAAATGTTTTGAAAGGATCTTGTGTTTAATATTTTACTTTTCAGGTTGATTGCCTGATTTTTGTCATGTAATTGATCATCCGATAATTACAAGATCATAAGATACGATCAAACACTTTTATTATAAAAAGGATGTGAATCATGTATGATTAATACTTTCAATTGTGCATAATAATAAATATTTTTTTCAGAATTAAATATTGCCTGTCAAAATGCACAATCGAATCTTTCCAATCCTAATCCTTGCCTTCACCATCTTTTTTATATGCAACACTCAGGAAGTTCCCAAGAGCCCAAGTTGTCCACAAGGATATGTACGTTCAACAGTATCAGGAACGATGGGCACATGTGTTTATGGATGTCATACAGACGATGATTGTAACGATAAATTCACTAATTATGCGTTTCCAAGCAAATGTCTCAAATCAACACGACCTCATTGGTTATGTGACTGTAGTCATGCTTGTCTTGATGATGGCATATGTGTTAGTGAAACTTATTGTAATAAATATTAGTAAGAGGAATTTATGTATTGTAAATTTCATTTTAAAAAAGATATAATTTTATAATATATAATACACTAAAGTATTGGACTACCTATAATTCGCTATTATAGTTATGCAAACATGCTTTTAAGTAAAGATTTTTTTTTCAATAATTAATCTGCCTTTTATATTATAAGCAAAGTTGTTAATTATATTTAATTTAACTTTATTACAAAAAAATACTTTTGAAGTAGCGATCACTTTCATAATTGTAAAAAAAATTTTTTTTTAAAAAAAAAAATAAGAATGCTCGTATTTCCTTATAATAAATAATTAAAAATAAAATAAAACTTGAATTTATAACATTTAAAATAAATTATTATTACTATCATTAGACAAAATATAAATGATGTTTGTTCTTTGTAGACTTTTTCAAGCATAATACTACTGATTGAATCATACATTGATTCATAAGTAAACCAATTACAATCTAAAAACTTCTTTGCTGTATTTTCAACAATTTATATGGTATACCATTTAAATCAGCTGCTTTATTATTTTTAACTGTATCTAATGCTTTTCATTACATAATTCTTTATATCTCTTTATCACTATTCTCTATCAGTTCATATATTCTTTTCCAGATTTCATTACTTTCTAGTCTTTCT
This sequence comes from Rhizophagus irregularis, assembly GCF_026210795.1. Classification (NCBI taxonomy): domain Eukaryota; kingdom Fungi; phylum Glomeromycota; class Glomeromycetes; order Glomerales; family Glomeraceae; genus Rhizophagus; species Rhizophagus irregularis. The sequence continues at coordinate 2,628,706 of NC_089430.1, read as the reverse complement.
AAATTTATATTTCTCAATTTTGTATATTCTTTATAATGATTCTCATCGGCCAAAAAATAATGATCATTGACGATCATATGCTGCGCCACGGACAAACCGATCATAAACAAAGGTTCTCTTAATAATATCAGATACAATTACTAATGCGATAATGTAATAATAATGTAGTCATAGCCAATGCTTATTTGGTTTCCTCACATGGGTTTCTTATGAGAATAGTAATAAACTTGATAGAACATGTACTTAAAATTTAAAAATTTCTGATTTCTATGTTGATAGTTTTATATATATACCATCAAGATCCTGATGTATTATTATATTAAAGCTTAACTATATGTGTTAAAAAAAAATGAGATGTATAATTAATAAATTATAGTAATACAAATATATATATAAATAAATTTATTTGTTAGATATCAATAATGTGTATATCAGTATATCATATCAATATAACGAACGGTAGTTAGATAACATGCAAAAAGTGGTATATTAAATGCCAATTTTATAAAAATATGTAATCTGACTATATACAAACTCTACAAACTCTACACAAATCAAAACCTTACACTGCATAACTTTACTTACACATACTGTATATATATATTTCTGGAACTTATTAGGCTTTGAAATATCTAATTTACAAATACATGGGGAGTAGCTATATCGGTCACAGGACCGAATGATTGGATGAAAATGGGCCACGTAGTGGCCATTTTCACCAATAAATAGCCCTGTTCAAAATCATTTTTCGATCAGTTAGGAATAAAGCAATCTTATTGGTAGAAAAAGTTCGATCCAAAAAACATAAAAAAATATTGGTCTAAAAGATCGGTGGCGCAAACAAATGCAAGAAGATCCGGCCAATCAAATTAAACCACAACCGACCAAAAAATGCGACCAAACGATTTTGAACAGGACTAATGAAGGGCCCTGTGACCGATAGACATCCAATAAAAGTGTTATCGTTCTGACGTTTTTGATCATGCATTAATTAATAACATCATAAATTTCATTTTTATAAGCTTTATTTAAACTTTTCCTACAAAATATTCATTTGCGCCATTTTTTTACTCGCACTTTATTATATCAATCATGTGTTATTGCTATGGCTAATAAAAATATCGGTCTATGAAAATCTGCATGATCCTATTTTGGCTGAACGATAACAAATAATATTGCATTTATTGAATATTTAAAGAATATTGTTATTAAATCTACTATTAAATTATTAAATTAATGGAATTATAGCTGACAAAAAGAAAGTAATTTGATTTTTTATTTTTACCAACAAATTTAATATCATCATTTTAATTAATTATTAAGTGAAGTACCTTATTAACTTAATATATGTTAAATTTTTTTTATTTAATGTAAATGTATAAACTATAGTATGTATGTATAACCAACTTTATGTTAATATGTTAATATATAATATTCCAAATAATAAAAATAATATTCAAATATTTAAATTCTAACAAATTTATGCTTTTCCTTATCTATTATTATTTAATCCAATTTTTAATGCTTTTTCAATAATAATATTTTCTTTTTCATTATTTCCAATCATTTTTTTTAAAACTTTTTCAACTTTTTCATAATACATTTCACATTCATCTTTAAAATTATCAAACATAATAAGCAATAGCAATACAATTACTTAATATTTCTTTTACTTAATTTACTTAATTTCTTTTTCAATTTCTTGTTTTAAGTTAATAAAATCATTTAAATCATTTTTATAAAAATATTCATAAAATGATTTATCTGATAAAAATTTACCATTAAATGATTGTAATCCTAAAAATTCAAATAAATTTTCAATTTTTGGCTCTTTATAATTAACATTAACTTTCTTTGGTAACAATTCATTATTATTGGATAATTGTGATCCTAAAGATTTGGATAAATTTTCAATATGTGATACTGATGATGCTGGTGATGCTGGCAGAAAAACTCTTAGTTTCATTAATTCCTTTTTTCTATCTTTTCTACAATACATTGAAAAAAAAATTCATTTTTTCAATAATACATATCAATGATAATTCTCATATTATAATATAAACAAACCTATGCTTTTTCACTAATTTTGGACTAACTCATTTAACTCCACCGAAATTACTAACTAAATAAATTATATAAAGATTTCGTTAATATTTTATTTTTTTATTTAAGGATTTTTTTCATGGATATTATTGTTTAATCCGTTAAATAAATAAAATTATAAATAAACATTAATAAATAATATGTACTTGGACTTTCCGTATGATAATGCATTAGATTTTGATTTATCAAAAGAATGGATGATAAAGTTAATACAGATATTAAAAATGGAGATCCAAACTTTCATTATATGTTAAAAAGGTTTTTATTAGTATATCAAAAAGCTAGAAATACAAATATTCAAGAGGGATCTTTATTTTTATAAAATAATAAGAAAATATTATAAGAGTTGGCAAGTTAAAAATAATAAACAAATAAAAGTGCAGTAATGTTTATACAAAGAAGAAAAAGTAATAATAATGGTAGTAAAAGATTAAATCAAGACAAGTTCTTTTGAAAATATAGAAAATATAGATCCACAAACTATACCACCTCGTAGAAAAAGAACAATTAAAAAGAAACATGTGTTAGCAGAGTCAATTAAACGGAATACAAAAAATGGAGACCAGTAGCTTATATTTGATAATACTTTTATATAAATAAAGAATAAAGTTGTAAAGAATTTTATTAATTATATAAGTTACAATTGAAATATTAATATTATCAATATCAAATACAATTTAAATAAAAATCAGTGAAATTAATATTATAAAAGTTAGGTATAAAAACGCGTATAAAAATACTAAAATATTGTATTAAAAATATTATTTCCTTCGTATAACATTGAAATTATGTTATTTTCTAAGTTTTTTATGGCAATTTTACGAGTATAAAAAACTTCGTGATCATGCTAATCATTATAATGACGAGCTGCAATATATTCTCCATCTTTCTTAAACGCTTAACTATACATAATTACATATATAATTGATCCTTGTCTTAGAGAACTTCTTACAGATCACTTGCTTTATGAATTGTAAATATATTTTTTTACTTTTTATATTATTATATGATATACAACTATAATATAAACCTTTTTTTTTTAGAGAAGAGATTGTCTTATTATCTATCAAATACTGCTACAATTGGCGAAAATGTGAACCCCTTGAGCAAAAAGTGGATGGTAGATTTCTAGCACGCTTACAAAGATCACATATTGAGATCGGGCATTTAGAAATGAGCAGATATGGCCACTGAGAGATTCCACAATTTACTTAGGACGGATGTATTAAATGACTTTTAGGAAATATGTATATGCTTGAAGAGATTGGTGAGAGATATCAAAAGCATCACCAAAGTTATTTGCCAATACACGTGTCTTTTTTGTGTATACTCATAGTAAGTATTATTTGGATTTGTGGTTTACTGATACCAAAAAGTTTATTTATTTTTATTTGTATTTATAGAAGACAAAATTGAACTTTGGCAAATGTACAACCATGCTCGAGGAATTTTATAATGGAAGCATACATATAAAGCAATTGTTCCGATCTGCTATGAAGAGCAGAAAAAATACTTTTTTGATTTTGTGGCCTTGCTCTGGGATTTAAAAGTATATTTTAACTGTTTTTGCAGATGCTCTTTCTTACTTATTAACTTCTCTCTATGTTGTTCAGGAAAGTTTGATCAATATAGCAAATATGATCAAGTAATTACAGGATGAAGATAATGATGGAGTATCTAAGTCTAAGTTATCAGGTAGACTTCCTCCACACCCGGTTAAACCTGACAAACAATATCACAAGAAAGAAGGCATAAATTCTGTTGAGGATAAGAGCGACATGTCAAGTTATATTCAAGAAGACTAATAATGGTTGTTGAGAAGAAATTTTAGCTGTTTATAAGAAAAAATTCTTTTTAATCGTGTAATGTAACTGTGCTGCCAAATATAAGAAAAAATTCTTTTTAATATACAGTGTAATGTAATTGTGCTGCCGAAAATAAATCATGATAGGTCAACCTGTTTTATGAACGTAACATATTTTTTATTTGAACTTAATACCCCATAAAGCGCTATGTCTACGTCTGAAACTAATACATATTTCTGCTAATACAACTGGAAGTGAGTTGCTCACATTAGCGGATGGAGTTAAAAAATATAAAAATATAGCACAGCTGAACATATCTTGTTTTTGCCAGGACAAGAGAAAATTGTTCGTGAGCTTGAAAGGGAAGAATGGTTAAGGAGTCCATAGGAATAGTTGACACTAACAGCACATTTTTGTTTATCCAGTATATCGATGATTGGGATAAATGAAAAACGGATCATGAGTTATTGTTGGGATAATTTGTTGGTATAAATAGTTGGATTATCGAAAAATTTCTGCAAATCTTATCACAACAATCATATATTTTATTTTCTGTATCAATAAAACATTCAAAGCAAAAGTCATACATGGATATCAAGAATGATTTTTTATTGTGATGTAGAGTGTACATCGAAAAATATGTTTTTTGCACGGACATCAATGTGTACTAACCTACAGATCAAAATTTGAATAGTTCTATGCTTTACATAAAAAATACGGAAGACAGGCTATGGAAGAGAACACTGAACTCAAGAGCAGAATCGGTGAGTTGGAGAAAAATAGGACAGATACTGTTGCCGAGAATGTTGAACTTAGAGCTAGAGTTGTGAAATTGGAACAGGATATAGATGAACTTAAAAAAGAATTAGAATCTAAGAAAAATCACAAATTTCAGAAAAAATGTATTCTAATAGCCCAGATACTTCTTAATGAGGAGCCTGTGGTTGAATATCGGCCATCTTTTATGGAAGGATTAAAACTTGATGCCTTTTTCTAACATTATCGAATTGCATTGGAGGTCCAAGGAGCACAACATCGGCTTCATAGTACTGGTTGGTATAATGATATTAGAAAACTCAAGAATATTATTAATCGTGATCGGATATATAAATTTAGAGAGTTTATTGATCGAAAAGGATTAACCTTGTAGATCTTTAAGTTTGCTTATTCAATGACTTGGTACTTGAATTGCATGTGGCTTATATGATAAAATTATGATTTCGAAAAGGCGATCACATACTCTGCATATTATGGAAAACGAACTTATCGTCTTGAATGTTGGGAGGCTTATCAGAATAAAATCCCAATAGTAAGCGTGAAAGCATAAAGCGAGGCGGGAAACTTCGTCATGTGAGGAAATCGATCGGCCTGAAATGCACAGTACAAGGAAAAATTCTTGCCGAAGAATAGGGGCGTGCGATGTAAGTGACATGACATATTGCGCATGCGCATCTTTATTTTCCGGCCCAGCTTATTAATTCATCCCTTAACCCTTACTAAGTATAAATATACTAACATAGTGACGTGCCTAAATAAAAAACATAATTTAGATACTTGAAACTTTAGTAATCCATATCTAATCAATAAATAGTAGTCGTTTATTATTTTTTCTTATTTTTAGTATAAAGACAAGAATTGAGGAGTACACAAAGATATAGTCGAAAAGCTACCTACTGATACTAAACAAAACTATATAATAATTATTTAGCAGTAATATAGTCGTATGAACGTAAATTTTTGTTGGTGCCTTTCTGATTAACCGCATTAATGTTTGTTGGTGATTAAAGGTTTTAAAATAGGATGCTTACAAACTAGCAAAGATCGCAGAAAATCTATGAAGTATTCTTCGACGAAACATTTTTGTACATGCCATGTCAAGTTGCTATTGAATAATATCTTCAAATAAATCTAAGTTCATCTTGATCTTTTTTGCTGAATTACAAATCTTCAAACTAATAAAATATAAAAAATAATTAAGCATAGAAATTTTGTTTTTAAAAAAAAGAATATTACTATTTTCAAATAAACTCACTATTATTGGGTATTTCAAAATCGTAAGGTTTGCTAGGAAATTCTATAAAAAAATTATTTAGAGTTAATATATTTAAATAAATTGTTATAAGAAAGGTTATAAAAAATTACGTATTACGAAAATGATATTATAATTATTTACCTTCTTGTTCTCCTGTTCATTTAAATTATTTAAATTGACATTATTAATATAAAGGAAAATAATTACCAAATTAAATAATTAACTTATTTGCTTACCTTCAGTTGCATTTTTTGGTTCCGGTAAATTTTCAAATTGATAAAATTTACTCATTGATAACAAATATAGATTAGAATTTGAATTTGATTGAATTTGAGACGAATCATTATATTCCGAAGTATTAAATTTACCATTTTGAATATCGTGCCACATTTTTTGAATTTTATAATAAAGAGTTTCTATTGTGAATATAAAACATTTCCAGAATGTAAATCTCGATGAATTGCATCATTGTAATGAATTCTACGAAGTGCCACAATTAAATGCCAGACTACATGTATTTTTTCTTCCCATGTACATTGATGCTTTTGTAAATATTTTCTTAAATCCATATCCAATAAATGCATTACAAGCATATAATTTCCACTTGATGAATCTTGAGTTAAACCACAACATCCTACAAAGTCTGTATATTTGTTACTTAATATCAAATGTGATTTTGCCTATAAATATTTTATACAATATTAATAAGTTATTAATTAATAAAAAAAAAAATTTATAAATAAATTCAAAACAGATATAAACCTCATCAAACCAACTTCTATTAGCAGCTTCAATATTTCCTAATTCTTTAAGTACTACTTTAAATGTTAATTGTCGTTCTTTAGAATTCCATTTGACATATTCTTCACTAATCCAATTTGCTGAATAAATTTTATTGCATCCACCTTTAGTCATATATTCAATATTTTGTAAATTTTTCTATGGTATCCATTCAATCAATTTATCTGGGCGAAATGATTTTATTTGACATTCTTTTATTAAATCATCAATGTCACTATTTCCAGATGTCCAATTTGAAAAATTATTTTTTAAATAGTTTCGAACACAATGTTCACAATATGACGTTGCCAAACATTCTAAAGAACAATTTTCACATCGTCTTTTCGTTCCTTCATTAAATAAAAGTTTATTATGATCATAATTTATTGTTAATTTTTTTATTGCTTCCGTTCTTTCATCTGCTGTAAGAGATTCATCATCAAGAAGTGTTTGTTTTCGAAATTCATATAGTTTGGTTATGTCATTGTGAATATTAGGATCTGTTAATGCACTAGCTCTAATAATTGCAGCCAAAACAGTCTCGTTTCTAATAGCAGCCATATCAGATAAAAAAAAATTAGAGATCCACACACACACATTGCACAAAAAAGTGATTAATAACGTGACTATCGATTTTGTGATACAAAAAGCAAATGCAACGTTTCGATCTGCGACTATCCTATCCGCGATAGGCCAACATATCAAATTTAATTCACATGTTTCAAATTTAATATAAAGATAATCATAACAAGTATACTAATATACTAACTAAATATAAAAAAATACACAAAAAATAAAACTAATACAACAAATAACAGATTGATCACCCTTAATCACTATTATTGACCCAATTTTTAATCCATTCTTCAGCTTTTTCAATAATAATTTTTTCTTTTTCATTATTTCCAATCATTTTCTTAAAAACTTTTTCAGCTTTTTCATAACACATTTCACATTCATCTTTAAAATCATCAAACATAACAATTTTCAAATAAGCAATAGCAATACAACTAGTTAATATTTCTTCAATTTCCTTTTCACTTAATTCACTTAATTCTTTTTCAATTTCTTGTTTAAAGTTATTAAAACCATCTAAATAATTTTTATAAAAAAACTCATAAAATGTTTTATTAGGTAAGAATTTACCATCAAATGATTGTAATCCCAAAAATTCGAATAAATTTTCAATTTTTGGTTCTTGATGAATAACATTAACTTCCTGTTGCGATGCTTGTGGACTTCTTGAAACAAAAAAATTTTGAAAAAAAAAATATTAGTTATCATCCTCATATTATAAGAACATAAATGAACTTGTATACTAACTCTTCAACTAGATCTTCTGAACTAACCACTAATAAATCATATAAATATTCGATTAATTTAAGTGAGTGTCATTATTTCAATCCATTAAATAAATAAAATTATAAAACAAACATACAGAAACTTTGCACTTAGTGAATATGAATAAATTAAATTAATGTTATTAATTGTTTTCTTTTTTTTAAAAAAAAAATAAATAAATAAAAATATACAAATACTAATTTTTACCCATTACGGAACTCATGCTAAATGAACTCAAATTGTGTACCGTTCTATACGATGTAATTAATTGAGGGACTTCTCTTTTCTGTGGAATTATTTGAGCCTCGGATAAACTTTCATTATTTCGCTCATCAGTTGCAATGAAACTATAAAAAATTATAATTAATAGGTAATATACAAAATAAATTAATCGTAAATATAATTAAATGAATTTTATACCTTGTATATTTCGAGGCTAAATTAAAGGTTTTACCAAGTTTAACAATATGTCCTTTAACTAATGAATCTGGAATATGTTTATTAGCATTTTTAGGATGTTTATGAATAAATGATTTTTCATCATTAAGATCTTGAATCAGTTTCCTTGCCGCTAATCTATGAACCTTTGAACCTTGTAAAGTAACTGTATCTAAAGGAATATCAAGTTTCATAGGGCCATCTTGAGAAGTAGCTTTTAAAGTAATAACTTTACATGGTTCAATATTTTTTTCTAAAATACAATAGACAATAAATCGAACTCCAGAATAAATGGGTGGAATAATATATGGAGCTTGTTGAACTTTAATATCAGAAAATATATCACTTGGTGGTGGTGATGGTGGTTCCATATTGTCATCACTCATAAAACTAATAGTAGGTTTATCTACTTCAATTGGAGTCATATCTAATTCTTTTTCATCCAATAAATTGACCTCAGTCCAAGTAATATTATAATCCTTAATTGGTGGTTTTAATGCATTTTTTAACATTCCAATGACTTTTTTATCCATTCTTTCATCATTTGTTACAAATTGAGCATATCCTTTACCAGCACGAGCAACAGATTCAACTAAATTATGAGAAACAGAATCACCAATTCCTAACGAAAAAAGACGTAAATCATCGTTCTTTTCTTCTTCATGTTTACTTACAAGTTCTACAATTTGATCAACATTCCAAACTTCTCCATCTGTAATAAGAAATATAGAAGTTGGCATATCATCTCTTGAATTTTTAAATACCCATTCTAATACATTATAAACTTCTGTTCCCCCATAATTTGATTTCATTGTTTGAGCAAGATTAAGAGCTTTAGATAAAGATGTTTCAGAGTAAAGTTCACTTTTTGGAAAAAGAGAATCATAATCAGATCCAAAAGATACTACATTAAAATAACAATCTTCAGGAAGGGAACGTAATAATAATTCAAGTGCTTGTGCGGCTTTCTTCATAGGTTCAATATCCATTGATCCTGATCTGTTTAAAACATTTTTTTTTATTAATTGAACAGAAAATTTCAATTTGTAGTTGAGTTATAACATACCTATCAACAACAAAAACTAATTCGGATATAGTAGTATTTAATGAAAATTTTGGAACCAAAGTTAACATAATACAATTAGTTTGTAGTTCAGGATCATACTCAACAAAAGCTCTGAAATAAATTTAAATAATTTAATTATAGTAATTAAACAAAAAATAATTACGTGAAATATTTACCGTGGTTGATCAAGGTCCTTACTCTTAACAACAAGAATAAAATCTTTTTCTAAATAAGTAATTTGTTCGGTCAAAGTAATTTTAGAAATTTTAGGATTTCCGTCAATATTCATTTCAGTAGAAATTTTATGTGAAGGTGATTCAATATTTTGAATAGCTGAAGTCATTCTACAAGTAACAGCAAGTTCTAAATAAAAATCTGCTTTATCAGAATAAGATACAACATCAGGATTAAGAATTTTTCCATCATTTGAAGATGACGAGTATTCTGAAGAACCATATCTTGGAGCGATATTAGTTGGTAGGACAAATCGAATTTTTTCTGATTCAGAATCATGTTTAAGTTCGGTAACATATGTAATCTTAATGACTACAGTTTGTTCCGATGTAATATTTCCAACAGAACATTGAAACACATCTTCGGATTCAGATTCTAACAAATAAGCACCATGTCCTTCCTAATCATTTAAGAAAATGAAAGTTAATTATATTAAATAATATTTTGAAATTATTTTAAATTTGATATTACCTGAATTGCTTCAGTATACTCTTTCGCAGCCTCTTTTGCTTCTTTTACGATACCCTTTACTTTTCTTTGACCATCAATTTCTGCTTCAAACCCGCAGATTGCTGCGGCTTCATAGATAGGGAACTTATAGAGCGCTTCAATAGTGTCTTTTTCAATATTTTTATATGCCTGGCTGATCGTAACTAATAAAAAAAGAAAAAATAAATAAAAAAAACCACAATGAATAATCATAATATCATTTATATAAATTTGACGTACCTTCAGCGATCATATCAACGACTTTAAAAAAAATTGGCAATTAATGGATTTAATCAATTTTGGAACATCATTATAAAAAAAAATTGAAAAATAAGTTATAATCAACATGAACTTACTATTAGCTTCAACAGTAACATTTTGTAAAGGAATCGGTTTTATTTCCTGTTCAACAATAAAACAAAGTCCGTAAATTTGCATTTTAGAAAAATAAGTGAGTGAAGTGTGAGAGAATCAGTTCTGATTATCTGATATGTATATTAGACATAATATTAGACATGTACGACTGTACGTTATGCGTCAATTAACCCTATTTAGGCTATTAGAATAGGATCAGATTATTGATCGTAGTACACTCACTAATCAATCAACAACAAAATGCGAGGTCGTCAAATAGTAAAAATAATTTGATTTCTTAGCAATGAAAATGAAAATGTGTGCACATGTTGAGCTTTGGAGACTTTTTTTGTGGAGCAGAAGTGACGTCGTCATACAAATCGGCATAGCACTTTTTTATATATTTTTGAAGTTATATCTAAATACATTAATAATTAAACGAGGTAATGCGATCAAAGCATTGTAATTTCTAACAGCAACTTGTCACAAAGACGACTTGCTATGAAAACTTTTTCTACTTTTTCTTAAAGGATATGGAGTTTATTGTTAAAATCAGAATCTGCCCAGTACCACCCGAAAAATTCCGCAATTAGCCCACATTACGGCATTATGCACGAGCACGAAAAAATTAAGTCCCTTAAACGCCGTGGGTTTAAAAAGTATGTCACGTGATTGTGGAATTTTTCGGGTGTGATGTAAATTCATAAAAATATAATATATTTTTAATTTTTAACAAATAGATGCCTCTTTTGGAATTCATTATGATCCACTTGTCCACAAAAAATTTATTTCAATTCTTTGTCTAAAGCGTCTAATTTTATAAAAATTCTCGTTTATAAATAAATACTATGATACAAAGGTCGGATGTTGAGCGTCAAGAATCACATAATAATATTTGATGATTTAGCTTATTATCGCTCTGCATGCAAATTACTTAATAAAAATAAAATTATTATATGGTTACTGGACAAAAACCGGACAATTTGTCCGGTAATCGTCCTATAATTATAATCATCTAATAGTAACAACGTACACAGAAATCTGAAAACTGCAATAAAAATACAACAGTTACTCTGCACATAAATAAGCGCGATTTTTCATATTATTATTTTATATATTAGGTTGATCACTAGTAATATCAGTAATATCGACTTAACTGAAACTAAATACCAATTTTAACATTAATTAAGTTTAAATGACCTATGTTTAATTAAGTTAAAGTTAACTTTTTGTATACAATACGCTTGAATTTAATCAAAAGAATTCTCAATAAATTTTAGATCTACTAATAATATTCTTTGGACCATATTTTGCGAAAATATATTAAAAAAAGTGAGCAAATCGTTAGTCCAAGTCTTTTTGACAATTGTCACCTGATCACTAACGTTGAGGTGTAGCAACATTGATCAGGGAGAAAAAGGGAAGGAAAAGCGAGAGAGGAAAAGGGAATAGGGGAAGGGGAAAGGAAGGAGAAAGGGAAAGGGAAAGTGCGACATCTTTTGATTCTTTTACAATACCCTTTACTATTTCTGCTTCAAATCCGCAGACTACTGCGTCTTCATAATGGACAAAAAATAAAATATAATTACAAATTAATTATTGACATAAAATTATTATTAGTTTCAATAACAACATTTTGTAAAGAAATTGGATTTATTTCTTTCAATAATAAAGCAAAGTCCGTAAATTTGCATTTTATCTAGAAAATATACTGTATAATAAATAAAGTTAATTAAGAGATACATACTGTATATATAATATATATTTCTTGCGTTACATTTAATCATCTGATATATTTTTTTAAATTATAGTTTGTTAAGAGTTCCCAATGTGTAGTCTCTTTCACTTGAAAAAAGTTTTATTACTTTAAGAATCTAATTTTATCAAGATATTATATAAAAATAACTTTTTGATTACTATACAAGCTTTAAACACATTCTACTAATAATAAAATTTGAGTTATAAACATGATAGTACAAAGTCAGCCCCCGCAATGTAGTTTTTTCATTGTCAATTATGCACTTATGCTGACTTAAGTTAAGAATAATTACCATCAAACTACTTACTAATGTACAGTAACTTGCGAGGATAACTTTAAATTGGTGATGCAAAGGTTTTATGAGAAAAATTTCTAATTATATAAATAAAATATATATAAAGTTGTAGGCCTGTAGCACAATGAGATAAAAATTTTGAAAGCTATTAGTTTTAGAGTAATATACTATTATAATACAAATTTTTAGACCTTAAAATTAATAATTATTTTTGTGGCAGTTGTAATAATAAATTTCTGATTACATATCGATCAGATAGAGTTTTATCATCATTAATAAGGTACATATAACAACATTCAGAATACTGCCATAATTATAGTCCAAACATAATGAATATAAACGATTATGCGTGGTGGATAATAAGAATTATAATATTTTATCAATATGGTAATATCGGAATCATTTTATTGTGCTAGAGTTGCCGCAATGCTGTGCTTCCTTCGATCATAGAATCCAGAAAAGAAAGTCTTAATATTTTTCTACAATCTGAAAAAATTAAACTTTTAATTTCAGTCAGGCACCAGGCCGTTCATAAAATAATAATGATCCGTAAATTATTATGAAAATATTTTAAGGTTGATTCCTTTATTGTTACGAAATAATTTTACCTTAGTCTATGATAAATAACTAATTATAATATTCATAATTAACTATACTGTAAGTATATTTTTTTTAAAATATAGTATTTTCGAAGACCCTGATGAATGTTTGTAGCAGTTTTAATTTTTTTTTTTTTAAAAAAAAAATTGAAATTATACGAAATTGGCTAGTTATTGTGATTTCGTAATAATATCGTGATTAATCTATACATAATGTAACATACTGTATGAAATTGTCACTTTAAGAACAATCTTTTTTTCTGGAAAACTCCGCAGAATAGAAAACTTCTAAATCAATTTGCAACAATGATTGGTAAATAATTATTAGATATCTTTCTTTTTTAATTAGAAAATTTTTTGAAAGTTCCTTCACAACCCTTTATATGCTTTTTGATATATATTTTTTGTAAGCATATCTTACAACCCATTATTATTAATTATAGTTTGTTCGAATATGAAAATATGCGGGTACCCTAATGAAGTTGGATAATAATCTCCTATTAATGAGAAGAACAAAAAGTAAGGTGATTGAGTAAAACCCAGTGAGAAATTCGATTGAGAAAAACAGGAACAGTACAGGAACGTGTATAAAGAAAGTTATGATGTCAATCACAAAGTGTTTGATTATAATGAGTTGTAATCCTAAAAAAAAGATCTTTATCATGAACAGCATTGGATCCATTTGATATCATTACTAAATAATTTACTCTAGCTATTCAAATTAGCATCAATAATTTAGAATTTGCACAGACTGTATAATGGACCGCATGAATTTGACGGTTTACGGCACAATTTCTCGACGGATGGCCAGAGTTATGAAGAGTTATGCGCGAGCACGTGATCAAACGGCCAGCGTTAGGCTGTCGGGAAAATGTCCTGTCGGGAAACGGTCCGTAAGCGGAATTTTGGACATCAAATTTACATAGGAAAAATAAGTAAACAATGTTAGTAACAGGATGGAATTATATTCTATATTCGTTTAAGAAACTTTTATACAAAAGTCTAAATTTTTTTATGCTAAATTGTTATTATAATTTATTTAAATTACTATTTATTACAATACATTTTCTTAACAGCTAATAAATGAATTATTTTAAGCTACACTACTTATAAGTAAACACTAACCAATACATATTTAATAACACCTTTACTTTCTCCAATTTTTAATCCACTCTTCACCTCTTTCAATAATAATCCTTTCTTTCTCTATATTTCCAATCATTTTCTTTAAAACTTTTTCAACTTTTTCATAACACATTTCACACTCATCTTTAAAATTATCAAACATAATAATTTTCAAATAAGCAATAGCAATACAATTGCTTAATATTTCTTCAATTTCTTTTTCACTTAATTCACTTAATTCTTTTTCAATTTCTTGTTTTAAATTATTAAAATCACTTAAATCATCTTTATAAAAAAATTCATAAAATGATCTATTTGGTAAAAATTTACCATTAAATGATTGTAATCTCAAAAATTCAAATAAATTTTCAATCTGTGATTCTTTATGATTAATATTGGAGTTGTTAATTATTGGTGATGGTGATTGTGCAAATGAACCAAATGCAAATTTTGATCGATGAGTTGAATCAAATCCAAAACCAGTTTGAGAATTAGTAGGTTGTCCCAATAAACTAGGTTGGCTAGTTTGGGCACCAAATCCAAAACCAGTTTGAGAATTAGTAGGTTGTCCCAATAAACTAGGTTGGCTAGTTTGGGCAGTAGTTTGTCCAAATAAACTAGGTTGGCTAGTTTGGGTAGCAGTTTGTCCAAATCCAAAACCAGTTTGAGAATTAGTAGGTTGTCCAAATAAACTAGGTTGGCTAGTTTGGGCAGCAGTTTGTCCAAATCCAAAACCAGTTTGAGAATTAGTAGGTTGTCCAAATAAACTAGGTTGGTTAGTAGGTTGTCCCAATAAACTAGGTTGGCTAGTTTGGGCAGTAGTTTGTCCAAATAAACTAGGTTGGCTAGTTTGGGTAGCAGTTTGTCCAAATCCAAAACCAGTTTGAGAATTAGTAGGTTGTCCAAATAAACTAGGTTGGCTAGTTTGGGCAGCAGTTTGTCCAAATAAACTAGGTTGGCTAGTTTGGGTAGCAGTTTGTCCAAATCCAAAACCAGTCGGTTGTGTAGCTTGTCCAAATCCAAATCCACCAGTCGGTTGTGTAGCTTGTCCAAATCCAAAACCACCAGTCGGTTGTGTAGCTTGTCCAAATCCAAAACCAGTCGGTTGTGTAGCTTGTCCAAATCCAAATCCACCAGTCGGTTGTGTAGCTTGTCCAAATCCAAAACCACCAGTCGGTTGTGTAGCTTGTCCAAATCCAAAACCAGTCGGTTGTGTAGTTTGTCCAAGTCCAAAACCAGTCGGTTGTGTAGCTTGTCCAAATCCAAAACCACCAGTCGGTTGTGTAGCTTGTCCAAATCCAAAACCAGTCGGTTGTGTAGTTTGTCCAAGTCCAAAACCAGTCGGTTGTGTAGTTTGTCCAAATCCAAAACCAGTCGGTTGTGTAGTTTGCCCCATTCCAAAACCATTTCCAAATCCTGATCGAGTTTGTCCAAATCCAAAACCAGTCGATTGTGTAGTTTGTCTAAATAAAATAGGCTGGATGGCGGATTGGGCTCGAATAGTCCTTTGGCCAAGTAACTGTTGTTGAGATTGCTGTTGTTGAGATTGTTGTGCAGAACTACCGAATTGAGAAGAATTAGTACTTTTAAATATATATACAAAACAAAGTTTATAATAATTTTTTTTTTTGAATAAAGAAAAAAAAATACTTACAAAAATGTAGCTATAATATAGAAATAATTAATTAATAACATATACATAAATAAATTAAAAACAATTTTTTTTTTACATACGTCCAAATCCAAGATTTAAATTAGCATATTGAGGAACGATTCTTTTCTGTGGAATTGTTTGAGATTCAGATACAACTGTTTCAATATTTTTTTCATCGATTGCAATAAAACTAATAAAAAATATATAAAAGTATAATATTATTATTAAGAAATAAATGTAATAAAGTTATAAAAGTAAATTTACACTACCTTGTATATTTCGAAGCTAAATTATATGTTTTCCCAAGCTTAACAATTTGTTCTTCAACAAATGAAGCTGGAATATATTTATTAGCATTTTTAGGATGTTTATGAATAAATGATTTTTTATCATTAAGGTCTTGAATAAGTTTTCTTGCCGCTAATCTATGAATTTTTGAACCTTGTAGAGTAACTGGATCTAAAGGAATATCAAGTTTCATAGGACCATCTTGTGAAGTAGCTTTCAAACTAATAACTTTACATGGTTCAATATTTTTTTCCAAAATACAATAGACTATAAAACGAACACCAGAATAAATTGGTGGAATAAAATATGGAGCTTGTTGAACTTTAATATCTGTAAATATATTTAAGGTTGGTGGTGGTGGTTCCGTATTATCATCACTCATAAAACTAATAGTAGGTTTATCAACTTCCATTGGAGTTATGTCTAATTCTTTTTCTTCGAATGGTTCGACATTGGCCCAGGTAACATTATAATCTTTAATTGGTGATTTCAATGCATTTTTTAACATTCCAATGACTTTTTTATCTATTCTTTCATCATTTGTTACAAATTGAGAATATCCTTTACCGGCACGAGCAATAGATTCAACTAAATTATGAGAAACAGAATCACCAATTCCTAATGAAAAAAGTCGTAAATCATCTTTCTTTTTTTCTTCATTTTCACGTACGAGTTCTACAATTTGATCAACATTCCAAACTCCGCCATCCGTAAGAAAAAATACGGAAGTTGGCATATCATCCCTTGAATTTTCAAATGTCCATTTTAATGCACTAAAAACCTCGGTCCCACCATAATTTGCAGTCATTGTTTGAGCAAGATTAAGAGCTTTAGATAAAGATGTTTCAGAATAAAGTTGACTCTTTGGAAAAAGAGGATCATAACGAGATCCAAAAGATACTACATTAAAGTAACAATCTTCGGAAAGTGAATGCAATAATAATTCAAGAGCTTGTGCAGCTTTTTTCATAGGCTCAATTCCCATTGATCCAGATCTATTTCATATTCAAAAAAAAAATAAATAAATAAAAAAAAGATGAAATGAATTTAATAATACACTTATAATTGAATTATATCATACCTATCAACGACAAAAATTAGTTCGGACATAGTTGCATTTAACGCAAATGTTGGAACCAAAGTCAACATAACACAATTAGTTTGCGTTTCAGGATTGTACTCAACAAAAGCTCTAAAAGAGATTATATCAAAAAGATTAACGATTAAAATAAGGAAAAAAGAAAGTAAATGCAAAATTATTAATTAAAATGTTTACCGTGGTTGATTAAGGTCTTTACTTTTAACCACAAGAATAAAATCTTTTTCTAAATAAGTAATTTGTTCGGATAAAGTAACTTTGGAAATTTTAGGATTTTCATCAATATTCATTTCAGTAGAAATTTTATGTGAAGGTGATTCAATATTTTGAATAGTTGAAGTCATTCTACAAGTAACAGCAAGATCTAAATAAAAGTCTGCCTTATTAGAATAAGATACAACATCAGGATTAAGAATCTTTCCATCATTTGAAGATGACGAATATTCTGAAGAACCATATCTTGGAGCGATATTAGTTGGTAGAACAAACCGAATTTTCTCCGTTTCAGAATCGTGTTTAAGTTCAGTAACATATGTTATCTTTATGATTACAGTTTGTCCTGATGTAATATTTCCAACAGAACATTGAAACACATCTTCGGATTCAGATTCTAACAAATAAGCACCATGTCCCTTCTGATTAATTAAAAAAAAGAGAATTAATTCATTTACATACAGAAAAAAATAACGTTGAAAATTATTAAAATATTTCACCTGAACTGCTTCAGTATATTCTTTAGCGGCCTCTTTTGATTCTTTTACGATACCCTTTATTTTTCTCTGTCCATCGATTTCTGCTTCAAATCCGCAGATTGCTGCGGCCTCATAAATAGGAAACTTATAGAATGCTTCGATAGTATCTTTTTCAACGTTTTTATAAGTTTGGCTAATCGTAACTATTATAAAAAAAATAAGTAAATAAAAAAATAAATAAATAAATAAAATAAAATAAATAAAATATGAATTATGAACAATAGTATTTTATAATTGATCAACACGAACCTTCAGCGATCATATCAACGACTAAAAATAATTTAAATATATGATTAAATTAATTGGAATAGCAATTTAAAAGAAAAAATTATAGAATCAAGATATTTACCATTAGCTTCTACGACAACATTTTGTAAAGGAATCGGAGTTACTCCCTGCCCAATAAAACAAAGACCGTAAATTTGCATCTTGAAAAAATATCAATAAAATAAAGATAATTACTATGCGGAGAAGCATTAAATGCCAATGAATTTATATTCTTTTTTTGCGGAAATGTAATTCCAGCAAAGCCAATATAGGTATTATTAAATTACCCTTTTTCATACTGATCAGCAAATTTAGCCGCAAGCGCAGTAAATTGCCGTACTACTGTGCCTGCGGACTAGAATAAAACGAACTGTACACTAATAAATAACGATAGTAAAAAGAGAAATTTCGGAATAATTTCCATGAAACTTATGAGTCTGTATTTATCTCTGTTGCATATCAAATTTCGTGAATGCCAGAGTCAATTTCCTTAGAGGTTGGTATGTTATAAACGCCCTAAATTGAAACACCGATAAGTTGCTATCTGCTATCTAATCTTCTAATATTTAAAAACACTGCGTTATGTTTAGATTAACCATATAAATAAATCATTTGAATTGTGTAACACTACTCCTATTCGTCGCCAATGTCACGCAAGACCAAAAAGGAAATTTATAGTTACGCGAATTTCCAAAAAGGAAAATTTATCTTCTGCATTGCTCAAATTTCCAAAAAAGGAAATTCTTTGCAGATCTTTAATTCTGGCCGGAATTATAACATTTTTTTTTATAATAATTTCTTTAAAATTATATAATAAAAAATGAATAATAAGGTTTCAAAAAACTGTATATTATTTAATTTTACATTTTTTTAGTAATACACATTAACCGTTGACGTAGATAACGGGTGAACACTAGTATCTGTAAAATTCTTTGTCAGATGTGTTAAGCAGAGAAGACAAAACCCTTAATGGTTCCGTAAAATTCATGTTTTATATATAAAGATTATTTTTATATAATACTGTTAAGAATATATACAAAATTTTATTTGAAATAATACATAGAAAGGACCAATGATAAAATTTATAATAAAGACTGAACCTTACGTTACAGATATTTCAATGAGACTGATGCAAAGGCAGAGACAAGAATTATTCGATTTGGTAAGCAACGAAGATAAAAGGACAAAGCAGTTAGCTAACAAGATCGCGAGAAACTCAAACAGGCTGAAGCGAGACGTCAAGTTAGGAAACTGGCTAGGGCTTCAAAGATTAAATACATTCCATCAAAAAAAAAATGCATTTTTTGTCTCTAATTCTATCAAAAAGTATTTTTAAATGAATAATGTAATGCTTGAAACTGAAATTCATCTTGATCCTATAATCAAATAAACGTTAACCGCATAAATGTCATTACTCTCCACAATAAATTCACTTTCGTCCTAAAAAATTAGAGCAGATCCTTTTCTAGAAAAGCTAGGAGAATGGATTAATTCTTTGATCAGATTCAAAAGGTTTGTTCTCTAAGTACATATGCTGATTTGATCTTAATTTATGTATCTTTATAATTTATTATTGTAGCATAAAAGAATTCGCTTAAATTCTCTAGTGATAGCGGACTAAGTTGTTGCTTTATAACATACTTATTACAAGAAAAAGTAAAAATAGGAAATTATTTGAGTGGCAATTATGAAATGAAAAAAAAAATCAATTTAAAATGCGCGCTAATAATTAATGGTTTCACTTTATCCATAATATGGATGGGAGCAACTATTTTAAAAATTATGTTTGAAAAATGATCCTACAACCCTCATCTAACGAAAATAATATCAAGGCTTTCTAATACTGTATACAATAAAAAAGCTGGTTTGGTTTTGCTTAGTTCTTGTTTTTGGCGCAGTACGAAGACGTTAACAGAGTATTCATAATAAATTCTGTCTCTATAATGCATGACCTGAAATCTCAAATGGATAATAGTTTATTCACAAAATCCCACGAACAATTATATTACGATGGAACGATGTTTTTGCTCATGTGTTAACTAATATGCAACTTGAAATGTATAAATACCAGCTGCGTAATTATGTACGCCAAAGATAAAGGACCAAGATGAGGTCAAGAAAAAAATGTTTGCAACAATCTTCCGAAATAGGGTTTCAACATTATTTCTTTAAAGGATATGCTCGTACTTTTAAAGTAAGCGATCTATTATTTCAATTAGTTTTATAATAAAAAATTTTGGTGTTATTTTCGAACCTTCATTTATTACTCTTATAGATTTAGATACAAATATTTTACTGTAAAATATATAATTTTTTATTTAATATATACTGTATTTCAGTAACCATAAAATAAATAAAAAATATCTACATATTATACATAAATACTACAAAACAAAGGAAATAAAATTTTCATCAAAAGAATATTATAAATTACTTATTCATTTGCCATTAATAACCCAATTTTTAATCCATTCTTTAGCTTTTTCCCCAATAAGTTTTTCTTTTTCTTCATCTTCAACCATTTTCTTTAAAGCTTTAACAGCTTTTTCGTAACACAACTCACTTTCATCTTTAAATTTTTTAAATATAATTATTTCCAGATAAGCCAATGCAATACTAGTAGTTAATATTTCTTCAATTTCTTTAATACCAATATCACCCATTTCTTTTATAATTTCTTGTTTTAAATTGATGAAATCATTTAAATCATTCTTATAAAAAAATTTATAAAACGAATCATTTAATAAGAATTTACCATCAAATGACTGTAATTCTAAAAATCCAAATAAATTTTCAATTTGTGATTCCTTATGATTGACTTCAGATTTACTATCGTCAAATACGCTTCCAATTTGTGATTCTTTATGATTGAATTCAGATTCAATGTTTAGTCCACATTCACTATATAGTAGTGATACTGATTGTGCTTCTTTTGTTTCTTTTGGTCCGGATTTTGCCGATACAAGAGATCGAATTCTATTGAAAATAATTTCTTAATTATTTCTCATTTACAGCGTAATCAAAAAAAAAACTTAAACTACTGACCCCGATCTTACTAAATCCATTATATTAATCCTTGAAGTGGTAGCAAGGCCAGCAATGGCAGTATCAGTAGTAGCAAACTAATATTTAAATTGATCAAGGATCATTTAATAAAAATCACTCATATTCATTAACTAATATTACTGTTAATAAGTGTGTTTCATTATTTTAAATATACAAAATATTAACATTTCTTCTTACCCTTCCAATTGTCATAAAATTACTGCTTGATTGTAATGTACTGAATTGAGGAGCTAATTGAGGAACATTCCTTTTTTGTGGAATTGTTCGAGATTTAATTAGAACTTCACTAATTTCATTATTTCTTTCATCGATTGCAATAAAACTAATAATAAAAAAAGATAATCATCATTATTTAAAAATTTTATATAAAGAAAATAAATAAATAAATTATACCTTGTAAATTTTGAAGCTAAATTATAAGTTTTGCCAAGTTTAACAATATGTTCTTTAACGAATGAAGCTGGAATAAATTTACCAACATTTTTAGGATGTTTATGAATAAATGATTTTTTATAATCAAGATCTTGAATAAGTTTTCTTGCCGCTAATCTATGAATTTTTGAACCTTGTAAGGTAACAGGATCCAAAGGAATATCAAGTACCATAGGACGATCATCATGAGAAGTAGCTTTTAATGTAATAGTTTTACATGGCTCAATATTTTTTTCCAAAATACAATAGGCCATAAAACGAATACCAGTATAAATTGGTGGAATAATATATGGAGCTTGTTGAATCTTAATAGATGGTAAAGATTCTGTCTCATCACTCATAAAGCTAATAGCCGATTTATCATCATTTAATTCCAAAAGATCTGTATTAGTCCAAGTAATTTTATAATCCTTAATTGGTGGTTTTAATGCACTTTTCAGCATTTCAATAACTTTTCTATCCATTCTTTCATCATTTGTTACAAATTGAGCGTATCCTCTACCAGCACGGGCAACAGATTCAACTAAATTATGAGAAACAGAATCACCAATTCCTAATGAAAAAAGCCGTAAATCATCTTTCTTTTTTTCTTCATTTTCACGTACAAGTTCTACAATCTCATCAGCATCCCAAACTCTGCCATCTGTAATAAGAAATACAGAAATTGGCATATCATCTCTTGAATTTTTAAATACCCATTCTAATACATTATGAATTTTTGTTCCTCCATAATTTGAAGTCATTGTTTGAGCAAGATTAAGAGCCTTAGACAACGATTTTTCAGAATAAAGTTGACTTTTTGGAAAAAGAGAATCATAACGAGATCCAAAGGATATTACATTAAAGTAGCAATTTTCAGGAAGTGAATGCAATAACAATTCAAGTGCTTGTGCGGCTTTCTTCATAGGTTCAATACCCATTGATCCCGATCTATTTCATATTCAAAAAAATAAAAATTCATTGTAAATTAAATGGAAACTTCACTTTAAAAATTATTTACATAGGCGACATACCTATCTACAATGAAAACTAGCTCAGACATGATTACATTTAACGAGAATTTTGGAACCAAAGTCAACATAACACAATTAGTTTCTGTTTCAGGATTGTATTCAACAAAAGCTCTAAAAAAAATATAATTATATTAAAAATAAAAAAAATAAAAAAAAAATTATATATATATAAATACAAAATTATTAATTAAAATATTTACCGTGGTTGATCAATCTCTTTACTTTTAATCATAAGAATAAAATCTTTTTCTAAATAAGTAATTTGTTCGGATAAAGTAATTTTAGAAATTTTGGGATTCTCATCAATATTCATTTCAGTAGAAATTTTATGTGAAGGTGATTCAATATTTTGAATAGTTGAAGTCATTCTGCAAGTAACAGTAAGATCTAAATAAAAATCTGCTTTATTAGAATAAGATACAACATCAGGTTTAAGAATTTTTCCATCATTTGAAGATGACGAATATACTGAAGAACCATATCTTGGAGCGATATTAGTTGGTAGAATAAATCGAATTTTCTCTGATTCAGAATCATGTTTAAGCTCGGTAACATATGTAATTTTAATAACCACGGTTTGTCCTGATGTGATATTTCCAACAGAACATTGAAACACATCTTCGGACTCAGATTCTAACAAATAAGCACCATGTCCTTTCTATTCAATTCAAGAACAATTAAACTTATATATAAAAATAAATGTATTAAATCATTTTTAAATTTATTAGATATTACCTGAACTGCTTCAGTATATTCTTTAGCGGCCTCTTTTGATTCTTTTACGATGCCTTTTATTTTTCTTCGTCCATCAATTTCTGCTTCAAATTCGCAGATTGCTGCGGCTTCATAAATAGGAAACTTATAGAATGCTTCGATAGTATCTCTTTCAACATTTTTATAAGTTTGTCTGATAGTAACTATTAAAGATGAATTATAGAATTATAGTATAAATATTTAAAAAAAAATCATATCATATAATTTGACCAAACTACGAACCTTCAGCGATCATATCAACGACTAATATTTAAAGAGAATTAAATGAAATATCATTTTCATATCATAAATAAAAAAAATTGTCAAGTAAACCGGCTTACTATTAGCTCCGATAATAACATTTCGTAAAGGAATAGGATTTATTCCTATTTCAGTTGAAAAACAAAGACCGTAAGTTGACATCTTGGGAAAAAATCAAAAAATTATTAATTTCATTTCATTGCCTATTATATTTTTTGTCAAGGCGTGGATCAAACTTTATTTAGTAAGATTAAACACTTAGACAACCTTTCGATCACATGATAAAAAAGTATATTATAAACATTAGGCAAAATGTGAAATATAACAAGACAGAAAGACATTTATGGAATGATATCACACAGTATATGGTTCAAGAAATATACATTCTTTATTTAAAAAAATTCATTACAAAAAAGATTATAAATCTTAAATCTCAACAAATTATATGGTCAACTACTTTATATTGTAGAAAAGAATTAGAAATCATGAAATATCGTCCAATAAACTTTGTAGTAAACAGATCAGAAAGTTCGTTAACTTGAATTCTAAAAGAACTATGAGAAAGATAATTGAAATTTAAAATTTGTTAAGTGGAATAAAAAAAAAAGATTCCTCAATAACATGAAGCCAAGGCTAGTGTATATTTAAATAAAAATGATTGTTGCATTTGTGATAGGATTGGGGGTATTTTCAAAGTGCGATAAACATTAGATGTAGATGTATTGAAAAATTATGAAAAAAAAAGATCAAATGTTCGTTATTTAAACCAAAATGTCCAATTCGCCTGTATAGGCAATATATATATAAACGAAGAAAATATATAGAAAAATCCTCTTTTAATATCGTCATTAATATCTTCATCTATTTCTTTTCTGTCCAAAAACTGATTTGTATAGCATGGAAATTATTCCAAGAGTAAACGTCGTAGCTACCGTAGTTACTAAATAAACTATATTAAAATCTAATTTATTCAAGTCGTCATGTTGTTGGACAGATTTTAGATCTTTTTGTAAAACTTCTCGGGATGTTATCTCTATAGGAGGCTTCTTCTTGCTTTTAGATTTTATGCTTAATGATTCTTTAGTTGGAGAAACAATTTCTCGTGACGCATTGGTAGCTACAGTTATATTATGAGTAGTATACATATCAGCATTTCGCGTTGACTCACCAGGTGATGACGCATTTGGTGATATTGGAGATATCTTACGTTGACTTATCTTGCCAGCTGAAATATTTACTCCTGTTAAGGATTCTTCGGAATTTTCTTGTTTTTCGATCAATTTTAGTTTTTCGATCGCTTTTAATACATCCGCATTAATCAAATCTTGATCATTTGCAGGTGCTATTACAGTTGTGGGCATTGAAGATACCTTCTCATCAGCTGTGGCGCTACTTTCTGGTTTTTCATATTGAACAGATGAAGGCTCAGCTATTACTTTGACTTCTGTTGTTGAATTAATATTTTCTTTGATAACGAGTTTTTCTCCACTCATGATATCGTATTCTTTTGCCTTTTCTTCAACGATAATCTCTCGAGTTTTATCTTCCATGTGTGATTCATTATTGGTCGATTGCGCAGGCACCTCTCTTACGAGAGTGCTTTCAAGATTTTCATTTACATTTGTAGAAGACGGGATTCCTTCTTGTTCTGTGACTGTCTCCTCAACAAGGGACGTTGAAAGAATTTCCTGCGATTCGGTTACTTCATTACTTGAATAAATTTTTTCAATTACGTGCTCAGATTTGGGAGTACCAGTATTTTCTTCAATTAATGCCCAAGTGTCTTTATTCGACCATTCAACTTGAGTATTCTCGGACCATACATAGGCCGTTGACTCGTACGATTCTAGCCATGTACTAGGAATAGTTTCATCTATCGATTCATCCTTAGCCCAAGTATGATTCAATATAACCTCCTTAATAGACTCTGCAGATACTCCTTCAGGATATGTCTCTCCATTGAAGTGATTGAACATATCATCATAGGTCGAATATTCATTATCATCATCCTTATTATAATCATCATCCTCATAATCATCATCCTCATCCTCATCATCATCATCATTTTCATTTATTGGGTCAAGTTCAGGTTCATAAGTTTCTTCATAATCCACATCTGCAGAGGGCATTATTATTTCTGTAGCATTAGTTGTTGAATCGGATATTTTAACGCTTGAAGGTGAAACGTTCTGTTCGTGTTTTTCATCGATTGAAGGAGGTTTATCCTCGATAAATTCTGTAACTTTAGATTCATCTTCAAAAACAACAGATTGTTCAGTAAATTTATTGATTGAATCATCATCTTTAACGACAGATTGTTCAGTAAATTCATTAATCGAATCATCTTTAATGACAGATTGTTCAGTAAACTCATTGATCAATTCATCTTTAATAACCGATTGTTCAGTAAATTCATTGATGGATTCATCTTTAATAACAGATTGTTCAGTAAATTCATTGATGGATTCATCTTTACTAATAGATTGTTCAGTAAATTCATTGATGGATTCATCTTTTATAATAGATTGTTCAGTAAATTCATTGATGGATTCATCTTTAACGACAGATTGTACAATAATAACTTCGTTACTTAATCCCTCAACATTAACATCTGAAGTTTCAGAGTCGGGTGTCTCTTGTGTAATTGTTGTTATCGAAGAAATTCCTTCATCTTGATTACTGGATACCATTTCTTCCTTTGTTTGTTCAGAAGTTACTTCACCGGAAATATTAATTTCTTTTTCAATAAATGTAACAGGGTTCGTTGAATCATCATGTGAAGTGGATGAAGTATATTGAGACTCTTTTATAGTTTCAACGATATTAGGAGTCTTTTCAATGGATTCATTATTTGCGACGTGCTCTGCGGATAACTTTTCGTTATCAGATTCAATAATTGTTTCTTTCATAATTGAGGTGGTTTCAATCTCTAGTACCTCTGATACGAGGGAATTGTCACGTGATTGGTCAATTTGAACTGCTTCGGAAGATTCAGTAGAAGATTCTGTGATCTTTTCTGTAACATCTGATTCAACGTGAACTTCATCAACAAACAGTTCAGTTTTTTTAGAAACCTCCTCGTGCTGATGCACGATCTGATCATCATCATGCGGGTGCTGTTCTTTCTGATCATCAGCTGTTGCTGTGACCTGATCATCAAAATGCTGGTAATGTTCTTTTTGATCATTATTAATACTGACCTGACTTCCCTCATGCTGATTTTGCTCAATTTGGACTTCAGATAAGATCTGTTTCCCCCCTTGTTGAAGCTGAACTTGATTTTCCTCAAGTTGATGTTGATCTTTTTGGATAGCAACTTCAACCTGTTCTTCCGAATTTTGATTTAGTTCTTCGTCCTCTTTTTGGATAGCAACTTCAACTTGTTCTTCCGAATTTTGATTTAGTTCTTGGTCCTCTTTTTGGATAGCAACTTCAACCTGTTCTTCCACATTTTGATTTAGTTCTTGGTCCTCTTTTTGGATATCAACTTCAACCTGTTCTTCCATATTTTGATTTAGTTCTTGGTCATCGTTTACAACTTGATTTTCATAATAATGTTCTTTTTGATGGATTTCAGATTCAAGATTTTCAACTTTCTGCTCTTCATCATCTTTTTGATCCTCAGCCATTTTTTCTTCTTCAGATGGAATAGGAGGTGGTAATGAAACCTCATCATTTTGATCCTCGGTTATTTTTTCTTCTTCAGATGGAATATGAGGTGGAAATGGAATCTCATCTTTTTGATCCTCGGTTATTTTTTCTTCTTCAGATGGAATAGAAGGTGGTAATGGAACCTCATCTTTTTGATCCTCGGTCATTTTTTCATCTTCAGATGGAAGAGGAGGTGGTAATTGAACCTCATCTTTTTGATCCTCAATCATTTTTTCTTCTACAGATGGAAGAGGAGATGGTGATGGAGGTTCCACCTCAATTACATGATTATAATTACCACTTTCATCAGGATAAGAAGGTATAGTAGGATCCAATACCCATTGATCGTCAATAACAAATTTATAAAAATATTTTTTATCTGGCACTAAACTCAAAGTAACTTCGTTAACATTATCAGCATTTTTATTCATATCTATTGGAGTCCATACTGGATTTGGAGGATCAAATGAACCAGCAATACAAATATGATTACCCCATTGTGACCAAGTAAATGTGGTTGGTACATGTTGTAAATTGTCTTCGCACGACATTCTTTTTTTAAAAGTATTCTATAAAAAGTCTATGTGTAATAATTTTTTTGAAAAAAAAAAAAATATATATATATATAATTATTAGATATTGATTACCTCAAGGAAAAAAGAAAATAATTATTACTTTTATGATGATGATCATCAAAAACAAACAAATAAATAAATACGCAGTAATGGCATTATTAATAAACAATCTGTGTCACGCTTAATTGAATCCCACACACACACATACAACCAAGATTTCGGTAACCTATCACACAAAAATAGAAGTTCAGATTACCTTTTAATCGGATGTAGTATTGCTCCTCGTTGTCACAATCTTTATACGTGAGGTATATTATTTACAAAGGGTTAAGGGAAAAAAAATGTTTAAAAAACACAATTTATATATATAAAAAAAAAAAGAAAGTGACGATAAAACAATTTTCTTATTTATATATTTTTCAAAAAAAAAAAAAGCTCTCAAGAGAGCTTTTCAAACAAGTAATAATAATTTTCTTTATTGAAAAAGAAAAAAGATAAAAAAAAAAATAAAATGTATATATATATATAATATATATATATAAGATAAAATATTTATTTATTATTATAAATATTGTAAAAAAAAATTATTATATAATTTGGAGAGAAAGAAAGAGAAAAGAAAAAAAAATTGTTGATGACAAAAAAAAAAGGTATTGTAGATAAGTGGGAATGTAATGGATATTTATGAGTTTTTTTTTTTTACGTGAATCGATTATTTTTAGCAATTATAATAGAGTATACAGAAAAGAGATATACAGCATATTTGATACATAAAGTAAAAAAAAAAAAAAAAAATTTTTTTTTTCCTGGACAAAGAAATTTGATACCAAAAAAATAAAAAATATACAGGTCCTAGCGTCAAAAAAAAAAAAAAAAAAAATTATATAATAAAAAAAGGTTGTTTCCAGCCTTCCATTAAACGTTAATTCTAAATTCGCAAATGTAAATAAAAAATATATATATGTATATTTTTAAAGTAGAACCTGATCATAAGATAAAGTATCGAAAAAATTTTTTCTGACAAGGGGGGAATGGGCTTTTTTTATATATATAAATGGTAAAATAAAATAGAATATATGCATATATATATATATATATATATACATATATATATTATATGTTATGCATGTATGTATATATATATGTATGTATGTAAGTAAGTAAGTAAGTATGTATGTATATATATTTTTTTCTTTCTGATAACATAAAAAAAAAAATTTATGTGATGATTGTCGTGGAGAAAAATTTTTTTTATCTACCCTTAAAAAAAAAAAATTTGATAAGGGATTTTGAAGATTAATGAAAATTTCTTTCTTTTTTTGGTAAAATGGATGTATTTTATATTTTTGTAATATAATGAGAAAATAATGGCATTTTTTTTTAATAGGAAATAATCAACAGCAAAAAAATTTTTTCTAACTTGTGAGAATTTTTTTTACAAGTTAACAAGAATCTTTTCTAGTTTATAAAAAAATCATTTCTTTCGATATTTTTGTACGTGCGAATGAATCAAACAAAAAAGCGAGTAACGAAACTTGTTTTTAAAAAAAAATCAAATCAAAAAAAGGCAACAAGAAAAATATTATAAATTTTTTTTTAATTTATAATTTATTAATTAAAGTCTTTACTAAATTAAGTATTTATTTTTCCTTTATTTATTTCCACTCAGATCCGGTATTTTTATAGCGTGAGCAAAAATCACACGTATGTTATCATAATCTTGTAATCTTGATAAAAAAAGCTTAAAAAATACCAAAAAAAAAAAATCATTAAAAAAACGTGTAATTTTTTAACGGGAAACTTATAATCTTGATAAAATATATATTTCTCGAGGATTTTTATCGCAAATATCTTTTTTCATGTAATATTTATTAATTTACCCTATTTTTTTCAAAATTTTATTATATTCTCCCTTTTTCCTCTAATCTAAATAAAGTAATTCATATGATAACCTTGAAAACATATTCATTCAAGATCTACTTCGTTATTATCAATTATTACTATTGTTTACATATTTATTATTTTCACATTATTTTCAACTAAATCACTATAAATAATTAAAAGTCTAACTTGTTTTTAATTTCAACGTTTTCGGTTTTTTCGTTGTTTATTTTTTCTCCCCCAAAAAAAAAATATTTTTTTTTTTTCGCGAATATAACATGTAATCATTCACAAAGAACTATAAGATTCTTAGATTCTTTAGATTCTTTCTAAATGTAATTTTATGTCAGTTTCGTTATTCTTTTGGGGATGATTTTCATCTCCCCCAAAATAATTCATTTGGCCTAAATTAAAATTATATTTATGCCAAAATTATATTTGTCACGTGATAATTATGAAAAGATACGTAGGGTTACGTTACAATTATCCTAATTATCCCAATTATCCTTATCTTCCTTATCGTCCCTATCATTGTGGATCAAATTGTAAAAAAAAATTTGATAGAACCAATTATGTGATTTTTTCTTTCTAATGTGATACATTCTTAAATTAAACGAGAAAACGGGAAAATCTTTATCAAGTGATTTTTTTTTTTTTATAGATATTAACTCCGTTCTCTTAAAAAAAATTTTTGGTTGCTCTTTATCAAAAATAGTCTCTTTATTAATCCCACGCGTTTTTTTATGCCCGTTTAACTAGATTTGTACACTAAGTAAAAAATGTACCTGGGCGTCAAAAAAAAAAAAAAATAACAATCAAATAACAAACAATCAAAAGAAAAGCCGAAATAATGCAATGTGTCGTAAGAGAATTTACTTATGTTTTCAAAATAATGAAAAAATTTTTACTTTTTTGAAAAATTGTTGAATGGAAATGTTAGGAATGAATGAGAATTTTTAATAATGTATGTTTCCCTCTCTTTTTTTTTTCTTCTTATTATTATTATTAAAATGAATGTGTCTGTTCACATTATCCGCTGTAATCAATTATTAAAAATTCTTTTGGAACACAAAACGCCCCACATGTTTATTTCCAAATATTACTTAGTTTTCATATGATTATTAAACTTCATGGGGAAAATTCATTATGTGCGAGCGCACATGATTTTAAAATTGAAAAAACACATACCTATATCACGTGGTTTATCTAAAATGTTGTCATCATCATATTAAACCATTGGTTGGATGAATTAAAGGTGCTTAATCATAAAAATCCCGGAAAAATATAAAATTATACAATCCCCTCCTTTAATTAACCTTTTTTTTTTCTTTCTTTTCAAGTGTAATTTCATTTTTGAATAATAGAATGATCGATCCCTCTGACTTTTTGCCATGTTATCAAAAGAGTAAATGTTCTTAACAAAGCATTTGACTATTAGTCTTCTTTAATCCAAGATGATGAATATCCCTTCTCCTTTGTACTGTTTACTCTCCAATAAGTGAACTATACGTTTATATAATCATGAGAGTGCAATGAAAAAAAATATATCATCATTTAAACTTATAACCTGGACTCAAAACTGTTGCTTCAACTGATTCCTTTTTACAAATTCCAATTTTGATCTCTTGAAAATTTAATGTTTTGTGCTATTTGGTTTCCTTTATCTTCTATATCCCTATCATGTTTTATTTTACAATAAACAATGATCATTATTTGACTATAATCCCCACACATCTTGCTTTCCTAATCTGTTCTATTCCCCTATTTCATATCGGTGAAATTCTAACCCCCATAGGATTAGCTTAACCCTTTGTTGATGGTAAGAATGTTGGAGACATCAGACATGATATATTGAAGAATATGATCATCACAATTTCTAAAGGTAAGCATGCCATCTGACATCCCCCTATTTCACACTTATAATTCTACAATGATAAAAAGATTTGAATTATTATTAAAACTCAATTATTAATTCCCTTCTTTCTAGAACATACATCCACGTATCACCTACTCACATGTACATTTAGTTAATGTTAAAAATATATAACTATTTTTTTTTTATTAGAGTTGATTATTAACAGCAAAACAGCAAAAGTAATTTTGTACATCAAGAAAAGAAAAAAGATACTTATTAATATATATATGTATATATATATATATATATAAAAGAAATAAAAGTAATTTTCAAATTTATCCTCAGATTCACCCTCAGATTCACCCTCAAATTCATGAGAACAAATTTATAAATAATTATTAATAAGTCTATAACGCTCTTAGCAAATATACAACAAATACATAATAAATTCTAAATTACGTATTATTTTACCTAATTAACGTTTCGATCCTTTTGAAAAAAAAAAAAATAATAATAAATGCTTTTGTAAAAATGAACCAAGACTCACCATCAGTAAACTTTAATTTGCTCCAAAAGTGATTTTATTTATTCCAAAAGTGTTCCAAAAAAAGTATCCCAAATTTTACTTGTAATTCCATAACCTAATTCATAATTCTTATAATGATGAGCCAAATGATAAGTCTTCATTTCCCTCAAGTGTTTACCAAATGGTTTAGCATGATGGAGATGATAATGAGTTAAATCATAACAAATATAACCAAACACTGCTCCTGCAATTAAACCATGTCCAATTGAAACTGGAAAAATCGAATATACAATCTGTATAATCGGAATTGCAATAGCAAATCCAAGAACTGGTGGCATTACAAGACGAAGCCTAAATAAATATATATGTTATCATAATAGAATTGATTTTAAATAAAAGGTATCACTCTAATAAAAAAAAAACTTACTTATCCATTGGCAAATAATGATGTATTCCATGCAAAGTAAAATGCACACAAAGAGCATAAGGATGATCAGGTAAAATTGCATCAACGTGAAATAAAAATCTATGAATTCCATATTCCAATAAAGTCCACATTACAATTCCAATAAGAAATAATATACTAACAGGTTTTGATCCTAAATCTGATGCCATGAATATATGATATGATACTATTGGAAGCCACACTATTGGAATCGCATACCATGGAGTTTTTGTTAATAACTCTAACCAAGGGTTCTCAAATAATTTTGCTGAATATGGAAGATGTCGTGGTTGATGAATTTGTTTAAGGTAAAATTCTTTACTAAAATTACAATTAAACATTTGAACAAATAATGGTCTATTAAGGTTAAGAAATTTTTCTTTCTGGAGATCAATATTAACATCAGTGTTTTCGGGATAAAATTGATCAATTTTTTCATCAAATCGACGAGTAGTAAAAATCTTATTATCCATTGAATTCAAAGAATTATTGTTATTAGGTCCCTCAACTATTTCTCCTATACACAAATCTCCTAAAATTTCATATGCAGTTTCGGAATGCTCGTGTGAAATTGGGTCAATTAAAGTTTTCGTCACGTCTTTGCCTCCCCATTCTTTAATTAACTCTGGACCACCTGGGTGATCCATTGCAAATTCTGTCACGTCATAAACTTTGTTATTATGAATAATCCATAGGTCTGAAGTTGTATTATGTTTCGCCACCTCTTCACGAGTGTATCGAAAAAGCATTCGTCCCGGCATTATATTTCTAAAGTTCAAAATACAAATAAAAGGTTGCAAAATAATTAGCGGTTTTATTTGAAAAATAAACAAAAAAACGAAAATCATTAACCGTATAAATAAATTACCGTGTAAATTTTGTTATTATTAATCAGTTTAAGTTACGTGAAGGACACTATTGATCGCGAGAGGAATGGTACAAAAAGATTGATTATTAAGAAAAAAATTAATATTTAATTTAAAGTTCAGTTAGTCTACTTGGCAGGCTAGGCTGATAGAAATTATAAGGTTAACTAACACGACATTTGAGACTATCAAACTAACCATTAATTAATTAAAAACGAATGAATTATTGAATTATTCTGCGGCTCTGCGCCACAAAATTTGATATGATTATCATCTAACGCGGGTAACGAGTAAATATTTTACCGTAATTCCGTAATTCCGTTTTAAAATTTTGATGTTTTGCTACACAAAAAATTATATATCGTCATGTTTACAATCATTTCCATTGTTATCTACGTATTTTTTAATATTATCAATATCCTTAGAATGGAAAAATTAATTTATTATCGTACTGCGTCTATTTTAGTATTACTTGCAGATATATTTATTCCACGCGGCTAAAATATTCCCATATTATCAATTTGTAACACTTGTAGTTTGAGATATTAGTGGACAAATTAAGATTGTAACTTGAGGTTACAACTTGCATCTACTCTAAACCATGGGGGGATATATAATATATATATGGTATATATGGATGAATGAAAACTGATCATTGAGAATATATTTAATAATAAGAATTTTTTTTTTTTTAAAAAAAAATATCTTTTTGATAATCTAATTAATCTAATTAAAAGTAAAAATATAAAACCTTTCTTATCTCATTTTTTAAAAAAGAAAAAAAAAAGGAAAAATTATCAAGAATTTAAAATTTTTTTTTATAAAAATTATCCATATAACTAACTATATTCTTAACTAAATTGTTCATTTTAAATCCTTTTTACCTTTTAATTACTCCACGTCAATTATATCTAATCGCCTCTTTTCATAAAGATTATAGCACGTGAAAAGCCGGAGACCAAATTTTAAGCGCCATAAACAAAAGCATTATTAATAGATAAGGAAACTTAACTTCTAATGGAAATTGTGCGACAAAATATTGTACGCGTCTTTATACTTAATCATGTGATTGCGCGAAAATTCGGGATTTATTAAAAAAAAAAAATCCCATCTTAAAAATTTTTGAAAAAAAATTTTTCATCAGGGAAAAAAAATTTTTATTAAACTAAAAATTCTTTTGAAATTTTCTTATCATAAATTTTTTTTTATTTTCTTTATTTTTGAAAATTTGAAATTCCTATTTTTTTTTTTTCTTTCCAATTTCGTCCTACAGATTCCATCTTTTTAATTAATAGGGCTACATTTTGAGATTTTAAAAGATTTTTCTTTAATTATAAATCAAAACAAGTTGATCATAACTATTTATCATTAATGATGTTTCTATGAAACGATGAAACGACGATTATCACCTGTGATGGCATGATTTTAAAAGATCCTTAATTGATTTTCGATATGGGGCGTTCGGAAGATCTCATCGAATACTGGAAGTTTAAGAATTTGTCAAAATAATTGTGGCTTACACGGGAATATTTTTTTTTAATCAGCTTAAGAAAACTTTTCTAATGATCAAAATTTCTCGCTCGTGTGACAATTTAAACGTGTTAACGTCAACGTAAAAAGATCTTGTACTATGTCATTTCGATGCAACAAATACTTTATTAGACTTTTTTAGCGTTGTGACTCAAGGGGTAACAGTACATGGTCCGGGTTCTATCAGTAAAGTCTGATTATTATTTTAACAAGATGAAATAAAAAGAGTGATTTTTTTCAAAAAAAAAAATTTTTTTTTTTTTTTTTCCTTAACAATAGCAAATACTATTGTATAATAAATATTTTTCAATTCGGTCAGTATTTTTTAACTACAGATCATGTCAAAAAACGTATTAGATCCAAGCTGCTTGTTTTTTATTGATGATGCACAGCAAAATGCGATGAAACGCATAATTGTGATTGGTTTAATGTATATGGAAATTACGGAAAAAAAAATTTTTTTTTTTTAGTAATATGATATGATTCATATTCATATCCTAAACTTTTTTTTTTCGCCACGTATCACGTATACTATATAAATTCCTTAAAGGGGTGATCCAAAAAAAATACGTTTTTTTTTTCTTTAGTATTAAACGGTAGTTGTTGGCTGAGGAAAAAAAATTATTTTTTTTTCTTGCATACTGTTGCACCCCTTGAGGAATTTAGTTGCCTCATTTAACGACCAAAGAAAAAAAAAACTTTTTTTTCGGCAAACGATAGTTGTTCACGCGCGAACAACTTTTTTTTCTTGTTGCCGAGTTATTGAAATAAAAAAAAAAATTTTTTTTTTTTTTTCTTACTTGAACCTTTCTTGGTTCACCCTTCAAACTTTGGTGACTTTCCTTCTTCTGATCAAACTAAGAAAACCTTTTCTTCTACTTTTTTTATTACGTGCTCGGTTTATAAAGTGAAGTATGGTTAGTCCAACAACTGCGCAACCTGACAATAATCTCGCTGGTTCTAGTGTTGGCGGTGTTAATCTGATCAAACCTACCGGTACAAAAATTAAAAGTGATTTGGAAACTAATGGATCAAATATAATTCGATCTTCTGTTCGACAACCGTCAGAGCAAGTTAAAGAAACTGTACAACATAATAATGAGAATCAAAACTATATAGAAAATGAAACAACATCAAAAAAAATAATACCTCCTCCGGCTCCAATACCGCCTGTAAACGTGTGGAAGGCAAGGATGAGTGCCCAAAAGTCGACGGATTCCCCAGTTTCCAATGATAAAAATGATAAAGAAAAAGATGTAATAGTTGATAGTCGTAAAAGAACAGACAATCAAGATAATGATCACAATGAGTCTTTTGATGGTATGTTCAATTAAACTTACAGTTTTTTTTAATTATGAAGATGATAAATGAATTTTATCATGTATTACGTTCATTACATTCGAAACTTATAGTTTCTTAAAAAGTTTTTTATTTTTTTTTTCTTTTTCAAAAAGTGGTTCGTCAATTGAATCATTTATCATAATTGTGAGAAGAGAAATAATTGAATTTAAAATTGATAAAATTATCTTTTTATTTTTTTTTAAAAAAAAATAAAATTACAAAAGATTCTAGAAAATATAATAAAAAAGATTCAAGGAGAACGAAATCTTCACCAATATTACCACCATTGGAAGATCAAACAAGCTGGCCTGCTCCCGCCGAAGTTTTAATTAAAGATAAAGAAAAGGAAACGGTCGATTCTTCGGAAAAGAAACAAATTAATGACTCCAATGCCAAAAAAGAAGAGAGTTCTTCTAAAAAAGGTTTAATTTCCTTACTCTTTTTTTTTTTGTACGATCCTGTTAGATCGTTGTCAGTTGATTTGATTTGATATAGTTACTAATATTATAATTTTTTAAAAGGCAAAGATAAATGGGTACGGTATATACCGAATATTACTCACAATACTCCATTACCCGGTCATGAACGATCAAAACCTTCTCGTCGTCGTAGTGAAGATCACGTTGGTCTTCGAGAACATCGAAAATCAAATGATAGGCCTAATAATAATAATAATAATTCTGAAGCAGAACATAATCAATCACCCAGAAATACTAGTCCTAGTAGACGTCGTGCTAGTGTACCTCCACCAACAAGGGATTATACACGTCGTTATTCACAGTCAAATGATAATAATGGGCAAATTGGTCATCACATTAATACTAATTCACATTTTCGTGGTGGAAGAAGAGGAAGAGGTTAGATTTGATGTTATTACACCATCTAATTAATTCTCCTTTATTTTGATTAAGATATTTAACAAGATAATACATTTTCACAACTTAGGCCGTTCTTATAATGGCGGACGCGGACATCCACGTTCAGCAACAATATCATACTCAACAGGATATGGACATCATAATAATGGACATCATGGTCAACACGGTAACAATAATCACCATGGTCATCATGGTACACAACAGTATAACAATTTATATGGATCAAAAGTCGGCGTCGTCTATGATGTCACATTCCTAAAATACTATATTTTACAACAAATGTAAGTATTTTGCAACTTATTCATTTTATAATATAAACATTTTTAATTCGTGGTTGCTTTATATTTTTAGAGAATATTATTTTAGTATTGAAAATCTCTGCAAAGATATATATTTACGAAGTAATGTAAGTCCCCTTTATCGTTTATACTGTAAAATTTAATTTAATTAATATTTTATTCCTTTATTCATAGATGGACTCTGAAGGTTATGTGCTTATTTCCTTGTTAGCCGGTTTTAATCGTGTAAAGGCTTTGACGATGGATGAAAAACTTGTCCGTGAGGTACATGTTATTTTCATTTTTTTTGTTCATCCTCTTAATTGTAAGCATTATTAGCTAATTAAAATTAATTTGAATTTAAGGCGCTCCTCATTAGCTACACTGTAGAGGTTAACGGTGACAAGGTTAGAAAGAGAGATGGTTGGAAAATTTGGCTCTTACCGAAACAAGTAAGTATATTTTGTATTAAAAAGATATCAAGGAGCTATTATTGATTTGTTTATCAATATTTTAAGAACGATTTGCCCGAGGATGGTGAACAACAATTTTCAGAGCAAACAATGATGGATACTTCAAATATTCATAATCAACATGAGATTATTGTAGAAGAAAACAATTTATTACAAGATGAAGATGAAAACAAGGAAAACCAGGAAATGCCAACTATTCCGGAAGGAAATTCCGAAGACAATTCTACTAATACTGTTAATACTTGGATTTCTCAAACAAAAAAACGTTCGCCTCATATGACACCAAAATCTCCCCGTGACTCTCCAAAGCAAACTTCCGTTATTGTTGATGAGGAGCTTTTCCAATTTGATGAAGATTGGAACGGTGATTCGGGGAATAATATTCAAAAATATTATGCAACCTCAGATGAAGAGGATGAAGACGATGATGAAGTTGATGATGATACTGTAGAAAGTATCATAATTGTTACACAGAAAAGGAGGGATAAATTGAACGGTTAGTTTTATTACTATATGTAAGAAAATATATATATAATTTTGAAATTAATTACATTGTATAAAAAAAAAATTATTAGAAGAAGTCATTGAAATAATCAATGAGGGCCTACATCACTACGAACATGACTTACGCAAAAAGTGTGTATAATTTTTTTATAATCATTACTTAAAATGTCTTATTTGTTTAAATAATTGTATTCATTTTGTCTTGCCTTAGACAAGTTAATAGTACTTCTGGTAATCGTAAAGCAGATATAATTAGGTAAATTTCTATTATTTTATTACTACTAAAAATGAAAATTATAGTCTTCACATTAATTGAATATTTAATATTATTTGTTTTTAGTGAAGAAACAAAGTCACAAGAAGGCACACCAAGTTTAAATTCTGAGACAAATCACTCGAATAAAGTTACATCAGAAAATGACAAAAAAAGGTATGTTCATTTCCGTATTAATAAATTATTAGCTTGAAGGTTAACTAATTTCCAATAAATGCATTACAGCAAGAAAAAACCGGCGCGTTTCTGGCCTGTTAAAGGTACCCCGCAGCTTCCACTTGGTGCAAATGCTAAGACTAACCATAGACACATACCTGATACACGTCAATATTATGCTCAGGATGCTGTCGGTTGGGTACTTGGGTAAATATTATAACTGTTGATATGGTTTTTTTACGTATTTATAATGCTAATTCGATAAATGAATTATGTAGGGATCATCTTTCCGAGGGATCATCGCCACTCGCAAATGGCTCACCTCTTATCAATAATAATTGTTCTTCAAATGAACAATTATCATCTTCGGCAGATTTGGCACGTTCGTTCCCTACTTTTCAACATCCGAGTCATGAATTATTAAAGGACAATGGATTTATCCAACAAAAGTACTCTAAATACCATATTAAGGCTTTGAAAGGTTTACAAGATAGTTCCAACTTAATTACTTTGAAAATTTTAATTATAGATGATGCATATTTTATTAATTCCATATCTCTATCTATTTCGTTATTTCAGAACGCAAACGACAGGGAATCGGACAATCACAAGAGATGAATACTCTCTTTAGATTTTGGTCTCATTTCTTGCGAGAACATTATAACAAACGTATGTACTCCGAGTTTAAGAAACTCGCGGTTGAAGATGCTAATTCTAATTATCGTTATGGCCTGGAATGTTTATTCCGGTTTTACTCTTATGGTCTTGAGAAAAAGTATCGCCAAGACGTATTTGATGATTTCCAGGAACTGACATTAAATGATCACAAGAATGGTCGTCTTTATGGCATCGAGAAATTCTGGGCTTATTTATATTATAGAAAAGATAAGAATAAGAGAAAGATCGAAGTATGTGATCAATTAAAGAAAACATTAGAAAAATTTAAGGTAATTAAATTGGTCATGTCTTATATTTATAAATTTCCTCTTTTTTAATTTATTATTATTATTATGAACTAAATAAATACACACCACTTTTTAAATTATTAGGATATTGATGATTTTAGAATTGCTCAAAAGTCAACGCATCCTAGTTCAATGAACAACTTTTATACGATACCTAATCATCATCATGTCAATCATGCAACAACAACATCACTGTCATCTCCCTTAAATAACTCGAACACTATGGATAATTTTCCACCTGTGGCATTAGCCACTTCACGATAGACTCATTAAGACAAAGTATTAATTAGACAAAAGGTTAATGGGAAATGATAATGGGATGAGAAGAGTTGTTTTTTTTGTATTATAGCAATTAATGAATGTGGCGGGTAAATTGGCGTTAAGTCTCTAATTCAAATTGCAACTTATTTTATTTTGTTTATGATTGACTTTGCCATAAAAGCAATAATAATAATCATAGTTTATATGTTGCATATTTTAAATATTTTATTATTTTTTTGTTTATTGTAGTTTCTTATTTGCAAATTATTTGGGTTTATCATCTCGAGAATTTTATTATATTCGGTTCTTGTATTTAGTTTTTTTTTTTGCTGTTTCGACTTTTTTTTTAGAAGTTCTTAAAAACATTGTCGCATTCTTCGGAATTTTTTTTTTCTTTTTTTTTTTTTTTTTTTCTTCCTTCCTTTCATAGGCCCTTGCTTACTTTTCCCCTTTAATTTAGAAAATTTCTCTTTAAAGAAAAAAAATATTTTATATATTAGCTATTTTATAAAACATTTGATTAGGTTTTGGATTTTTTTTCGTAATGAAATTTTCAAAAAAAAATAAAAATAAAAATAAAAATAAAAAATAAAAATATTCAATGCATGATATATGTATTGAATATAAAAAGAATAATGAATTTTCTTTTACTAAAGAATCTTCTACTTCTATACTATTCAAGATTGTATAAATCATATGAAAATTTAAGTATTTTATACACGAGTAATACTTTGAGATCTACGTTGTGATGATCATCACTAAATTAATTACTCACCTGAAAATCTGTGACAGTAATGACAGTAATGTAGATAGCCCAATTATTTCCAAAAATGGATTTAACGGAAAAAAAGTTTTGGCAAATAAGTCAAATTGACCTTTAAAATGTCTTTGCTAAGCAGGATTTTTTTTATTTTGCATCAAACACTTATTTAGAAATATTTATTATCATAAAAAAACTTTTACTAAAACTTAGAATAAATAAATAAATTTTTAATTAAAATAATATTTGTTTTTTAATTTTATATATATATATAAAACAACGTTTCAAATTTTTAAATTAATAGTATAAAAATTTGTATATAAATAATTTTTAACTCTTTCAAATAACTTTATATTTAATTAAATTGTGATAATTTTTAATTATAGAGTTTAAAATTATATATTGAAATTATCAAATAAAAAATAAAAATCTAAGTTATTTATTATCCATATATAAAATAAGTTATTTTATTTTATAAAATACATGTAAATATTTTTTTTTAAAATATTATCAATTTACAAAAATATTTAATAATAAAATAATTTCTTTTTTAAAATAAAATTATTTATACTTTAAACTAAAATTTAATTATATTAAATTTTTTTAATCAATTTTTTTAATAACTTTTGTAACAATTTTTTTTTTTTTTTTTTGACTAAAACTTCTTTTCAATTATATTATTTTTTTATAGTATTTTTTTATTAATTTTAGTATACTATTTTCAATATAAATTACTATACAGTTAGACTTCCATATAGTTACTCTCTATATAGTTAATATAGTTACAACTTTTTATAAGCACAACCCAGATTTTATTATAATAAAATTATCTACAAATCAATTATAATTAATCATATCATTGATTTAAATGTACATATTATTTACAATTTTCTATTAAAATCAATAATTCTGGCCATATATTATAATTTTACAAAATCATATAATTTTAGATAAATAGCCTGTAATTTCCTTATTAGAAAAATTCTGTAATTCCAACTAATATTCTTTACTAAAAATGGCTAATTTTTTGAAATATTTTTATAGACCTAGATATAATGGCTTTTAAAACAATTGTGCAATTATTTTGTAAAATTTTTAAAATATATCAAGATATACTTGAGGTATTTTTGAGATTAAAATATTTTTTTTTGTTTTTTTTTATTTATAGTATATCTGGTCAAAACTTTATGTTACATTGTGTCTGTACGAGATATTAAAATATTAAAATAATATCAAAGTTAATTATATTATAATAATAAAATAATAACAAAAACATTAAAAAATTATTGTGATATTATTTTGAGTTATTTTTATAGATCTAGATACAATATAATTACAAAATAATAACAAAAATACAATAAAAACATTTTGATGTATTAAATGTATTTTTGTAGTATTTTAAAATTATTATAAAATCATTTCAAAAAATTGGCCATTTTTAGTAAAGTACTATAACTTTTTCTAGTAAAGAAATAACTAAATGTATGACCAAAAAGTTGCTTTTTATACATATATTTGTTTATATAGTTTATGTATAGCATACAATAAAAATTAAAATAAAATGAGATAATGCAAATCGAATGTTTATTGTTAATGTACTACAATAATTTTTAATGAACATCACATAAATGTACATTGTGATGTTTGACGAATAGTCCAATATATATAGGTTTTTTGATATACATTGAAAAGACTAATATACATTGAATGAACATTTTTCCTGTGACTTCCTGATGTTATCAGTAAAAATTTTACTTTTATATGAAATCTTACTTCAGAATTTGCTTAAATTCTATTGGTTAATTAATTAAAAAGAAAAAAAATCATAATAATGTAATATAAAATTTCCTTTTATAGTAGGATCTTTAAAGAGTTTATATGTAAACCTTACCTTAAGCAATAGGTAACCTATCTTAATACACTCCCCTACAATAAATTACCGGATTTGACAAAATTTACATAGCAATTTTCACATTGCATATAAATTTACGAATTTTTAATAAAATTCAGTCAGAATTTTTTTATTTGAAAGTTGATCGTAGATAGTTTTTATGTATCAAAATAAATAAATATAATTAATTATAAATATAAAAAAATTTTCTCATTGCAAAAAATTATGAAATTCTCACTTTTTTTTAGCAATAGGTCAACTCTTTAAAATTTTAGAAAAATTTTCTTTATTTTTTAATACAAGAAAACTACAATTAATTGGCTTTCAAATAAAAAAATTTTGACTGAATTTTATTGAAAATTCATAAAGTTTTATATAGCCCAAAAATCAACAATTTTACTAGTAAATCTTATAAAAATTTGTAATTACAGTCAACTCTCTTTATAGTCACACATTTGGGACAGTCCATATTTGGTGATTATAAAGAGATGTGACTATATAAAAAATTTCTTATATTTGTATATCATAATTCCGGCCAAAAATTAACATAATTTTAGCCAGAATTATACTTAAAACTTTATTGTATCGTAACTTCGCCAATATTAATCGTAGAGAGATGATCTTACCGCCATTCGATTCGTCTTGATGAGACGGTTCTAATGGTATAAAATACGTCGAAATCCAATCACTAGATTAATTTCCGAAATTAAAAAAATATTAATGGTTTTTGTGTAATAACTCTTCCAATATTGATCCTAGAAAGACGATCTTACTACCATTCGATTCGTCTTGATGAGACGAATCTAATGGTATAAGATACATCGAAATCCAATCACTAGATCAATTTCCGAAATTAAAAAATATTAAATAGTTTTTAAGTAATAACTCCGTCAATATTGATCACAGAGAGATGAGCTTAC
Organism: Rhizophagus irregularis; assembly: GCF_026210795.1. NCBI lineage: Eukaryota > Fungi > Glomeromycota > Glomeromycetes > Glomerales > Glomeraceae > Rhizophagus > Rhizophagus irregularis. The sequence continues at coordinate 2,584,671 of NC_089430.1, read as the reverse complement.
CACCATTCGATTCGTCTCGATGAGGCGATTCCAACGAGCTATAAATCGTCTTTTTATAATCACTAGGTACCGAGAAATCTAGCAAAATGTTAAATGGTGCAGTAAACGTAAATCAAGAAATATTATAATGCCGACGTTTAACATTTTGTTGAATAACTCGTCAGCCAGTGATCGGAAAAGGATAAAACTACCACCATTCGATTCGTCTCAGTGAGACGATTCTAACAAGCTATGATACATCTTTGTACGATTATTAGATGCCAAGTTATTTAATATATTCTTTATATAACTGTGATTATAAACGGTTCTTTTTAATATAAGATTTTTGAGGATAGGTGTGATAGTGACTATAGATAGATTGTGACTATATAGGATAGATTTTAATAATAAAGTGTTTTGAACATTCAACTGGTGTGACTATATAGTAGAATGTGACTATAACGGGAGTGACTATAGAGGGAGTTGACTGTATTTTTTTTATTTAAAACCTCACCTTATTATAATTATATTACTAGAGTACTATGTTAACAGAAATTTAGTACATTGATCACTTAACAATCTAATTATAATAAAAAGAATTAATTTTTAAACAATTTAACAATTTTACATTAGATAATGTATTTGTATTGTACTGTATTTATAAATAAATTTACAATATTTTACAATTAATAAAATTTTAAATATATTAATAATAAATAATATATATGTTAATAAATTAATACGGGAAACTCTTTCTGCTGATCGCATGAACTATTTTTTTAACAAATTTTCAGCAACGTATTTTTGATAAAAGTACATAAAAAATATGAACCTAAAGTACAACTAGATATACAGGACGTCAAGTCTTTATTCAACCTCTTTGGCGACAAGGAGTTTTACCTCTTATTCAAAAGAACACTTGAAATTTATCGTTTGACTAATGCAACTGGTTTGTCTTAAACCTTGGAAGAAATAAATTTCAAAATACATAAGCATTTATTAGAACTTGAATCTCCTTTCAGTGAAAAACTTGAACAACTTGGTGTTAGTGATAACTACGATGAGCTCTTATTTCTTTTCTACACCTTCAAAAACTTTTGGCATACCCTCTTCTATGAGGCTGCGAATAACTTTATGAAATAATTGCAAAAGGAATCATGTGCTCAACAAATAACAACAACATCATCCAATTAAGTACTGGCACAGCTGGATAATCACTTGATGGAAATAGAAATTTTAGAGGAGCCTAAACACCAATCACCAGGTGTACCCCTGTGACATAAACAAAATTGAATGTACAAGCTTAGCCATATACTCCAAGAGGAAAAAAGCGCGTGATATACATCGAAGTTTCAATTATAAGTTCCTTGGTTCTAGCTTCCGTTCAACTTCCGACTTGACCTCCACCATCCTCTAAGGCCGATAAATGGAACACTCAACAGACTTTTAAGAAGAGTAGTACAAAAGAGAAATCATAGCAGTAGAAGATTAAGAAGTCCAAGCTTACACCAGAATCCTGCTTACTTATTATAAGATAGGTCACCTCCAGGCTTAAGGTAAAAATCATATATAAAATTCTTTGCAGATCCTACTATAAAATTTTATATTATATTGTTATGATTTTTTTCCTTTTTAGTTAATTAACCAATAGAATTTAAGAAAAAAGTAAGGTAAAAACTATTAGTAAAAGGCCAATTTTTTATGGTGACCTTTATTATAAGTAAGCGGCATTCTTACACCAGAGAAAATAATTTTAACTGTCATCGACCAGATACGTACCATAAGATAAGATAAGATAGTGACTAATGAGATAGTTATTTACAATATCCTCTCCACCATGCTGCAACTCGATATCCTTACAAACCTAAGGAAATGGGGTCAAGTAATTGCGTTTAAAATCAAGACGCAAAAGAAGTATGTAACTGTGACTATGTCTATCAACTTTAATGAGTGAGCTTTGCACAATTGGAATGATGGAGTATAAACTGCTCTGTTCAGAGGAATGCCTGTCAAATGGTTCTCTACGTCCTGGTCTTTGAAGCAATGCAAAAAGCGTGAAAGATTTCAGGCTATTGTGATGGATGTACTGAAATCTGTTACTAACAATATTGTTTAACTCAATTAATGCTATCATAACTGGATGGTGCTTTAGTTTTTAAGATTATTCAAGATTGTGGGCAAAGGAAGTTGATTGTGTATTTCAACACTTGGATGAGTTTGGATAAAACTCTTAATACAGATTTCACCTTCTAAGAATTTAAAAGTGTTTGGACTAGATATTTCTTGTTCACCTTGAATTAGATTAGAAATAGACCACCAAAGAAGACGGACTTTACTTAGAAGTAGAACTAAGAGAAAACTCTGAATGTTTTGCAGAACAACAGAATAAGAAGGGAAGTCTAATAGAAAAATGAAGCAATCCACTTAGAATAATAAGGGCTTCAACAGCAAGGATAAACTTACAATTATAGCTGAAATTTGGACCTTGCTAAGATCACTGGCCAACTGACGGGAAGACTAGGTCAAATATGAAGTTTTAGGGATGAATAGGAGTGCTTGCTACCATATTTTATATATTAACCCTTTTTTTTATCCTGTTTTTTTTTGTTAAAGTCCTTTTTTTTTGTTTTCTGTTTCGTAATAGGTCTTATGGGCTTTTCTGCTGAAACTGAGAAGAGGGAATTTGTTCTCTCTAGTTATCACATACATACGTAAAGGCAAAAAGTAATTTCATAGCAAAATATCCGTTTGACAGTGTATCACGCGAGGTCTTTGTAAAAGGATGATGAGTGGTTTAGAACTTAATAAATTAGTTTAGAATTATTGTATATTTCGTGCTTGTATTTCAATTTACTTTTATTCTAATAAAGTTTCAAATACACTGCAGTTAGCAAAAAAAAAAAATAATAAATTAATACTACAATTAAAGTTAATTATCATATGATAACTAAAAACACTATTGCTATATGTGTTTTTAATATTGATATATGCATTTTTATGCATTATATACATGTTTTTAAACTATCATTATTTACTATATATGTATAATTTTACATTTAAATGAATGTTATTTCATGCATTTTTTGATATTTTTAAGTAGTGTTGATTGATAAAGAGTTCATTTTCCTATCTTTTTTAGCATTAAACAACATATGGTATTTTTCAATACTTTATATGTCTATTTAAAACTGGCTAATGATGGATTTTAAAAAACAGATATAATATAAAAAAGTATAAGACTAATTTTAACTAGAGTGATTTAACCTGGATAATTTAACATACTTGTAAATTTTATGTAATTATATAATTTTGCCCAAATTTTCAAAAAAAAATGTAAATTATGATTACAATAAAAAATAAGAAATATTATCAAAAATATAAGAAAAATTATAATGGTGTAGTTAGCCGAAAATTCAAGCAAGCAAAGCAGGTAAATTTTTAAAGCTAACAACATCCAGCCGAAAAAAAATTCATGTTGATTTAGAATATTTTATTGGTTCAACATCTAACTATTTTCAGCTGAATATTTTCGGCTAAATACACTTTTTTTAAATAATAGTATAGTTAGCCGAAATATCCAAATAGCAATCAATATGAAATAATGACAAAATTTTATTTATTATAGAAAACAAGAAGTACATAACATTACTATACTTATTTTTGGACAGTGCATTATTATTTTTTATTAAATAAAACTACAAAATATTTGTTATTTTAACTTATTTATTTCTGTCCAATCATACCTCAATATTAGATTTTAGTAATTTAATTGTAAAAAAGAAATATTTTTAATATTTAATTGTTCTTTAAATTAATGAATAGTCTATTTAACCATTAAAACTATAACAATACAATTATACAAATAAAATAAAAAAGGAAAGTTTTTTTAAGGGATTTGAATTGTATTTGAAAATATACATACATTATTTTATTTTTTTAAAATATTTTTTGTTTTAATTTAAAGTCTTATATTATTCACTATCTTTGACAAATTATAAGTTTTTTGCATTATTTTTTATTTTTAATATACAAAACATTTGAAAAAATATTTTAAAAAACACTTAGAGACTGACAAGAAGTTATATATTCTATATTTAGTTTGAAGATTATTTTGTATATGTACGATGCAATTTAACCAATTTTAAGCCAGAAGTAAGAAAATTTCGGCCAGAATTATGGATTCAAAAATCATTAATTTAGCCAATTAAACAAGTTTAAATTGATTTTAAACTTTGCAAATGTATTATATATTTGAAGAGGGTGCTATTGCCATAATAAAGTGAATTAGGAGGTTACATGAGCAATGACTGCTATTTGGATATTTCGGCTAACTACACTATTATTTAAAAAAAGTGTATTTAGCTGAAAATATTCAGCTGAAAATAGTAGATGTTGAATCAATAAATTATTCAAAATCAACATGAATTTTTTTCAGCTAGGTGTTGTTAGCCGAAAATTTACTGCGCCTTGGCTGAATTTTTCGGCTAACTACACCATTATAGAAAAATTGGTTATTATACTCTATAATATCTAAATAAATAAAATTTATATAAAGTGAAATGAATAATAATAAAAAAAAATATTGATGTAAAATATAAATTTGATCCAGAAAAGCAAGTTATAAAAAAAATAGAAAAGTGAGAAATATTAGTAATTGGTAATAATTGTGGAAATTGAAATCAGTTATTAAAAGGTTAAAGTTTGAAAATATTAGTCAAAATTAAAAATATCAAAATATTAAAATGTAAGAATATAAAAATTATATAATAATTTATGTTAAATTTCTATATAATTACTTTCTAGTATATAAGAATATCACTTTTTACTTTTCATATTCAAATTTAAATTTCGAGTCACGTGTTTCGAGAGTTTAAAGATACACGCTAAATATTAGGATTTATAGGTTCAAAACTTTCCATTGGTTTAATGCAGAGAAGCATGTTTAACAATTTGGTAATTCAGAATTTTGAAATGAAAATTTGGGCATTTCCAACTCTTTTTATTACACATAACAATTTAAATTAACAAATTGACCCAAACAAAAAATTAGTTTAGATTCCAATAAATGTATAAAAGGTTAAAAAAAATTATTTGTATTCCTAACCTATTTTATGTTTTCGAAAAAGCTATTTTGGAAGAATTGGACCAGAATGAACAACTTCTGAATCGGTTTGTTCTTGATATAATTTGAAATTTTCAACAAATCTCGCAGCTAACGAATCTCGGGTTTTAGTGAAAGTTTCTTGAGGACCTTTCCAAGTTTTTGAAGGATTCAAAATATCTGTTGGAACTCCGGAACATGATTTTGGAATTTGAAGATTAAAGACATCGTAATTTTCATATTCTGCTTTAGTTAATTCACCGGAATGAATAGCATCAATGATAGCTCGAGAATATTTAAGTTTAATACGCTCTCCTACACCATATGCTCCCCCGTTCCATCCCGTATTAATTAACCAAGCATCAGCTTTATGATGCTCCATTTTGTCTGCCAACATTTTAGCATATCGATAAGGATGTAATACAAGGAAAGGTTGTCCAAAACATGCGGAGAAGGTAGCCTCTGGTTCTGTCACTCCCTCTTCAGTACCCGCAATCTTTGCGGTATAACCGGAAATAAAATGATACATAGCTTGTGATGAAGATAATTTTGATACTGGTGGGAGAACTCCGTAGGCGTCACATGTCAATAAAATGATATTCTTTGGATGATCTGATGAAATACACGGTATTTTTGCATTCGGAATATACTCGATTGGGTAGGCACATCGAGTGTTTTCCGTAAGTGAAGAATCGTCATAATTCACGACTCTGGTATGTGAATCGTATACAACATTTTCCAAGACCGAACCAAAACGGATAGCATTGAAAATTTCTGGCTCTTTTTCGGAAGATAAATTAATACATTTGGCGTAACAACCCCCTTCAATATTAAAGATACCGTGATCTGACCAACAATGCTCATCATCACCAATCAAGAAGCGTTTTGGATCAGCGGAGAGCGTAGTCTTTCCGGTACCGGAAAGACCAAAGAAAATTGAAACATCTCCATTTGAACCTTCATTTGCAGATGAATGTAATGATAAAACGTTATGCTTAACAGGCATCAAATAATGCATTACAGTGAAGCTATTAAGGAGAAAAGGCGAAAATTAAAATTTAATTGCAGTAATGACGAATATAATTCATGGATTCTAAAAATTCTTTCACTTACACTCCTTTTTTCATTTCACCAGCATATTCAGTACCAAGGATTACCATTTCGTTCATATGGAAATTGATGGAAACTGAAGTAGTTGAAGTCATACCAGTTGTGTAACGATTTGCTGGAAAAGCACCAGCATTATAAATAGTGAAATCAGGAGACCCATAAGTTTCAAGTTCTTGCGGAGTAGGTCTTATTAACATATTTCGCATGAATAGGGAGTGGTAGGCGCGAGCTGAAACGACACGAACCTTGATGCGATATTTCGGATCCCATCCGGCAAAACCATCAAAAACATAAATACGTGAACGAGTATTCAAATAATCAACAGCGCGTTCACGATTGATAAGGAAAACATGTTCTGGTAACTTAGTGTTAACAGGTCCCCACTATTAATCATATTTATTAGTACACAATATTTTTTAACGCGATGTAAATGTTAAGCTCAAGTCTCTGGTGGAATCTATACTAACCCAGATATCATTAGTTGAACCAGGTTCGTCAACAATGCGTTTATCTTTTGGAGAACGACCAGTTTTAATACCAGACGCTGTTACCAAAGCCCCAGTTGAAGAAATTGCAGAACCAGTTTCATATTTTAAAGCATCCTCATATAATTGTGCAACTGAAGGATTCCATTGAATATCTACACGGTCATAATCGATATGAGCATTTTCGTGAAGTTCTTCTTCGACTCTTGTATGAAGCATTGTGCTTGTTGAAGAAAAAGGTTTACTAACAGTGCTTTTTAAAGCAAGCTCTTTTAATAAATTATAGGAAGAATGATTATTGACTTTTATCGACTTAAAATTATCAAAGTTATTATTGGTTTTGAATTTGTAAGACTTTGAGTAATTAGCTGTAGTAAATCTTTTTGAAGCAGAAGCATTAATAAGTCGAGTTGAAACTTGATGTTTATATACAAGACGGCGTAAAGAATTCATGGTTATAAAATATATTTTATCTAAACCGCCCGCGTTTACTCGAATGATAATTATTTAAACTAGAACTGGAATGACAAAATATTATGTTATATCAACTAGTCGCCAAGTGGCAAGTATAATAAGATAGACGTAATATAAATAGCTACTATAAAAGTAAAATGCATAAGCTATTTGTATGATTATCGGAAAAGTTCGGCGGAGCATTGGATTGGAAAACCGCTCAATTAATTTTGCCATTAATGAAAACTCCCTGAAACAAGAACAATTTTTTTTTGTTCGCCCAACTTTGGTCTATCATCCGATTTTTTTTTCTCACACATTTTTTTTTTTTTTTTTGTGAATTAGAATTGATCGACAATTATTTTTCCGGGGCGGGATTGCTTATGTAATGTATAGCTGTTGTGTTATCCGTAATTGTCCGCCATGTGAAAAAAAAATTCTATATCGGAACGGGCCGGAACGGATAAATACCGTATGCTCTTCATTATCCAATCGGAACGGAACGGAATATCACTCATGACCTACTTTATAATTATAAATTTTCCGAAATACTAATAAGATTGCCTGCAAGACATCCGAAAATGAATTGGGGCTTTTTTTAAAAAAGCTTATACCGAATTCAGTAAATCTTAACCTTTTTGATCTAACCAAATTTAAAATTTGTTCCCCATATTTGATTTTCATTCAATTAGTGTTATATGAATGTTTACGATATATCCCGAAATTGCAAAAAAAATAAAGAAATTTGGCTGGCAGTAAAAATCGGAATAAAGTAAAATGGCTCTGAAATTTAAAACCGATTTCATGTGGTTTTTTACATCTGTAACGTCACTTTTTTCAAAAAAAAAAAGAGAGCGCCTTTTGTTGAAGTTGATAAAAAACCAAAATTGGACCATTTTTCCAATTCACATTTTTAGCTATAAAGTTGAATTTAGATAAAAAAGAAGTTATACTAGCCTCATCGAATTACAGTTTACCCGTGCAAAATTAATATCCATATTAGGCTGAAAAATCGATCATTTTTACTAGTACTGTATATATGGATTGAATTGATCAACTATGGGGGTTCTTTTGATAGTGATCTGATTGGTCAAAAAATGTCCCATTTTGATGAGCTAAAAAACCACTTTTTTCTTCAATGATCTTCATTGATATTAAAATTGAGATAAAACGCTCAATTATCATTTAAATTTAATTTACTATTAGTATAAAAATGAGCAAGATTTTTTAATATAGAAAATTATTATTATGCAAGAATTACCCAAGTTATCATTATTATAAAAAAAAATAAAAAAATCTGTTGCTTAATGTCAAACTATGCTTGAGCTTATAATTTTATTGATCTCGTTATTGATTGTGATACTTGAACGCAATGACATCACTATCTGATCTGAAGGAGATGCTTGAGAACGGCCTATAGCTATAGTTAGTCAACCAATTAGCAAATTAGCATAGTTATGTTACATAATAAGGCTTCATCAAGCAGCGTCTTCAGGAGAGTTCCCTGGGCGCCATTTATGACTATTAATTCAAATTCCACACCCATAACTACTGCTTGTATGTAGATTTTCATATCTTAATTACCAATCGTTTCCTAAATCTAGCACGCACCCAACTCATCATTTAACATCCGTGTACTATTAAATGTTGTAGTATCAAAAAATACGAGCCAACCATAAAGCTGCATTTTTCTTAAGTTTGGTTGTTTCATAGAATTACCTTCTTTGCTGGTGCTCTAGTAGTCACAAAGAAACTTCGTAATAAGTAAACTATACTCGGAAAAAAAAAATTTGGCTACGCATGGTACCAGTGAGCTTACTAAATAAATTTCCAATTCCAAAGTTTCCTCATACTGTACATTTAACTTCGAATCAAAGCTTTGCCATTCTTATCTGTTCAACTGTGATCGTGTCTTTGGCATTCGTGGCGAAACCCTTATAACATTATTGGTCTGGATCATCATCAAGGAGAACTTTTTATGTATTAACATAAAAATGAAGTTCTTCATGGCAATATGAACACAGTTTGTCAAATGATGCATAATAGAAATGAATTTTTCTTTCTCGATTTCCTGCAATGACCTCATATTTAACCTGCTTGAAACTGTATGATCCAATAATTCATAAGGCACTTTATCCGTAAAGATTTATATCTAATTTTTAGCTTTAGGAAAAAATGGTTAGTAATTCCATGATCCTGACAGTAACCATGTTGTGAACCATCTTAATGCGACCTATCTATTATCAAAACAAGGTTTCCCGGAAGAAATTGCGAGTTCGGCGCACTTATTTTTGTTTATTTTGATTGTTTTCTTGATATGTATCTGAAAAATGAATGATTCAAGTTAGTTAAATCAATATTTATTTACCCGGCAGACCATTATCCTAGCAGCTGGCAGATAAATACGATGCGATGAGATAATTCATTCATACATAAAATTGTCATTTGAGAGAATTGTGTTATTAAAATGTCTGTGGGCAACCTCAACCTCCGCAACTTCATTGTTCCAATAAGGATACAGGTCCGGAAACTCTTTGAAGTTAAGGGTGGGACCGATATTGGAGACGAGGTAAAGGTCTAGAAATTGCGGGAGGTGGTGTTGTTTCTGTCTTTCAAGATCTGTTTCGGGGGGTTTTCCTATAACGCGATTGAAAAGAGGACTGATTATCACGTTCAACAATAGTCACGTTACTACGATATTCTAGTCGAATGAATTTTTTTTTGATACTGTATAGAACTATAAAACTATTTCATTTATCTCTTTGTGAATTCGTCACTTTGATCACTTCGTGATAATTTTCGGTGGGGAAGGGTATATTTAAAAATATATTTGTCTCAATATGTAATTTTGAAACTCAACAGGTTTTTTAATAAAAAATATAAAAAAAAATTGTTGTAGAACAAGAAAATCACATACGCTTTTTATGTAGATCATTGAACCTCGCACCTACCTATAGATTAATTTTTCCAACTTTCATTTTTTGAACTATTTTCTTGCTTTAATATAATGGAATCTGTACAGAAGCTTTTCGGAAAAAAGCCTACGCAAGATGAAATGGTAATAATCAAAAAGTAATTACTTTTTTGGCTAAATCTCGTTCAGTCAGCCTTATTGGTTGTCGTAACAAAAACTTTTTTGCATTACAGTAACTTTATACTTTCCTTTTTTTCTTTTTAACGTAAGGTAAAGAAGTGGCAAAGAGAAATAAGAACACAACAACGTTCGTTAGAACGACAAATTAGAGATTTCGAAGAAGTAGAAAAAAAAACAACAAATTTATTAAAACAACACGCTAAAAAAAATGATTCAAAAGCTTGTAAATTATTTGCTAAAGAACTTATTAGGACAAGACGTCAAAAAACTAGATTATATACTAGTAAAGCACAATTGAATTCTATTCAATTACAACTACAAAACCAATTAGGTAAGTATTTTTAAAGAATAAATTTTAAAACGAGTATTATGAGAGGAGAAAAATTATGTTTATTACATTCATTTTTTTAAATATAATAGCTACTCTTAAAGTATCCGGATCATTAAAAAAAAGTACTGAAGTAATGAAAATGGTTAATGGATTAGCCAGACTACCAGAATTATCAAAGGGAATGCAAGAATTATCAATGGAAATGACAAAGGTAATATATGTAATCTCCATTTTATTTTATCGAAAAAGTAGTTATTTAACACCTTTCGTGATTAGGCTGGTATTATCGATGAAATGATAGGAGATACTTTCGAATTAATGGAAGATAGTGATATTGAGGAAGAAGCTGATGAAGAAGTTAATAAAGTTTTATTTGAAGTTACAAAGGGTATTGAAAAAATTCAACTATTTTATCTTGATTTTTTAAAAACTGTGAAAGAGAGTTTAAAAAATTTCTTTGTAGGATTGCTTGGTGAAGCTGGTGCCGTTCCATTAGAGGTAAAATTCTATTTAACAACAACTTCTTTTGAATTATAATATTGATTTAATTTGTTATTCCCATTAGAACCCAGAATTGGAAGAGGAAGAAGAACCTGCCGCATTAGATGAGATGCAAGCTAGATTACATGCATTAAAATCTTAATATTTATTGTTGTTTCTTTGTAAATCAGCCACAATATTACTAACAAATACTTGATTATATAAATCAATAATATATTTTATTTGCTTTAGACTTTTTATTTTTATTTTTATTTCTACTTCATTTTATTTTTTGGTTTATAGTAGGATAGAATTAAATATTGTATATGATATGATATAGGTAAGTTAGTAAGAATTTTTTTTTTTTTTTGTATTTTATAATTTTAAAGGCTGATTTAATTATTTTTTACTATTAAAAAGATATAAGGATGATACTGAAATTAATAACAATTACAGACTTTTGGCTTTCAATTTTATTCACATAAAATAATGAACTTATAAGATAATTATTTCTTTCTAAAAAATAAACTATTATAAATCATCTTGTCTTTAAATAAGTAATAATTATAATTATTATCAGTTATTTGAATATTAGTAATATAAAATAATAATTAAGAACAGTAATATAAAATAATATTAAGAACACTATATATATATATATTTCTTGTATCCAAAAAAAAAGCAGAAAGAATTTCACTAGTCTAGTTTAACATTCTTATAAATTGTTCTAACAAATTTGTCTGCTGCAAAATATCCGATGGTACCTATTTCATAATAAATGTTAAAATTTTACTATTAAGAAAAAAAACGAGAAAGGTCAAAGAATTATATTATTTACCTAACATAACAAATAGTCCAAAACATACTATAGCCGTATTTCCAAAATAAAATGAGGTCTGAAAGAGACCATACATTCTAAAAATAATAAGGTATGATTAATAAAAATATATAATATTTACAAATCCTCTCCTAAACTTACTTGGTTCTGTTAATAAAATAATATATAGAATACAGATAAACGTATACTGCAGTAGATCCACAAGTTAAGAAACTCATCCAGTGCCTTTAATATGATTAAAAAGTTTGTTAAGCATTTTTCTATATGCATACATGTATATACTTCTAACATACCATCGATGGTCCTCAGAATTGAGTAAAATATATGTGCTAACTATGGTAACGCATGCTGTTACAATGAGAAGAATTATGAAAACAAACAACATAAATCCATAAACATAATAAATCTTGTATGCCCAGAATGATGAGAAGATAAAATAAATCTCAATGAAAATTGATGCGAACGGAAGGATTCCACCAAGAGCTATAACTACAAGGGATTCGGCATACCTATATTTATATACATTTTAATACATTAAATTAATAACATTTTATTTTATAAAGATAAATACATATTTACCAAACTTTTTCGGGGATAGGCCTAGGAATTGGATTAACGCGACAGGGAAAACTTGGTTGACTTGCCCAATTACGACAAAGAATTGCTCCAAGCAATGTTAATGGAAACACAAGGAATGACCAAATTGCAAACATTGCCAACTAAGTACAAACAAACACGTACGTTAATTGGTAGTAAATGCATTATAGAATCATATTTTTAGCATACCATAACTGTGAAAGGAATAGCACGTGAGCTAGAATAATATACAGCTATGGAATTGATTATTATAGTGATTACGCTAAGTATTCCAGGCCACAAAGTAGCCGTAGCTATAACATTCTTTATCCAATCACGACCTATAATAAATATAGTTTAAACCCGAATTATTAGTTTTTTTCTTATTTAATTAACAATAATATTCGAAAATTCAATTTACCTCCATACACTTGATAAGTGCTTGCACTTGTATACCCAGCAACCGCTGAGGTTAATGTATAAAAGAAGATTGAAGCAGTCAAAATAGTAGCACGTCTAGATGAATTAAAAAAATTATTATTATTATTATTATTTTAATAATCGTTAATTTTATTCATTAAATTTTCAGATTCCCAATCCCAAAAGGTTATCTATCATACAGCGGTTCAATCCAAATTGAAGTTTGGAGTCGATATTCACTCTGCGTATAAATTTCCGATGATTGTATATAAAATGATTACAAGCGTTAGCCATACTAGTTGGTGACCAGTTCCGACTAATGCTGAGAAAAGTAGTAACGATCTTGGCGCACGAAACACATCTCCATGAACTTGTTTCCAGCCATATTCATCGCCTAAGTCATGATCCTACAAGAAAATGTTACAAATAATTAATTTTATTAAAAAAAAAAAAATAATATATATAAATTACCAAATCTCCAAGTGTCTCTTCCTTATCATATCTAGCATAGTCTTTCTTTAGCATGCGTAGTAATATAATACTGACAAAGCCTGCCAAAAAAATAACCATAATAAAGGAATTGAAAATTGAAAACCAATGGATCTATTTTTCAAATAAGAATTATATAAGTTTACCTTGACAAGCTTAAGAAAAAATATTATTTCGTAACTTAGTACTTACACATAAAAATTTCAAATACCTTATGCTCAAAAAATTCGGTATCCAAAAGTTTATCAAATCTCGTATCAAATGGATCATCAGTTGCAACCCAATTAACAGAATATGAAAATCGTACAGGAATATCCTGTGTCTCCCAGTGCAATTTTATAGGGTTTCCACTTCCAAGTTTCACTTGAATAATCTGAAATAGTACAATAAATATCTATAACAAAGTAAAGAATGATGACATTAAAAAAAAAACATTGTTATACTTTATCGCCATTATAGTTCACTTCAAATTCTCTGTGCGTATACAAAAACACATCGCCTGAAATATTATCAATTTCTCCAACAAATCCTACAATAATAAATAGACATTATCTCGTGTAAAATTAATTTAAGCAGAAAACCATCAACACGATTTAAATTTTACCCCATATTGGCAAGTCATCTGAAAGGAAAATATAATTAGAGTATTAAAAGAAAAATAAATCAAGCTTGTCTTATGCACTTACCAAGAAACATTTGATACCAATAATTATTAACAACAGCATATCGAAACAGATTTACGTCCTTTGGTGTTAGTTCCTTTTCACAAATAGTTGCATTTTTTTCGTTTGCTATAATAATAATCAGACACAAACATTATAAAATATTAACCAATATACGTATAATTTAAAAGTAGTAATTTTGTATAAATAAGAAATAAGAAAGGAAGAAATAGACAAGCACTAATTGATCCTGATTGATTTATGATTCCAACATCATCTAATAACAAAAATCGGTAGTTCCCTTTATAATCTTCAGAACTTAATCTATTTATGATATGTAATTAAATCTTTCTTTTCGGTATAAATTATAATAAAAACCAATAGATGATTCCATCATATCATTATTTCAATACAAATACTCAGATAAAAGGATATACTCACTCAGAAATTTCATGCCGATCCCGGAATTTACCAGTTCCATACCTAAAAGAGAGTTAGAGGAAGTTACTTCATCACGAAATGTATTGAATATCTTCTAGTTCTCCATATCCCTTCGATTTAAGTTTCTGATCATAAAACGTATACGTACCTAACAATGCCTCACCTAGCGTTTCATGATGGTGCTCTATGAAAAAGAAAAATGGGTTATAAATATACAAACAATCTTAGTAAAATAGCTTTATACTTACCAGAAACATGAATTCCCTTACAGTATGGTAACTGAAAATACTCGTAAGTTTCTTGCTGATTTGAACGCGGACCTACAGTATCAACCCATATTATTATATCCTCACCCTTTTCATACTAAGAGAAGTAGATATAGTTATTGACTTTTAAAATGCAGAAACAGTAACTACTAAGAGGTACGTACCTTATGAGAATGTTCATCGGCACTTACAAAAGTTGTGTACAAGATAAATAATAAAGCGAACCAAAATCTTTTTCTTTTTAAATAATCCATTTTTAATGAAAGACTCAGACTATCGTGTAATTTCTGCAATTTCACTATAAACCATTTAGTCACGTGATAATTTCGTCATCAGTATATCGGTAGATTACTGATCGAACCCTGGTGTTAGTTGATCTTGTTGCTTTTTCAACAATGTTAAATTTGACTTTAACAAAATGGCCAACAATAGTATCCTCTCCAACAGCTAAAATAATGTTTGCAACAACTTTAAGAAGCATGACTACCATTAAAGAAAATTCGGCAAATTCAAAAATACTTTCAATAGTGCGAATATCTCCATTATTAAAAGTTAACCAAACTTTAACGTCAAATTCAAATTCTAGTGTACAATACAATTATGCAACATATTCTGCTTTAACAACATCAATTGAGAAAGAACAAGGAGAAGAAAAAAACGAGGGAGAAGTTCTTTTAAAAACGAATAATGAGAGGAATATAAGTGTAGAAAATGGGATGGATAGTTCATGGGTAGGTAATTATTCATTGGATAGATTGGTAATTAGGTTTAGGGAAGCAATTCAAGAAGGAGATCTGAAAAAACTTATGATGACACATCACACATTAATAAAAGAACAAAAAGGACAACAATGGCAGAATCGTTTAAAAAAATCAGATTATCAGGATGCAATAAGTTTGCTGACTCGTTCTGCAAATTTCACACAAAAGGCAACTAGTCCACCGCCATCATCAACTCAAACTCTAGCCTCAACTACTTCGATAATATATTCACTTTTTAATGATATGAAAAAGCAAGGTTATAAACCAGATACATCAACCTATAATAGACTAATTTATTTGAATTCACTTAAAGGTGATACTAAAGAATCAAGAAGAATCTACAAAATGATGCTTGAAGATAAAATAGAATGTACCATATATACATTTAATTCGTTAATATTGTCATATCAATGGTCATTAGATATTGAAAGTGCATTAGAAGTATTAGAGGAAATGAAATTGTATGGAATTAAACCTAATACTGTAACATTTAATTCTTTAATTGATATATATGTTAAGTTAGGTGATATTAATCAAGCTGAACGAATTTATGAGAAAATGAAGAGTAATTCTACAACTAGGATGGGGAACAGTTTGGATAAATGTGAAGTAATAGTAGATAAGTTTACTTTGGATTGCTTATTAAGTGGATATTTAAATTATGGACATTTGGATAAAGCAAAAAATTTATTTAAAGATATTAAAGACAGTGGAATAGAATTGGATACACATCTTTATACGAAAATATTAAAAATTTATTGTTATGAACCTGGTAACTTGCAAAAAGTACTAAATTTATTTAATCAGATTAAACATCAACAACATAAAGGAAATATTAAATTTGTTAATACTTTGTTAGATTACTTGATTAAAGAAAAAGAGTTTTCTAATGCTCTAAGGGTATATGAGGAATTAGTAGATATTGGGTTTATTCATGATGCAGCTACTCTAGCTTCGATTATACCGGCTTATTATCATACTGGAAATAATGATATTGCTTTTAAATTATTTAATGAAAAAATGGATTCTTTTTTAAACATGCGAAAATTGTTTTCATTATTCTCAAACCTAGGAAAAGAACACTCAAAAAATTTTTTCAAACAATTCGCTTCCTCTTCTAGTATACTTTATAATACATTAATCACTTATTTCTTAACCCAAGATGATATAACTAATGCATTAGAAATTTATTCACATCTCCTTCAACAAGGGTACTTTTTAAATATTTTAAACATAACAATATTATGCAAAAAATTAATATCACAAGAAAAAATTAATGAGGCATTACAAATATATTATCAATCAAAAGATCATAATATAATACTAGATCAACGTGGCTACACAATACTAATAGATTCCTTTTCAAAAATGACATATATGTCAGAATCTCAACGTATATTTGTTGATATGAAAGAAAAAGGTATAAAACCAAATTCTTACACATATTCTTCATTAATTAGAGGATTTGGAAAAATTTATGATATACAAGGCGTAAAAAATATTCATCAATTAATTAGAATGGATTTGAATCTCGATCAATTTGATATTGTCATATATAATTCTTTAATGGATGCCTATAATAGATGTGGTTATGGTTATAATGTATTACAATTATGGGATTCCTTGGTAATATCTTCTAAAGAAAGTGATTTATTAGTTAATAATGCTACCGTATCGATTGTTTTGGATTCTTGTGGTTTTAATAAACAATTATTTAGATTAAATCAAATTTGGTATGATTTAAAAAAGAAGAATTTTAATTTAAATCAAAATAATTATGCTTCATACCTTGAAGCTTTAGCCAGAAATCAAAAATTTAATGAAGCAAAAAATGTTTTAATGTCTGAAATGATTGATGATGGTATACAACCTAATTCTAAAATAATTAGAACTTTATTAAATTTCTTGCATGATCATTCTAAAAATAGAGATCAATATGAAATTATTAATTGGGTTAGAACCAATTTTCCTTTTTTAGCTAAGGAATTAAATTTAGTTAATAAAAAAAATAATAAAAATATAACTAAAGGTATATCTGAAAAAGATTAATTTTTATTGTAGATAAATATCAAATACAGCAATTTTTTGATTCATTACATTAAATACCTATCTTGTAAAAATTACTATTTAAACTTTTATAAAATACCAATCATTATTTACCATGATCAATAAGTTCATCTCGAATTTTCAATGCATTTGCTACTGTGAATCTCCATCCCAATTCATTATTTTTTATTTTATTAGAACCTTTGGCTAACAGTTTTTCTTGCCATTGAGAATATTCAATGGTTACTGACCTAACGGTTTGATTTCTTTTAGTATTTGCTTCTATATATACTTCATCTGCTTTTATTGCTGTTGTATCTATTTCTCTTGTTAATTGTTCTAATTGTTGCTCCAATTCTTGATTACCTTTTTGATGTTTCTCTGTTTTTTTTTTCTTTTTGCGACTTTTTTGGTTGCTGGAAGATCCATTATCAGTATTACCAACCACGATTCCTGTTGATGATTTCTCTTCTTGAATTGTTATTATACGCGCATTATCAATCTGATCCACAATAAATAATAAAAAGATATATAAACTTTCTTCAGCTTTGAATGAAAAAGATAACAGAGGAAGCGCTTGAGTTATAGTATAGAATAATACAATCAAATAATTCAGCGTAGAATTAGGTGTTATAAAGAATTCCTGAGAAATTAAAAAATGAATAAATAAAATAATAATGTAAATTTTCTTATTTTTGAAATGGAAATATTTTTTTTGTTTTTTAAAAAAGGGATTAAAAGTAATACCTTAGTTACTTTGATAATATTTTGTATAATACGGAAATCGGTAACAACCCTGTATGATGAAAATTGTTGTTCATACTCCAATGAATTATTACTTTTTTCTTGCTGTTCCTTGAGAAAGTGTAATGATTCTAAGATATTAATAAATGAAAATCTTAAACAACATAATGATATCCGTTCTATTCAAAAAACATAATTAGTCCAATCAAGATCAAGGAAAGATAAATCTTGAAAACTAAAATTCTTTTACCATCAAATGCTAGGTCAGCAGTAGCCAATTCATTTAATTCATTATCATTATCATCAATCATTAACAATTCAGCGGCTGACAGACAACCGTAAAAAAACAATTCTCTTAATAGCTCATTCAACAAACATAAAGTTTCCTCTTCAACACTGTTTGCAAGTATGTAACAGAATGCAAGAGGTGCGGTTGTTCGGAAAAGATTACGTAAAGATGGCTTTGTAATAGCTTGTGACTTGTTTAGAGCCTTAAAGAAAAGAATCATCAACCAACATGTTAGATATTAACAAAAAAATGTTTAGACAAGGTATATTCTAATTTTAAAGAACTTACTAAACTAAATTTTTTGCACCAATCATTCGACACTCTGCAACCTTCTAAAAACACCATCGTTTGTTTAAATTCTGTTGTTTGTTCTGACATATTTTCATTATCCTCAATTATCACAAATTCTTCTTTGGATAAATCACAAAAGGAAAAAAGCACTGCAGGTATAATAGGTTTCCCTATCTTTAATCCTAATCGGTCTTCACACATTTCAAATAAGTTCCGGAGAAAAAGTTGTGTAGTCCAATCTTTATAATAATATAAAGAAAAATAATTTTTTTTGAATAATTAAATGTAGGATATCTTTTTTTTTTAAAAAAAAAATAATTTACCAAATTCCTGGGATTCGTCATAAAACTGACGAACCGAATAGGTATCTGAATTGTGAATATCTAAAAAACGCAATATTAAAAATTCCAACCGTAAATGCTTTAAATAAGGTATTATAAAATAAGAACTTACTATATTGAACATAATCTTCTGGAAGAGATGAAATACACCCCGCCAATATTTCTATCAATTTTTTAGACACTATATATATATTATCTATCTTGTTTATTACTAAGGAAAACATTTCTTTACGCCGATTGAATAACGTTACAATAGATTTCAATAATGAAAAGGGATTTGACCTCATTAACCAACTTACATCAGCTGGTGGTAACATTGGAGTTAGTTGAAATAAAAGGGCATTAAGAATATCAAGTGATATAGACAAAGTAATTTTCCTTCCAATCAAGTTTGAGCTCTTTAAGTAAGGCATCACACAATACTTGATATATTCTCTGACATCAATTAGAATGTTATTATTGTTCCATTCTCCTATATCAATAAGAGTTAACTCCACAGGTTTCTTGGTGGTATTGCCCTTTATTCACACAAATTTATTAATAAAAGGCATTAATATTAAAGGTATGTAAAAATTAAAGATGTATGTAACAATTTACCGTCATCGCAAGCATAAGAAAATCGATCAAGTTTTTTTGTTCTTGTAAGTTAAAACACAAAGTTCCTCCATCAAGTGAAGATAATTTGTATTGAATTACTTTAATCATCAAAGCTGGAGATTTTGAGGTTTGGCGGAACCAACATAATGATCCAATTTCACGTAAAATATCAAGAATTAATATTCCTTCGCCCTTATTATGTATACAGTCCTCTAATAATCTGTCAAGCATAAAATAAGATGCAACCATTGATAACTGTACAAAGAAGTCAAGTAAGTAATGAAAGACATATAATAATAAATCAAGAATAATATATAACGTACTTCAATAAGAGCGTCTATATCACTAGATCTAATACATTCCTCCTTGTTTTTAATTATTAACTTCGACTTATCATCGTTCATTTGGCTGTTTATTTCTGCTGTAAAAACTATTTGATTGCAGAGCGTAGTAAGTCGTTGATTATATTCAAACGGCCATACTGACCAATTATCGAAAGTAGGTGCTTTAATGTTCGTATCAGGAGGCCTGTTTAATAAATAAAGTATCATCTGTAAGAAATTATACAGAATTTAGAAATAGCCTAAATAAAATTACCTGTCAGATAACATAAAATCACGAAATAGACATTTTGTGTGGCGTGATAATAGAGAAAATGATTTAAGGAATAGATTCATGCCAGTCTTTGAAATGTAATTAGTATTAATTATGGTTATCATGTGAAAAATATTGTTGATCGCACTTACTTTGATTTTAGGTACAGTTTTGCCGCCAGAATTTTTAATGAGTCTTTTGATACTCTGATATAATTCTCGTTGGAATCCATATTCAACTATCAACTCACTAAACATATCTTCATTTATGTTTAAGCTGTTGTGTATTATAGTAATATAACATGGATATAAAATATAAATGTGTTTGTGACAAAAGAAATTATGAATTATTTAACTTACTCGTCAAATAGATCTATATATTGCAACATTAATTTTAAAAAAGACACAGATCCAAGACGCCGGAATCTAATAGAATTTACCACCCAATGACAATAATTGGACAGATCTTTCTTTGTTAAACTCTCTAATATCATGCTTAATTTGAAAGTCAACTCAGAACCATCGATCCGATTGGCAAATGATATGTCGTAATCAAGATTTTGTCGCAAAGAATGACAAATCGTGATAAATGCCTCTTCATGCTTATTTAAAGGTTCATCACTTGTTGAATTCATACGAAAAGATACTTTCAGGAAAGTTACATTTTGATATTCTGATTTATCTTCTCGCAAACTGGATCAATTAAATTACTATTAATTGCTTTATTCGCGTATAAGGTATATGTGTACGTATATTTATATTACCGTTGAACTATCCTTTTTGATCGAAACTAGAGAATAAACGATTAATAACATTAATGGTTATTATGGAAACTTCCGAATATCAAAAATCATGTTTACCTCCAAATTCGAAGGCGTTTTTTGTGGTTCAGAATCAATATATTCTAGGAGATTGTCAATTGATTTGTTTTCATTGGAATATATCTTATTAAGTGAACTTAAAGTGCCTAATTTTATTAAAGGATTAATAAATGTATAATGTATTAACTCCATTTAATATATACTAAACACATTACTGATTATATCTGCTTCTTTGAGCCGCAAGATTACTCGGCGCATTGCCAATTTCATTAAAGGATTGATTTGATAAGCTTGTTGTTCATCCTTACAAACGACGAACGCAAGATAGTCAAATATGCATAGCAATTGATAGAGATGTTTATTATCTCTAGGAGTTCGTTGTGAATTTGCATATAAACTTTCAATTGACCTAAGGTCGTCAAGCATAAATAAAATGTACAATGATGATACCATAAAATAAACAATAATGAGAGAATACCTTACTTTGAAGTATTTTCGAATTGTGTGCTTTTTGATTTAACCGTTTGATAAGCGCGCTTTAGATGCGACTTTGCTTGGAAATTTAAATCAGGATAATAAAAAGTCGAAAAAAAATAGTTCATTTCCACATTATTCGGAATAATTTCTGAATTTTGTGAAGCAACAGGTTTTCGACGCAGGGGCGAATTGGAGTTCAAATGGCTTTCAACGTGTCTTGCGGTAGATTGAAACAATTCAACAAGAAGTTGATCATCTAATAATATATAATAAAGATTGTTAAGTTAAGCTAGTATCAGTTATAACAATAGGTACTAAGAACATTAAATATAATACTTGTTTTAATCACGTTATCGTATTCTACAATCATTTGCAATAAGCTTGAAATCAATTCTGATCTATTTTGGCCATTATGACTATTGCACACATTTAAAGCTGGATCATAAACAATTCTAAAACCATATGATGGATTTGAATATATTACATTCTCAACAACTCTTTGAACTGTCTATTATTTATGAGAGAGAATATATAATGACTTTAAATAGACAAGATTAAACAATTTCTACCCGAAAAATCATTAATTACCAGCTGTGGAATTGAATATAATAATTTTCTGAATTCGTTTTCCATATTTAACTTTTCTATCAATTCTAAATAAAGGCCTGTACTCAATTCATAATTTACTTTAAGAATATTATAGTCCAATTGATCTGATAAGAAATCATCAAGTAAATATAAAAATCCCATATATTATCGAATTACACTCTAGAATTCATAATAACACCTGCATAACATTTATGTTGTTGCCATATTTTAAACAAAAGCGAAGTAAGAACAAACTTGTTGGTTTCTAAATCGCTTGTGGAATTTATAAGTTGTGTTAAGACAGACACAAGATAGTCGCGACTTTCTTGCCTTTGAATAATTAGAAAAAAGTTTTTAAACCAATCCATTTAAATTATTATCTTTATATAATGCTAATAAAATAGTTACGTGTTAAAATCTTTTTCCTCAAGAGCTGATAAAGCACACAAAATATCGTTCTAATTCAATGCAATAATATAAAACATTAGTCCTTTTTAACTCAAACGGGAACAAATAACAATAATTTATAACTGATACTGATACTTTGAAATATTCTACAAACGGCATAATAGTTAAGAAAGTTAAATTACTGCGGTGTAAAAAATTTTATTGATAATCAAGTTTTTAATGTTAACACGTGCTTTAACAAAAAAAATTTTTATAGATCGCGACTTGAACATTTTTTATTCTATTTGTATGTAAAATTGAACGACCAATGCGGAGTCAATTAATTTCGAATATCGAAAAGTCGAAAAATAAACGAAGAGCTTTTTAAGCATACTAATGGTTATCCCCCACAAAAATTTGAGAATATACATGCCAAAAATTTTGTCACGACATTTTATTCGGCAATCTTATCCATATAATAAAACTCTTATATTAAATTGGTCTCCTTGTATTAAATCATCAAAATTTTTGCGAACTTTTGAAGAAGCTTCCTTGTCTATTAGTTTAAGAATGTGGAAATGGAAGGTGACGATAACCAAATGTACGAGACGAAAACATTCCTCTCTTGCGCTACCAACAACGACGAGGAAAAAGTCAAGCGAAGCTATTATAAAAGAAGTTGACTGCAATTGTCAACTGTATCTTCAACCTTTAATTGTATGCTTTCGGCAAGATTTGGAAAGAAATGCTGAGAATATATTTGTGACGTATGACGATTTATCAAAAAAAGGTGCTTTACAATTACTCGATAAAAATGATTACGCTCAATTAATTACACGATTGCAAAATTATAATTCGAAAGATTTCGTACTAAAATGGCTGAATCGATTTGTTACTGATATGAAATCGATTAATTTAAGTTTTTCTCTAGATTTATATGCATTAATGATAGTTTTATATGGAAAATGGAAAGATTATGATAAGTTGAAAAATATTTTTGTTGAAATATTCCAAAAGAACATTTTATGTGATGTTGAAACATATAATAATTTTATACATATATGTGCAAAAATAGGTAATTTACGATGCATATTTCAGCTACTGCAAGATATGAAATCTAAATCAATTCAGCCGAACTTGCCAACTTACAATATCATTCTTTTAGCATATGTACGAAATAAGAATATTCCTGATGCTCTAAGCTTATTATGCGAAATGGAAAAAGAAGGTCTACGACCTGATGTTGTAACTTTCAATAACATTATCGATGTACTTATAAAAATTCGTGATTTAAAGAGTGTGATAAAATGTCTTAAGATAATGTCCTCCATGGGGGTTAGACCTAACGTAATGACATTTGACACGCTAATGTCAGGTTATTCCGATTTAGGAGATTATGATTATGTTGAGAAACTTTACAACAAGATGATAAAAATGAATATTCAACCGAGTTTTGATACTTATTTTACATTAATGTCGGCTTATATCCGATCTGGTAAGAAAAAGCAAGCTTTAGAAATCAAAGATCGTTTAAGTGATAGTGATGGGAAAAGTTTACGACTTTATAATATGCTTATACATTTATACATAAAATTTAATGATTTTTCCATGGCACGTCTACTATTTGACCAGATGTCAGAATCAGAATTTAAACCGAATGTCGTCACGTTCAATACTTTCATTAACGGCTATATTAATCAAAATAATCTTAAAGAGGCAGGGAAATGTTTTGACGAAATGATTAAATATGGAATTTCCCCCAATGTGGAAGTTTATAACACGTTATTGAAAGGATATCTAAATGTCTACGGAATGTCAGCTGTAAAAAAAATATTTTCACAAATGTCTAATTATGACATTGTTCCTGATGCTGTCACTTATAATACTTTGATGCAATATATTAAAAAACAAAATGGAGTAGATTATTATGAAAAAGCAATTGATCAATATAGAACAATGATTAAAAAATCGATTGTACCTTCCGATCGAACTTTTAATATATTGTTAAACTCGGCTATAGTGAAAGACATTAGGAAAAGTAGATTACATCATCGTCGACTTTCTAAGTATCAAGAGGCTGAAGAATCAATGGAATTATCCCTTATTTTAAACGAGATGAGATCGAAGGGTTATATTATTGATATTGTTACTTATTCTATTTTAATGAAAAATTTTGTACATTATAAGAAAATGGAAGAGGCTGAAAAATTATTGCAACAGATGAAAGATAATGTTATAAATCCTAATCAATACATTTTCAATATAATGATATACGGTTATTGCAAATCTCATAATATGAGCATGGCACAACAGGTAGTTAAAAAGATGATTATCTCGGGATTTTGGAAAGATTTAAAAACTTATACTTCATTAATCAATGGATATGTTGCTATTGGCGAGATTGGGGAAAGTCTGAGAGAATTTGAGGAAATGAAACGATCCGGTTTAATACCAGATAAATTTGTTTATACTTCTCTTATTGATATGTTTGCCAACAAAAAAAATACACGAAATGCTCAGAAAGTTTTTGATTACATGCGTACACAAAGAATTCCTATGGATAAAAAAACATTTACTGTACTTATGAAAGCGTACGCTCTAGATGGAAACATTAAAGGAGCATGTTCTGTTTATAATGAAATGATTAAAGAAGAATGCGAACCAGATGAAGTGGTGATAATTACTATGCTATCTGCATATAAAAAAGGAAAGAATATTAAAGGTGCGATCGATCTTCTTAAAGATTCTAAAATAAATAAATATCTCAACACACGAAATTGCAATATTCTTTTAAATATGCTAGCTCAAGATAAGGATTTATCAGAAGGAGCGCTTAAATTATTCATGAAAATGTTAGAAAGTCACGATCAATTATCGACATCATCACAAGTAAATACTTCTTTGATACATCTAAGTAATGCAAGATATCCACTACCTGACTTAGATAGTCTCCAGATAATTCTTAAACGATTTAGTTATAATCAGCGATGGGATTTGGTCATGTTAATATGGGATGCAATAGATCAAAGAGAAATCAAACCTTTAATTGAAGATTTTATAATATTTATGAAAGCTTTTGCTAAAGCAAGGAATGAGAAAAAATTATCGCAAGTTTGCGAAAAATTTCTAATTCAAGATCCTCCAAATTATCTTATTTCAAAAATGAGAGAAATTCTTTTAAATTATAGCATATCTTCCGAACTTATAAATGAAATATTAAAAAAATAAATTGTCACCACTGCGGATCCAATGATCTGCCTTGATTAACACTATTTGTCACGCAAATGTATATTATAAACAATTCACGTACAGAACCGAAATCCCAATTAGACGTTAGACGTGTTAATTAATGCAGTGATATTTAATTTCGTCGTTTTATATAAACAAAAATTAATCGGCGATTCAGAACAATGACAAGTTGATATTTTATTTATTTTATTTGCTAAGCTATTTTGGTAAAAATCTATTTGTCACACAATATATACTATTAATAATACGATAATAATGGTGTGATAACTAATACAGTGATATTCGCATAACTTGAATAGTATATAACTTAGGTTACACATTAGTCAGATGTTCAACTTTCAAGCTCATGTACTGTACAGTAGATCGATCAAAAGATGAAACGAATTATGTTCATTTCCTTGCTTGTACTTAAGTTATAAATTTCCTTTGCTCGTCATATTACCTTGATATTATTTACGCTATTTCTGTACTACTATGGATTCAATCTCTAAAGAATTTTCAAAAGTTGAAAAAAAGCAACAGGAAGTAGCTGATTCAACGATCGACAACATCGATAAAATTATTAATGAAATTCAAGAAGCTCAAAAGCGTTTAGAAACCGGTAAGTTTTAAGGTTTTTTAATATCAGTAAATAAATATAATTTCTAAGTGCTTTTTCACAGATCCTGTGAGCGCTGGTGCTATTTTAAAAGAACTGGAACTGAAGTTCAAAGAACTTACAACGAAAACTTTAGAATCTCACAAAGAATTACAGAAAGTAATAATACGTTATGAGAAAATAGTAGACAAGGTATAAAAAAGTCTATTCTTATAATAGATCTTATACTTCGTTTTTGTTTATGTTGTTTTCTTAATGCTTGTGTGTAGAAATGGAAGAATGACATTACAATTGCAAGCAATCCAGAAGTTTTCGCTAATAAAGAAAAGGTTCTCAATACAACAGTGGCCTTACACTTTATACGTGAAGGCAGGTTTGAATTGGCAAACACATTCATAAGGGTATATATAATTTACCTTCTTACTTTTTTTTTAACATCTGTTTAGTGAATAAATGTGTGTA
Source organism: Rhizophagus irregularis (assembly GCF_026210795.1). Classification (NCBI taxonomy): domain Eukaryota; kingdom Fungi; phylum Glomeromycota; class Glomeromycetes; order Glomerales; family Glomeraceae; genus Rhizophagus; species Rhizophagus irregularis. Next base: position 2,557,702 of record NC_089430.1, on the reverse strand, counting down.
TAATTTTGTTAGGAAGCACAATTAGATATTCCTAATACAATACAAACACAATTTCACGAAATGTATCAAATTCTGGGAGATATAAAACTTGAAAAGTTAGAACCTGCTATAGAGTAATCTAATTTTCTTTCATAACTTATGTTGTTATTCATTCCTTGATTATTTGATATGTTCTAATTATATATATATATATCATCCAGGTGGGCCAGGACAAAGAGCAAAGAGCTTGAAAAAAGAGGTAGCACGTTGGAATTTGAGCTTCATCGACAGCGTTATGTTCAACTCCTAATTGATAATCGACGAGAAGAAGCATTAGTGTATGCCAAAAAGAAATTTCCTCTCTTCCATTCCCGTCATATTTTTGGTGATATGTCATTTTCCTTTGTTTTATTTTATACAGATAGAGTTATTTTTTTTTAATAAAAATTATATGTATATAATATAAACTAATGTAACTATTTCATGTAATTATTTATCAGATATAAAGCGGTTGATGTGTGCTTTGGCTTTTTCAAATCGTTTATCAACATCGCCATATAAAGATCTGTTGTCGCCCGATTTGTGGATTGAATTACAGAATAAGTTCATGCGTGATTTTTGTAATCTGTTAGGAATGTCAAGTGAGAGCCCCCTATATATTAGGTAGGTATATATGAAATTCGGTAGCATAATAGCATACCCGTCAATAATTATATCCATTTTTTTTAACGTCAAAAACTTTAGTGTAACAGTAGGTGCAACTGCTTTACCTACAATCTTAAAAATGGCTACAATTATGAAAGAGAAGAAGAATGAATGGAGTCAACAAGATGAATTACCAGTAAGTTTTCAATATGGGTAAAATAAATTTTAAGTATTCAACGTTCGATTTTTAAATCAGTCAAATTTTTTATAGGTAGAAGTCCCTTTACCCGATTATATGCGTTATCATTCAATCTTTGCGTGTCCAGTTTCTAAAGAGCAGTCAACAGAGAAAAACCCTCCAATGATGTTGCCCTGCGGACATGTGATTTGTCATGAGTCTCTTAACAAATTGAGTAGAGGCAATAGGTAAGTTGTTAATTATTTACTATATTTTTATTTTTATTTTATTTTATATAATCTTATTTTTTTTTCAGCCGTTTTAAATGTCCATATTGTCCGCATGAAAGCATAGCAAATCAAGCATTACGCATTTATTTCTAATTTCTAATTTCACTTAGAGAAAGACTAGTTATTTTTTTTTCAATTGTGATATAATCTTGCAAGTAAATTTTATTTTTTTTTTCCTACCGTAATTAATCCTTAATAAAAGAAAAAGCCTTTAAAAAAAGGACACTTTAGATTAATTTAATATTTTATTACAATATTAAAATATTGAGTATTAAAGAAACTATTATGAATCTATATAATGTCTAGCAATAAAGTTGGTTTTACATATAATATCCAAAATTAAAAATGTAATAAATTAATTACTATTAAGTAATACTGTTTTTTAATACTTTACTAGTATTAATTTTATAAAAATTATCATTAATGCGAGAATTATTATCGTCAGATAAAGTATTAAAATAATAATTACGATTATCTAAAAAATTTTCTAATAAGTTAGCAGCAATAAAACCACCATCATGAGTTAAAGGCTTAATTGTAGTAACAGAATTAGAAGATGACAATGATAAATCATAGGCTTTCTGTATGTAAGATTTCCATTTACCAGATTCAAAATGAGATTTTGGCATTTCAACACAGATACCTTGTAATTCCATTAAACGTTTTAAACCTAATTCTTCAATGAATTGAGGTCTTGAAATATAAATAAAAGGTTTACCATGACCAATACATTCTGAGCAAGTACCATATCCCTAAGAAAAATTGGTAGTTAGATATTACTATCATTATTATCATTTATAACGTACAAGTATACTTACTAATTTTCCAATTATAGCATCAGCAGCATTAGTTAAATCAGGTATATAAGCATTTTTTGGGCAAGAATAAAATCTATCAGGTAAGTTTATACCATCACTACCACATACTATAGCAATCCAATTATCAGGTAAAGAAGAAGTACCCCAATCTTCAATACCAACTAAATTTTGCCCGCCAAAAGATACCATTAAAATTTTATGAGTAGTGAAAATTTCTTTCGGTATACCAAGATTTTTTAATACTATTTCTTTAGGAGTTATCGATTTACGTACTACTAAAGGTACATCAATTACGTTACGATGATATTTTAAAAATTTTGAAGTGTTAGGTGATGAAAAAAACGAATTTATATCGCTTAGATAATTCACTGATTTTTCCTCATTATATAATGTTTTTTCACCTTTAGATGAAGTTAATGATGATGATGTTATTGTGTTATCAGGATAAAGCTGTGTACCTGAAAATGATGGTATTGGAATATAACCTGGCAACCTAATTAATAATTCAGAATTTCTATAATCTTTTATGACATGTTCAACAAGTCTTTTTATTGTATCATCTAATTCATCGCCTTCACATAATCCACTGTACACAGCATCAAAGGTAAAATTACTGACAATAGCTGACGGTATTCCAACTAATGCTGCTGCTGCACTGTATTTGTCAAGAAAGGAGAGAAAGACATTAACGATTCTTACAATCATAACAACTTTAACTAGAAGAAAACAAATCATTTTTACTAAAAACTTACCATGGAAGAAAAGGAGCATCAGACAACACAATATCGGCTTTAACATCCTTTAACCATTGAATTTCTTTATTTAATATTATAGGTTTATTGTCTAAGAATTTTATTAAATCATCAATCGTTTCCCGCCTATCTACGGTATATGCTCTAGGTTGTTTTACTCCCGCATCTATCGGAGCATTTCTATATTTTGCACCTAAATCTATTGCTCCTTGAAATATGAATTTTGGTGCATTCGATATTATATATAACTTATGTTTTCTTTGTAACTTTAATATTTCTGATGCTACTTGAACAACTCTTGTAGCATGTCCAAATCCTATTATATGCACAAAATAAAGACTTAATTGTTAAATGTCTACTTGAGAAAGAAGTATAAGAAGCGAAAACCTACCATGTCCCGATACGTAATAACAAAAAACATAATTTTTTGGTATCTTTTGTTTGAAAAAGAATTTTTTTGGTATCAATTTAAAGACACCAAAAACAAGTATAACTAAACCAAAATAAACTACTGAGATGGACTCCACTTTGTAAAGAATGAAAAGAAAATTTTTTTTAAAAAAAGTAAGGAACACGAAAAAAAAAGAAAATCGAAAAAGCGTACGTATAGAACATAAAGACGAAAAATTCGATTCATATATATATCTTATAATGCTAATTTCGTATGCATTATATTTGTTACACCAATGTAAGCTGTTTAGAACACGTTTTTTTTTATATTCATTCATCTCTAAAAATAGTCGAATTATTAAGATTACCCTTTAAGTATTAAAATATCCGCCACCACCGATATTCCGATATTTCATAACCGCCATTTAATATACTAATATACTCATTAAATAAATATACTGTCAAAATATTTAAGGGGTTAATTAGATCTTTAACAATAATACGTCAACAAGTAGTGCTGTTTATGATTGCCAAATTCTTGCAATTCATTTTATGCTAGGGTTATTCTTATAATGGAAATTGTTAACCAAAATTAATCAAAGGTAATCCCATTAAGTTGATCAACAAAAATTTTTTAAGTAGAATAAACAAAATCATTGTAGAATAAAAGGCCAACTTTTCGTACAATGACGTCTATTATGTCAAATGATTATACACGTAAAATTATATCTAGTTTTCTTAATGTAACGCCAAAATAAAATAAGATGAAAATACAAATAATATTTTTCTTTTTACATAATGATAGATAACCTTTTTGCTAAAAAGTATATTATATTCTTTGATCCCGCCCCCCTAAAATGTTGTAAAAATATAGTCGATTTAATCATTTGTCGTCAATTATGACAAAAGGAAAGAAAACTGTCGCTTTCTTCTGTTATTTAATAATACGAAATGAAAACAATTACAAATGTATCGCAACTATAAATTTTCCTCTTTTTTTCACTTTTTTACCTATTAATTTTCACCAAAATTACCTTTTAAATCAGATAGCAAATCACCAAGTTGAACTGAGATTTCTCTATCACATACTAGGTTCTCCTCCAGGGCTGCCCGAAACTGTACTTCGAGCTAACAATTTTGTTATGACAAGGTAAAGACATACCAAAGATACTATTATCCATTTACGCCATTGATCGAAAATTCCTCGTTGACCCGCAACATTGTTGTTATTATTAGTATTACTTTGCGGATTATTATTACTGCCATTTGCTCTATTAGCATTTTCAGCAAGATTTCCACCTGCAACAATACCCCGCAGAGGGTTTTCACTACGGTTATTGGGTCTGCGTTGTTGAATTTGATTTATACCATCCACTAAGGGTCCTTGTTGATTTGCCTCATTTCGTCTTACTGTCTGAAGGGCATGTTTATCGGTTTGTAAGGCATCATTACAAACAGTTGTGGTGTCATCGCTTGATGACGACGATGACTTATTAATTGGGTAAAGAACTTCAACAGGTACACATTCTGGGACACAAAGTTCGGGAAAAATTTCTAATTATAGAAAAAATTTCCAAAATAACTAAATACAAGAGCATCTATAGAATTTACTTTTCATACTTTATAATTTTTGGTTACGTACGTACCTTTAAATTTTGAATCGTTCAAATTGAATTGATGTGATCGTGAAGCATATATTCTTTTGTCAGCATCCGTCGTCTTGATACTCCCTGTAGTAGCTTCATTACTAGTCTAAATTTTCAAAATACAGTTTCGCCCAAGGTTAATATCTACTAAATTAATATTTTACAAAGCAATTTCTGAGGAATAATAATAATACAACACCATAAAACTTAACAACCCAGTCAATATAGTAGCAACACTCCAGCTAGGATTCCAAGTACTTGGATGAAAATCTGACATAGATAAACATAACCTAGTGTCTGGCTGAAATCGACCTAAATGAATAAATCAATTTAATATACTTTACGAAATTGTTTAGAATTATTTTATAAATAATTATGATGCAAATGAAAAATACCAGAAGGTGTTGTCATACGAATTGAGGGAGGCTTAAAGGGATATTCAGCGGGGAATAACAACACGCCTGTAAAAATGATTGTAAATATTATGTAATGAATAAGAAAAAAAAATAATTCAAAGGGATTGTAAAATTTACCATGATACTCTCCGTTGTGATAAGGTGTGTCAGGAGGTCCGCGAATAACATAGTGCCTAAAGAGAAAATATTATACAGGAATGAATTATATTAATCGCTTTCATATTGCAAGTATATAATTAACAATATAAAATAAGAGAAATATAAGATCTCTAACGATCTAATATTTTATAGAAGTTACCATTCCAAAATGTTACTTTCAAGTGGCTTTGCCATCAAATATGGGGGTGGATTCTTAACGTTTTAAGTTGAAAATCATTAATACATCACTTTACTATACAATATAAAGACAAACATGAGATGATTGATAGTACAGCTTACTTTCTGAAGGGTTATATATTCCTTGTTTAATCTCTTATATGCCGCTTTGGTAGCCATTATAAAATGTTCTGCAATAAAAATACAAAAAAAAGGAAGTTGATAATTTGTATATTACATATATCGAGTGGAAACTTTTGTGAGTTCAGCTATCTAATGTGATGTCTTTTTTATACAGACTTTCGAGTTATATATTTTTGAGACAAAGAAAAACTATGGTTTTGCCAAAAAGGCGCTTTTTTTGTCTGGGCAATTGTCGTATGACGATAATTATGGTATACAGAGTATCACCTGACTTTTCTTACACTCTTCTTCAGTATAAGCCGCAAATCATAACGATCCTTTTTCAAAACGAGAAAAGAATCCATAAATCAATTTCTTCCTTATACACCCTAATCCACGTTCCTTATCAAACTTGAATATAACAACCTTTAATGGTTATATAAAAGTTATACAAAAATGGAATTTAAAAAGAAATAAATGTGAATTGCGATACCAAATTATCATTAGTAATGTAAAAATTATCTCATAATTTTGGCCAGAATTACCGGTAAATATCTGAAAGTCAGGTTTGTGGCGCAATTTACCGACTGTGATACAGAAAAAAATTAACAAAAAAAATAAAAATCTATCAGCTATATATAGTTTAGAAGTAAGCCTTTTCCAATATATACTATAGACCATTATTTATGAATATATAATACAATACTGATATTATAAAATTCCTGTAAAAAAAGTTGATCTGTTTTTTATAATTTTTATAATTTATTTTTTTTTTCATAAAAAGCTTATATTTCTAGAATTAATAATCTTATATGAATAGATCTTATAAAAGATTCATATTTACAGAGTTTTTACAGAAAAATTTTTTAAAAAAATAACTAAAACTGATTCTATAGTAAATTTTTTATATAAGATAAATTATGCTTTTTTTTAAAAAAAAAATAATTTTTACTACTTTTACTATATATAAAAAATTCTGTTGTCTTAATTACATGACTGATCTTTTGTTTTTGTTTACACTTAAATTTTAATTGGATAAAATTAGAGTTATTACAAATAAGATACATAACAAGTTATTACAATTAGATTTATTCTTAAAACATTATATTATCTGAAAAAAAGGTATTTCTGCTAACATTTTAATTTATTTGTCTGGACAAAATGTTTGTTCTACTAAAGAACTTATTTTATTATTTATATTATTCAATTTTATCATTTTCCTTTTTTTTCTTTTTTAACTTTTTGATTGTTTTATTGAAGGTCAGAAAATTGTTTGTTAATTTAATAAAATGTATGTATAATTAGTTATAAAAATTAAATAACTTATAACCAAAATTTTTTTTTTTACTTCATATTGTACAAAAAAAATATATATATATTGTACAGTTTTTTTTTTATTTAAATTAATTAAATGTCTATATACAAATCACAGTTTAAATCCAAAAAAAGTGATTTTTAGAAGTAAAATTATTTACTTTCAAATTAAAATTCTAAAAATTTTAGAGGAAAAATATAAAAAATACATGATTATTACTATATTAAACAAAAATTTATATGTGGAATTTTTTTTTAATTTTTAAAAAATTTTCACTTACTATAGTAATAATATAAAATTTTTTTTTAAAACTTAACAAAACTGATTCAGTCAGAATATAAACTCCATTTTTATTTTTTACCACTTTGTGTCATCTTATATAATTTTATATATATAGTATAATTTTTTATTTTATACATAAATATATAATAATATATTCTTTTAAGGGTATTGCTAAATATTACCAGTGGTGATCGTCACCACATGTAAAATATTTTTTGAATTTTCAAAAATTTTTGACTGAGATATTTTTTTTTTTTTTTTTTTTTAATGATTTATATATGCTTTATTGATATCAAGTTTATATACCATACAAACAAATTATCATGAGCTATATCCACCCATAAGAATGCAATCATCAAAAATTTTGACTGAGATATTATTTTAATTATAATATAAATATCATTACTATATGTAAATTTATAGGTAAAACAAGTTTGCCTTAGATTATAAAGGCTATTGTTTAGATTATAGTTTTTAAGAAAAATAGAAAAGTTTGATTTTATAAGTAAAATACAATTTTTTGTTTTAAAAAAGATTTTTTTTAGTCAAATTTTCAAAATTTTAGTGTGATTAGTATTTATTCAGGTTTGTTTTACACATTTATTATTTAAATTGAAATTTTTGAAAAAAAATTTACGATATGTTTTTTAATTCTGGCCAAAATTATAATTTTCGGCCAGAATTAAGTGGTGTGGTGACGATCACCACTGGTGATATTTAGCAATACCTTTCTTTTAATATATTATATTATATATAAAAATTAAAATTAGTATTATAACTCTTTTTAGTTTTATAAGTAAAATTTTAAAGCAAGCAAAAAATATATAAAATATGTATTTTAAAAGTTGTATAATAAGTATATAAAAGTTTGCACTGTATTTATTCAAAAAATAAAATTTATAATATTATATGATTATAAACAGGGTTGGAAAATGTACTGTACTGAGTTTTTTTGGTACAAGTACATTTTTTATATAAATTACAGAGGTATTTTTAATCATATATACCTTAGTTTTAAATGGTCCAATGATTAAATTTTGATAAAATTAAGCTCATTAAATTTGAGTTAGCATTTGAAGTAACTTTATATATAAATTATTAAATATATGGTATTTAAAATTTTAAGTACAATGTATTTACAGGACCCCAGACATCACATATATAACTCATAACTGATCTGCATAAATTTAAGTACTTTTTGCTCCTGCTAAAATAAACCTAATTTGCTAAAAATCAAATTATCACATTTCAAATCTATACTAATTTGCTAAAACTCAAAATATGAGTTAATAATCTTTTCTTTTATTATCAATAAAAAAATGAATGATTAATATAAATTAAACTGCCAATTTTTATAATTAAAATATGTAGATTATAGATAAAATAATAATTAATAAAAATAATAAATTAAATAAATAATTATTAAAAAATAAAAAGTTGCGAAACAAAACGGACGGGTTTTGGCCCGCATTATGCTTAATTTTGGCCGGAATTATACTTAATTTTGGCCAAAATATAACCCGGATCCCGAAACTAATATTTTTAAAAATATTATTTATAAAGTTAAAAAAAAAGGATAAGTTAAATTTAAAAAAAAGTACCAATTTGCTCAAATATAAAATATGACTTTGTAAAATCAATACAATTTGCTAAAACTCATAATTATGACTATTAATTAATTTTCAATCAATTTGCTCTATCTAAAATTATGAATTTAACCTAATTTTGATTGAATTTGCTAAAACTCAAATGTGAGTTATATATGTGATGTCTGGGGTCCTGTATTTACTGTACTGTACTGTACTAAAATTTTGTCTTGTATACCATATTTTCCCAATTCTGATTATAAATAATTAGCAAATTTATTATATAATAATTTCTAAAAAAAAATATGTTGCAATAGAATTTCAAAGATTACTTTTTTTTTTTTTTTTTTTTAAATGTTGAATCATGTATCATTTTATTAGAATATATTTGGACTATATAATAATCACAACTATTCTGTAAATGATACTTCCAGCACCTGGCCAGTCTGATCAAACATTAACTATTATATCACAAATAAATTAAGAATAAAATTAAATAATAAAAGTAAACCAAAATAATTAAACCAAAATACTATACTATAAACCAAAATTAAACTAGAAAGAAAAATAAAGGAAAAATAAAAGTAAAGTAAAATAAATTTACTAATAAATAATTAATTAAAAAGTTTTTTTTTTTTTTTTTTTTAAAAAAAAAATATTACTCCAGTAATTTTTTGCTTATGTATAATGTAACCTTATCAAACTTCTTCTTTATTGGGATCCAATCCTCATATATGTATTTCTTTATAAAGGTATCCATTGATTTCTTTACCATTGGAATTGCCTTTTGCGTACTCAATCTGCTTTTCTTATTTGTATATCTTTTGCTTTATCTGAAGGTTGATTTAAGTTGTATTTCAAAGATTACTAAATTTCAAATTTTGCTATTTTAATTGGATTATAATAATCTTTGACTTGTTAAATTTATCTCAATAAAATGAATATTTTGAGATATAATTTATTTTTTTAGGTATAATAATATTAGTTAACTGAAATATTACATTTTAAAAGTTTAGGAATGATCTTATCACATTACTTTAAAAAAGTGATATTTATTTGTCACTGTTTATATAACTGCCATATTCATATTATTTATATTTATCTTAATGACTTAGAATTTTTTTATAGTCTAATCTTTATTTGTCACTTATATAATATATCATTTATGTTACTATAAATATATAGTCAAAAATGATGTAGTAAGATGATCCAAAGTTTAGTTACACAAAATCTGAATTGTTTTAGTAATTTTTGGAATTCTATATATTGCAATATCTTCACATAAAATTATTATTTTTTCAGTTATAAAAATTATTATTTATATTCTTTTATTTTGCATTTTTATTATTTATTTTAAGAATTTAGAATTTTTTAATAAACCAATTCTATTTATTACTAAAATAAATATATTTAAATTTATTATAAAAATTATATATTATAGATAATGGTAAGGCATAGAAGCAATTTTATAAATGAAAAACTAATTTAGAGTTTTAATAAATTAGTTATGTAACAGATATTTCTATATTTGTGCATATATTAATAAATTCATAAATTGCATTACTTTGTAAAAAAAAAATTATACAGTCAACTCTCTTTATAGTCACACATTTGGGACAGTCCATATTTGGTGATTATAAAGAGATGTGACTATATAAAAAATTTCTTATATTTGTATATCATAATTCCGGCCAAAAATTAACATAATTTTAGCCAGAATTATACTTAAAACTTTATTGTATCGTAACTTCGCCAATATTAATCGTAGAGAGATGATCTTATCGCCATTCGATTCGTCTTGATGAGACGGTTCTAATGGTATAAAATACGTCGAAATCCAATCACTAGATTAATTTCCGAAATTAAAAAAATATTAATGGTTTTTGTGTAATAACTCTGCCAATATTGATCCTAGAAAGACGATCTTACTACCATTCGATTCGTCTTGATGAGACGAATCTAATGGTATAAGATACATCGAAATCCAATCACTAGATCAATTTCCGAAATTAAAAAATATTAAATAGTTTTTAAGTAATAACTCCGTCAATATTGATCACAGAGAGATGAGCTTACCACCATTCGATTCGTCTCGATGAGGCGATTCCAACGAGCTATAAATCGTCTTTTTACAATCACTAGGTACCGAGAAATCTAGCAAAATGTTAAATGGTGCAGTAAACGTAAATCAAGAAATATTATAATGCTGACGTTTAACATTTTGTTGAATAACTCGTCAGCCAGTGATCGGAAAAGGATAAAACTACCACCATTCGATTCGTCTCAGTGAGACGATTCTAACAAGCTATGATACATCTTTGTACGATTATTAGATGCCAAGTTATTTAATATATTCTTTATATAACTGTGATTATAAACGGTTCTTTTTAATATAAGATTTTTGAGGATAGGTGTGATAGTGACTATAGATAGATTGTGACTATATAGGATAGATTTTAATAATAAAGTGTTTTGAACATTCAACTGGTGTGACTATATAGTAGAATGTGACTATAACGGGAGTGACTATAGAGGGAGTTGACTGTATATTATTTATTATATTTATAACTTATTTTAATAATTATTAAAATACTATTTTTTTTTAAATTTTTTTAACTATCACCGAAGGTGATGATCACCGATGACTGAAATTATGACGATCGACCAGCATTAAAAAAATAGAGTGCCAGTAAAATTTGATAATTCTGGCCAACGGTGATACTCACCCTTGGTGATTTGAAGTAAAAAACTTTTTTTTTACCTAAATTTTATTTCTCATTTCTTTAAGATATAAAAATAATTATACCAATCATTTTACTAATTATTTTTAAAAAAAAATTAATATAAATCTTTTTTTATATATATATATATTTTAGAAGCATTTTTATGACTAGTGAAATCATTAAATTGAATCGAATCATTAAATCAAATCAAATCGTCAAATTGAATTAAATTGAATCAAATTTTAAATTGAATTAAATTAAATTGATTTAAATCTCAAACTTATCAAACTCAAATTAAATCGAATTGAATAAAATTGAATCAAATTTTAAATCAGATTCAAATAATTTAATTCGAATTTGAATTTAAAATTTTTAAATTTGATTCAACTAAATCAAATTCGAATTTGAACTGATTCGATCTGATTTGATTCATATGAAACATTAGTCTAAAGGCATTGCAATACTAGAACTACTAATATAGTCTTATTTAAAGCCATTACAGACTACGATTATCATATTAACCTATCATAGTTGTAAATCTTCCAGTAGTAATAGCAGTGATTATCAGAACAGTAAACCGCTAAGAGTACTGGATTACTCCTTTATTATAAGTAATCTACTCAGCCATCCAAGGTTTACTACACTGGTCAAAAACTAGGCAAACGTGGCATAGTAGCCTTTATCTTTATTAAAATTATTCGAACTTATACAATTTACAAAAATAAAAAGAAAAAGATAAAAATAAAACTAACTAAAAACAAAGCTATATAGTCTCCTAAGAAAAAATAAAGTAAAAATTAATCTAAAAAAGAAAAATCGCATTACACTAAATTTCCCCAGATCTTCCCCCTTGATATATTCCAACCAAAGTAAAAGTAACTATGCTAACAAAATAACAAATAGCGCGCCCACTATAAAAATCGACACTCCATCCTGCAAAAGCTGTTATTAAGTAGCACCGTTAGACGACCCATAAAACCCGAAAAGTGATTAAACCATGGCAAACCATATTTCATCGAGTTCTTCAACCAATCGGTTCCGGAGTCACGTGAAACGTGTAGGGTCGGAGGTGGTAAAGATGAGTAAGGTATGTACGTCGAACAATGGCAGATTAGATGGCTTCGGAGTAGTTTTCAACTTATAGGTAATGTTCATCGCGTTTTCCCATCTACTTTTTTCATAAGAACGCGGATTCCAGATTCGTCTTCTGAATTTCTGGACAAAATTGTTATGAATAGCAGCGATAACTTTAATCGCAGAAGTTCTTGGAACGGATAGATCAACAAATAAGTCGATGAAGAGTTTGGGTAAGCAACCACGAATAAGGGCAAAGGAGGACCAATTTGTAGATGAAAAGGACCAGCATGAAAGAGAAGTAAGTTTAGCTATGAATGGAGAGGGATCAATATCAGCCAAATTGCTCGCTTCCAGAAGTTTGGAAATCAAATGATTTTGATAAGATTTGAGAATTTGTTGTATAGGCAGACGTCGCTTTTTGCACATAAAAAGGTGCATCAGGTCTTCCATGCGGTCGATACAAGAACGGCAAGTTAATTCGTCCATGTATAAGTCTGGTCGGGTCCGTTTAAGCTTTTCCAATATAGGCAAATCATCCAAGAAAAGTTTGAATTTAAAGGTTAGGTGTCTTGAAGCGTGCTCAGGAGTAAAGGACGCGTCATGGGAGGGCTTGAAATTTAGAGTGAACCAAGTAAGTTCCCAGTCAACAATATAATCTATATTAGTTGATAATAAAGAAATAAAGTGAAAACGCGTTAAGTTTAACAAATCACGCATTAACTGCGTTTGATAGTATTGTTTTAGAAGGTGTCGCGGATTAGATTCACAGACAACATCATTGTCATAAATTAAGACAAAATCATGGGCAGAGGCCAGGTCCATTCCAGAGATCAAAATACTGGATGACGCGGTATGGGCGGTATTGGCCAAGGAATCAGCAAAATCGTTTAAATAATTGCCAGAATGAGCTTTAACTTTGACGGGAAGGACAGTCAAATTTTTAGAGAAGATGGTTCGCTCAATAATGGCCCAAAGTTCAAAATTTGTAGTTTTATAGTACAAACGACTATTTGAGTAGATAGAGGAAAAACAACTTCGAAGACCATCAATGGCAGTTTGTGAGTCAGTATAAATTGTAACTTCAGAGTCGCGAGGAGAGATAGTTAAAACAGCATAAATAGCAGCAGCTTCAGCTCGAGAAGAAAAAGGGTTATCACGAATAAGACCGTGAGCATAAGTGGCGATGGAGTTGGGAAAGCCTGCATCGGGGACTATTTGCATCCAAGACCAGCCCATAGAAACATCGGGAGTGCCTAAATTAATAAGAGACCCATCAGTGAAAAAGATGTAACGCGAGTCTGAAGAAATGACCAACGGGAAGTTAGCAAAAACAGCAGCAGCTGAGGATTCAATAGTGACAGGGAGTAGTAGGAGCTACAACAGTATCAGCAGAAGAAGAATCAGAATCAAAATCCGATCTACTATAATAAAGACGGACACCATCTTCTATATCAGCCCAAGTAAAAGGGGAAATCACTTCAGAAGTAGTACGTTTAATCCGCTCGTTGGTGGTGGGCAGAATAAGCGAATGTTGTAGAGAAACCGTAGGTGTACAAAGGGTTAAATCAGCATTCCGTTTTTTGGAAGGAGGCAGAGGAATGTGAGCAGCACAACCAGGACAAGAAGAAAGTCTGATGAGATCACCAGGTGAGGATTCACAATCAGGAGAAACCCAGTGAACAATAGAACAAGTACCACGACTAGCTTGGACTAGAAGTTGTTTGCCAAAAAAGGGAGAACCATAAACGTCCAACGTGACAATCCAATTTTTTGTAGTAGGAGGAGAAAATAAACAAGGAGTCAAATCATAACAGGAAGAGTCAATCGTAGGCGTAAAATTAAACTGATCCAGCAAACGATTATTAGAGTCAGGAATAGTGGTAGCTTGTTGAATATCTTTGTACCAATAAGGGATACGGCCAGGGCCACGTCGTCCAACCAAATTGTCATAGTAAGCCTTCCAGGAAATTAAATGAGTTCCTTGGGGAGTAACAAGCTGAGATAAATAAAACAGTTGTCGTTTACGCAGGATGGAAAAATAGGCTTTAAAGGCTTTAGGCGTCATGCATTCAAATAAAGGAACGCGTCCTTCTAACAAGGACAAATTCGGAAGCTTCAATAGTTGAGTGTGAAGCAAACGAAAAGGAGTAGAAGACAAGAGAGCAATAGTGCATGCGATATAATCTTTCTTAAAAGAAAATAGAGAAGACCATATAGACCAGTCTTTAATTAAAAGGGGAGAAATAGGAATCAAAAAATTATATTGAATTAAACTCAATCTATAAATAAAAAGAGATTGAATAAAAACAGAAGAAGAATTAGCCATTAAAAATAAATTAGTAATATGACATTGTCGTTGATGAGCAAACAAATTAATCAAGCCCAAGGCATGAGACAAAAATAAAATGGAATTGGGTAAAGAACGAGAAAAGTTTGCTTTATGTTTTACAACAGATCGTATACTTCTCGTTATTAGGTGACAGTCAGATTCAGATAAGTGAGTAACTTGCATCCGGTATTCAAGTTTCGGTATAAGAACGGCATTGTGTAAATACACAACTTGTTTGGAAGAGAGCTTTGCGGGGCGAATAGTCGCAGCGAAAAAGCAGCATTCACGTTTGAGTTGCTTTTTGACAAAATCCCAGGAGCTTTTAATGTTGAACCAGACACCTAAAAATCGAAAAGAAGTTGTCATGGAAATTGGGGTAATAATAATGGAAGGAACACTATTTAAAGAGGATAAATCCAAATTAAAAGTAATAGGGGATATAACGGAATTCGAAGTCAAAGGCAACGAATTAGTAATTAACACATATTTGTTATGATTGGCGGAAGTGTTATTGATCTGATAAAATTCTTCAGTAATGGATAGCATAAATTCCATGCCAGCTTTTGACGAGGAAATAAGAGTAGAATCATCCATAAATACTAAATTATTAATCTTCAAATCAAGAGAAGGACTTGAAGAATCAATTAAAGACGGTGTAGAAAGAACATAAGGGTCCATCATCTCATTCTTTAAAACAGTAAGTAAGGGATCAATATAAATAACCCATAAAAGAGGAGAGATAACTTCGCCTTGGTCAATACCAATGCGAACCCTATAGGCAGGCGTAGATCCATGAGCAGTGAGAACGCGATTAGTGCGTTTCATAAAAAGTGAAAGGATGAACTTAACAGCGGAGGCTGGAAGACGTATACGTTCTAAAGCGAAACGTAACATCGTTAGATCAACTGAATCAAAAGCTTTAAAAATATCTTGGGAAAGAATCCAAAGCGGGTTTTTGTTGATATCAGCATCATGGATAATAGATTCTAAAGTAATAATAGGGTCGCGGCAAGAACCTCCAGGAAGACCAGCGAAGTTACCACCTTTAAGGACATCATGTGAAGCCATGATGGTAGAAAGGCGATTATAAAAAAGTTTGACAAGAGATTTCCTAATCACTTCGAGTAGGGTAATAGGGCGAGTATTTTTTAATTGACACTTCCATTCGTGAGGCTTGGGAATGGGAAAAACCATTGCTTGTCGCCATAAGTCAGGAATATCAGCTTTGGAAAGGCATGATTGAATCAAAATGAGGAGTAAAGCCGAGGTACGAGATCCGAGATGTTTGAGCATTTCATAGGTAATCATGGAAGGACCAGAGGCTTTGCCGTTAGGAGTAGAAGAAACGGTGGATAACCATTCATCAAGGGTAGGGGATTCATTAAAGAATCATAGATGGAGGAGGACACATCATCCATAGGTTGATAGGCAGAAGACCATCTATCAGGTAGTGTATCAATAGATACAGGAGGAGTGGACTTTATAGGTACAAAGTTTTGGAAATGGTTAACAACAGCATCATCTATGTCCTTAGGAGCAGTTAACAACTGAGGCTGAGAAGGATGATCAATGAAGACACGGTCCAAAGTGATACGGCGACGGGTGCGAGAAAGCGCTGAATCAATAAAGAATGAAAGGTCAGTTTCAAAATTATTATTTCTATCGTCCAAGTGAGCACGGATGGAGGAGTCTTGGAATTCTTTTTCTTGAAGTAAATGAAATCCCCGTAAGGATTTTGAAATATTGGATAAATCATCAAGAAGTGACTTGAAATTATCTTGTCGACATGATGAAAGAGAAAAGGGCAGAATAGGAATGAAAGTAAAAACTTTCTTATATAATAAAAGAATGTTTTGAAGTCGATGCAAATGCATAGACCACTTATGTTCATGAGCAGCAGAATAAGTTAAAGGATATTTGCGCAATAGACGTATCGAATGCATTAGGCGATTTAAAAACCGATAATTTTGAGTTAAAGTTTCCAGTTCTTTAGGAACCTTAGGAGTATAAGTATTGCCAACAGTAGAAGAAAGTAAAGTAGCGTTGGCGGATTTAAGGATTCGCGATTGAAGATATTCGCACATCTGATTGATATGCCAGGAGGAAAAGGTTGATGGTGAAACATCACATAAGGCATCAGCTTTGTCAGCAAATTCCGTCCATTGAGTATCAGTTACAGAATCAAATTTGAAAACGCGGCGGGTTTGGCGCTTAAGTTGACGAGCGCGAGCCAATTTGGTAGAGGCAAAAAGTAAAGACATATCATAATATGTGATGACAGGGTTGTGATCAGATGTGCAGATGTCTTGAGCATTAAAAATACAAGCAGTAAGAGCAAATCCTTTGAGGAGAGGGCAGGACCATACATAATCAACACGAGTAATGTAGTCATTGCGTTGAAAGGTACCTAAAGAGTCGGAAAGATTAATAGGTGTAAAATCTTCATAACCATGAGAAAGGAGATGAAAAAGTAATCGGTGTATATGTTTTGAAGCAATTTGGGGTTGATTAAAATAAATAGGATAATATTTATCTAAATGCATGTTAAAATCGCCACAAACAGCATGATAAAAACCAGCTTGTTTAGTAAGGATAAGTTGTTGAATAAGCAAATCAATAGTGTCAGTGCGCAGAACACTTTCAGCAGGGGGAGGGATGTAAATAACAAATATACGCAATTTAACATTGCCTTTGAAATATAAATCAACAGAAAGCAGTCGTGAAGAATGGGATTTAAAATCTTGTACATGTGATGCAAGAGAATTTTCTATAAATAGGGAAACACCACCAGAAGAAAGAATTTGTTTAGAAGTATCCAAATTCGAAGAAAACACAGTATAATT
The DNA here is from genome assembly GCF_026210795.1 of Rhizophagus irregularis. Lineage (NCBI taxonomy): Eukaryota > Fungi > Glomeromycota > Glomeromycetes > Glomerales > Glomeraceae > Rhizophagus > Rhizophagus irregularis. The sequence goes on along the minus strand of NC_089430.1, from coordinate 2,539,995 downwards.
AGAAAGTCGTTTGGATAAAAACTTCATTTGTTTAGGGTGGATATGAGTATCAACAATACCGCCAAAGGAAATATGTTTTAGAGAAAAGAAGGTAGAAATCTCTTCTAATTTAGTCTGACCATACATTTTAAGGCCATTGACATTAAAATAGGAAATATTAAATGAATTGGGGATAGGAGAAGTGTTACTAGGAGAAGAAAATAATGATTCATGTAGCAAAAAGTTCAGTAACGTTATCGGGGTTGGGAGGGTTTCGTACAAAGGTGTCATAATTAAAATTATTGTCGACATTAAAACACAATGATAAAAATAGTCGGGGAGATAAGATTTGAAGAAGAAATATTAAACAGAAGCTGAATCAGCTTGTTCCAGGGAGCACCACCAATGGAGCTAATGAATTGTTTGATATGACCAGTAAGTTGGTCCAATTTACTTTCAATAACGACTCTACTATTTTTGAGATCGTTAATTTCTTCTTGCGTGGAGGAGATAGGGGTAAAAGGAGGAGCGTTGGGGGAGAGGTGAGAAGGGGGAAGCGACGTGTTGGGAACAAGAATAGTAGGAGGCGGAGGTCGCGATAAAATACTTCTGGGAGGTAAGGGAGATGTAGTGGAAGGCTGAATGTTAAGCGGAACATGGGATACAGGGGCATCCTCTTGCATGAGATCCAAGTCAGATTCATTAGGACTAGAAAGCGGATCAAGGCCAAGGTGTGATTCAATACGAGTCATCCGTTGGTCAGCAAGTTCAAGAGCGGAAATGCGTTTGCGAAAATTAGCAACTTCACATTGCAATTCGCGTAAGAGGTTTAAAATATTGTTAGCATCATCAGAAGATAATGCAGAATTAGGAGTTTGTCGGGGCAAGGGACGAGCGGTAGAACGAGAAGAGGAAGAAAAAGAGACCGATCGTTCTTTACTATTATGCCGGGCACGTTGGGAGGTATTGGGATTATGTATGTTATGATTATTAACATTATTATTGCGGTCATGAGAACTGTTATTATTATTAGCACGTCCAGAATCATGAGTAGATCGATCTTTGGATTTTGAGTGAGATCGGGAGCGAGAACGTGTACTAGCAGCATTAGAATCGGGGCGGCGAGGTTGATTGACATTAAATCGTTCTTTGAGTTTTGCTACGGGGTCACGAGTGCGACTTCTACCTCTGGTTTGTTTTAGTGGGCAAAAATTTGGAGCGCAACCTAATTTGCCACATCTGTGACAAAGTTTATTGGTATTATCTGGGGAGGACCAGAAAAGTACCTTTCCTTGAGCCGATAGCTGCTCCATAGCAAAGGCGTCCATTTCTTAATGAAAGTGACATAAGCCCATCTTTTGGGCTTGTAAGAGCTTGAGAAAGCGGTACATTGACAGCTTTAGCGCCGAGCTACGAGTAAGGGGAGCCAAATTGATATCCTTAACATTGGGGGGAAGTTGGGTAAGGGTGGCAACGTATTGACGGCGCGCAGCCTTTTGATCCACAGTATAAGAACATGGAGTGATTCTGAGGCAGGTGGAAAAACAGTACACAGCCCATTGGTCGGTAAAACGAGCGATTGAATCGGCGTGATCATACACAATGCGGGCTTGCTGAACTTTGGCATTAGGCCTTGGAAAAGAAAGGCGGCAAGAGGTGATATTACCAAATTTTTTAAAATAAGCCATGAGGTTGTCTTTTTTAATGAAGAAAGGGATATCGGTAACTTGGATAGCCCGGAGATCTTTATTGGATCGGAGTTGGCGGAGTCATGTGCAGACGAAAGACAGCCGTAACTGCGCGAGTAACCAATGCACAAATCGCGTGCTTCAGCGGTATGGAAGTGATAACGAGGCGTTTGGCTTTTCCAGAGCCAGTCATACGTGCTTTCCAGTAAAGGACTCGTAAGTTTCTAAAAAAAGGTTATTAACAGCTTCAATAAGTGCCTTTATCGTAGGAAATTTCTAAGGGCGGATTCTAGGGCAGTATTCGGCGCAGCCGCAGCCTGAAAATCATCTCTGGCTATGGGGCGGCGAGGGTCACCACCTGGATCTGAGTTCGTAATTGCCATCTGGAAGACCATTGCTGCGAAAAGCTGTTGCAAGCCTTGTTTAAAGGCGTGACGACATGCGGGACGCGTCCACATTTTCCAGCACGCGGACGCCACGGGGCGCAGTCAAGCAGCAGACCCTCGGGAGGAGGTCAGCATTCGCCAGAGAGCCTTGTTATGAGGGTGGAAGAGAGTCCATCTGCTCTAACGTCCAGCCGTCTGATCATCGGCAACGTAGTCTCTTCCATTCCATAATTTTCGGTAATCATATACGATTGATTTTTAGCGTTTACGGGACAGCGTTTTCCACCCATCGAGTCCCGAGCTATCAGAGTTATTATTTTTCGGTTTCGTCGGGAAGCTTTCCTACTATTCAGGGTTGCGCTCACGGCCTTCTCTGGCATATTACTGCATCATTATAGTATTTGGGCAATATATAAAATATAAAATTTTTATTGGTAAAATTTCTTTGTATTATTTTTAAAAATAATAAAAAATTATTTTCGTCGAAATTTTTGTTTTTGAAAAATTCAGGAGAGAGTTTTTTATCGGTCAAAAACTAATATATCGGGTAGCAGATATGTATCAGATATGTACCTGATATATGTAGTATTAATGCTGAAAATCGGGTACCCGATATGTGTAAGATATGTGTAAATATATATATCATATACATATCAGGTACCGATATGTATATGATATGTAAATAATATGTAAACGATATATATATTTACACATATCTTACACATAACGGGTACCCGATTTTCAGCATTAATACTACACATATCAGGTACATATCTAATACATATCTGCTACCCGATATATTAGTTTTTGACCAGTAGTAACTCTCTCCTGAATTTTTCAAAAACGAAAATTTCCGACGAAAATAATTTTTTATTATTTTTAAAAAATAATACAAACTACTAATAAAAATTTATATTTTATATATTCCCAACTCAAAGCCCTCTACTATGTCTGGTAACTATGCCAAGAGAGGCTGTGGAAGTCATAACCCTAACAGTAGGAAACTTCCCATCAAGAACGAAAATTAAATAACAACTCTGATAATTCAAGCTCTGATGGTGAAAACACTGTCCAGCAGAAACGTAATCATACGATTACCGAAAATTCTATGGAAGAAGACTACGTTGCCGACGACCAGACGGCTGACGTTGGAGTAGATGGACCTTCCTCTTCTCCTCAACAAAATATCTCTGGCGAAAATACTTTGACCTCCTCCCCGAACAAATCTGCTGCGCCAACTGCGCCCAGTCACGTCGCGTCTTCTAGAAATGTGGACGCGTCCATGCATGCACCTTCAAACAAAGACTTGCAACAACCCCCTAACGCGTCACCCAATTTGGATACCAATGGTGCTCCAGATGACGATCAAACTCCAGATCCAGCGGCGACCCGCCTACGACCTCCAGAGACAATTTTCAGGCTGCAGCTGCGCCGAATGCCGCCCCTGAATCTCTTAAGAAATTCCCTACCAATAAAGCCCTTATTGAGGCTGTTAATAACCTTTTTTTAGAAACTTACGAGTCATTTACTGGAAAAGCGCGTATGACTGACTCTGGTGAAGCCAAACGCCTCATTATCCACTTCCATACCGCTGAAGCACGCGATTTGTGCGTTGGTTCCACTCATTCTGAGTTCCCTGACTTAATCTTTTATGCACATGACCCTCGCCAACTCTGATCCAATGAAGATCTCCAGGCTATCCAAGTTACCGATATCCCTTTCTTCATTAAAAAAGACAACCTCATGGCTTATTTTAAAAAATTTGGTAATATCACCTCTTGCCGCCTCTTCTCCAGGCCTAATGCCAAAGTCCAGCAAGCCCGTATTGTGTATGATCACGCCGATTCAATTGCTTGTTTTACCGACCAATGGGCTGTGTAGGACCCCGGATATCTAATATAAAGGTCATAATGGACTTTTGGCCAAAAACACCCCTTTGCCTGAAAAAATCGTTTTTTGTAAATATCTCAGCATCCAGTAATTCAATTTTAATGAACTTTTTTTTATTTTGTAGCCCTCATTTAGCTCTACAATTTAAAAAAACGTTCATCAAAATTGGATCACTGGATGCCGAGATATTTACAAAAAACGATTTTTGTTCCCCCGAAAATGGGCCAATCTGCCGAAAGTGTGACTTGATGATGATCGTACTTTCTCCCCCGTTGGGCTCTGCCCATTTTTTCCCATGAAGTTATGGATGAAAAATATGAGGATTTTTTGCCTTGAGTGATAGTAAAAGGACTTTTTGACATTATATAAAGTGGTCTTTAGTTTCGCCCGAACTCCTTACAGCTTATATTGAGTTAGGACCGTTATCATGAGTCTTGGAGTTACCAATAATACTGTAAGATGGCAGTTCCATACGAATGTTTCCCTGGGCTTTCTGAAAGGTTGAAAAGTAGTGCGTCTTGGTTCCTACGCCTTTAAAGTCTAACTGGCCAAGTGGTTCGCAGGCCGGACTGGTATTTCTTGGAAGGAGCTCCTGACCAACGTATTTCTTACTAGTTGATGTTGTTAACTGGGGAGTTAGTCTTCTAAAATAAGGAGACGGAGTTGAGGTGTATGTTTGGTGAATTTTACTCAGGTTTTTCTCATTGCACTTCGAGTTTTCCTGAGGTTTATGTCTTTATTTTTTGCTTTTTGTTTTTCTTGGTCGCTTTTTTCTGTGTAACCTTATTTTCTTTGGGGGGTGGGGGGATACTGGAAAATTTGATCGTCATGGTGGCTTGGTGTTACAATTTTCAAAATCGATCATCATTCGGGTGATAAGGAGGGTGACAGGTTGGGTACCGCAGTTTTTATAGTATGCTGATCATGGTGGTCACATGTTGGACTATCATTGGATTGACTTATCTAGGTAGATCTTAGGTCGAAGGATCGTTCGCAATGAGGTGGGTGTCCTCCGTTTGGGATTGTTCGCAATGAGGTGAGTGTCCCTTCGGGGATTGCACGACACTAAAAAGTTCCCCATCGGCTGGACTGCACGATACTAAAAAGTTCCCAGAGGTCTTTGTGAAATAGGTTTGTTATCCATAGTATGTAGTCAAATAGGGGAAGTTGAATTTTATGCGTTTTTGCTAGTGCTAATGGTAGCTTGGAGGTTCTTTACCGATTCTAGGAGTGGGTATGGCGCTGGATGGGTTACGTATAGTATAGTCGACTTTACTCATTTTGAAATATATTTGGGGGGAGTAGCCGTAGTTATTTATATAGAGAGAGTGGGGTTTTTAATCTTAGCTTTTCTTATATGTAATTTTGGAAGATTATTTGTTCTTTGTTTTTCTATTAGTTCTGCACTTGTTGTGGTGCTTTTTAGATCACTCTGTGTTTCTCTAAAGTCACTTCGGCATTAATTAATAAAATTCAAGCTCAAGCTATGTTTACCCGAAAGTGTGACTTATGACCTGTTTTGGAGATATCCGGAGTCCTGGCTGTGTACTGTTTCTCCACCTGCCTCAGAATTACTCCATGTTTTTATACTGTGGATCAAAAGGCTGCGTGCCGTCAATACGTCGCCACTCTCACTCAGCTTCCTCCTAATGTTAAGGATATCAACTTGGCTCCTCTTACTCGTAACCTCGGCACTAAAGCTGTTAATGTGCCACTTTCTAAATTCTTACAAACCCAAAAGATGGGCTTATGTCACTTTCAATTCCCAAGAGACCATGGATGCTGCTATGGAACAAACTGTCAGCTTCCAAAGCAAGGTACTTTTCTGGTCCTCCTCAGATAATACTAATAAACTTTGTCACAGATGCTGGCAAATTAGGTTGCGCTCCGAATTTTTGATTACTCAAACAAACCAGAGGTAGAAGTCGCACTCGCGACCCTGTTGCAAAACTCAAAGAACGATTTAATGTCAATCAACCTCGCCGCTCCAATTCTAATACTGCCAATGCACGATCTCGCTCCCGATCTCGCTCTAAATCTAAAGATCGATCTGCTTCCAATTCTGGACGTGATAATAATATTTCCCATGACCGCACTAATCATGATAAAAATCATAACATACCAAATTTTAACGCTTCCCAACGTGCTTGGCGTAATAGCAAAGAACGATCAGTCTCCTTTTCTTCCTCCTCCCGTTCTACAGCACGTCCTTTGCCCCGACAAACTCCCAATTCTGCATTATCTCCTGATGATGCTAATAATATTTTAAACCTCTTGCGCGAACTGCAATGCGAAGTTGCTAATTTCCACAAACGCATTTCCGCTCTTGAACTTGCTGACCATCGGATGACCCGCATCGAATCACACCTTGGCCTTGATCCGCTTCCTACACCTAATGAGCCTGACTTGGATCTCATGCAAGAAGATGCCCCTGTATCCACGTTCGCTTTTTAATATTCAGTCCTTCCGCTAAATTTCCTTTACCCCCCAGAAGTATTTTAACGCGACCTCCGCCTCCTACTATTCTTGTTCCTAACACGTCGCTTCCTCCTTCTCACCTTCCCCAAATGCTCCTTCTTTTACCCCTGTCTCCTCCACGCAAGAAGAAATTAACGATCTCAAAAATAGTAGAGTCGTTATTGAAAGTAAATTGGACCAACTCACTGGTCATATCAAACAATTCATTAGCTCCATTGGTGGTGCTCCCCTGGAACAAGCTGATTCAGCTTTTTCTGTTTAAATTTCTTCTTCAAATTTTATCTTCCCGACTGTATTTATCATTGTGTTTTAATGTCAGACAATAATTTTAATTATGACACCTTTGTACGAAACCCTCCCAACCCTGATAATGTTACTGAAATTTTTTCACATGAATCCTTATTTTCTTCTTCTAGTAACACTTCTCCTATCCCCAATTCATTTAATATTTCTTCTTTTAATGTTAATGGCCTTAAAATGCATGGTCAGACCAAATTAGATGAAATTTCCTCTTTCTTTTCCTTAAAACATATTTCCTTTGGTGGTATCGTTGATACTCATCTCCACCCTAAACAAATGAAGTTTTTATCCAAACGTCTTTCTAATTATACTGTGTTTTCTTCGAATTTGGATACTTCTAAACAAATTCTTTCTTCTGGTGGTGTTTCCCTTTTTATAGAAAATTCTCTTGCTTCACATGTACAAGATTTTAAATCCCATTCTTCACGATTGCTTTCTGTTGATTTATATTTCAAAGGCAATGTTAAATTGCGTATTTTTGTTATTTATATCCCTCCTCCTGCTGAAAGTGTTTTGCGCTCCGACACTATTGATTTGCTTATTCAACAACTCACCCTTACTAAACAAGCTGGTTTTTATCACGCTGTTTGTGGCGATTTCAATATGCATTTAGATAAATATTATCCTATTTATTTTAATCAACCCCAAATTGCTTCAAAACATATACACCGATTACTTTTTCATCTCCTTTCTCACGGCTATGAAGACTTTACACCTATTAATCTTTCCGACTCTTTAGGTACCTTTCATCGCAATGATCACATTACTCGTGTTGATTATATGGTCCTCGCCCTCTTCTCAAAGGATTTGCTCTTACTGCTTGTATTTTTAATGCTCAAGATATTTGCACATCTGATCATAACCCTGTCATCACATACTATGATATGTCTTTACTTTATGCTCTACCAAATTGGCTCGTGCTCGACAACTTAAGCGCCAAACCCGTTGCGTCTTCAAATTTGATTCTGTTACTGATATTCAATGGACGGAATTCGCTGACAAAGCTGATGCTTTATGTGACGTCCTGCCTTCAACCTTTTCCTCCTGGCATATCAATCAAATGTGCAAATATCTTCAATCACGAATCCTCAAAGCTGCCAACGCTACTTTACCTTCTTCTATTGTTGGCAACAATTATACTTCTAAGGTCCCTAAAGATCTGGAAATTTTAACTCAACATTATCGGTTTTTAAATCGTCTAATGCATTCGATACGTTTATTGCGCAAATACCCTTCAACTTATTCTGTTGCTCATGAACATAAGTGGTCTATACATTTGCATAGACTTCAAAACATCCTTCAATTATACAAGAAAGTTTTTACTTTCATTCCTATTTTACCCTTTTCTTTTTCATCATGTTGACAAGACAATTTCAAGTCACTTCTTGATGATTTATCCAATCTTTCAAAATCCTTACGGGGATTTCATTTACTCCAAGAAAAAGAATTCCATGACTCCTCCATCCGTGCTCACTTGGACGATAGAAATAATAATTTTGAAACTGACCTTTCTTCCTTTATCGATTCAGCGCTCTCACGTACCCGTCGCCGTATCACCTTGGACCGTGTCTTCATCGACCATCCTACTCAACCCCAGTTGTTAACTGATCCTAAGGACGTAGATGATGCTGTTGTTAACCATTTCCAAAACTTTGTACCTATAAAATCCACTCCCCCTGTATCTATCGATACATTACCTGATAGATGGTTTTCCGCCTATCAGCCTATGGATGATGTGTCCTCCTCCATCTATGATTCTTTAATGAATTCCCTACCCTTGATGAATGGTTATCCACCGTTTCTTCCACTCCTAACGGTAAAGCCTCTGGTCCTTCCATGATTACCTATGAAATGCTCAAACATCTCGGATCTCGTACCTCGGCTTTGCTCCTCATTTTAATTCAAGCATGCCTTTCCAAAGCTGATATCCCCGACTTATGGTGACAGGCAATGGTTTTTCCCATTCCCAAGCCTCACGAATGGAAATGTCAATTAAAAAATACTCGTCCTATTACTTTACTTGAAGTGATTAGAAAATCTCTTGTCAAACTTTTTTATAATTGCCTTTCTACTATTATGGCCTCACATGATGTCCTTAAAGGGGGTAACTTCGCTGGTCTTCCTGGTAGTTCTTGCCGTAACCCTATTATTACTCTAGAATCTATTATCTATGACGCTGATGTCAACAAAAACCCACTTTGGATTCTTTCCCAAGATATCTCTAAAGCTTTTGACTCAGTTGATCTAACAATGTTACGTTTCGCCTTAGAACGTATATGTCTTCAGGCCTCGCTGTTAAGTTTATCCTTTCTTTTCGCGAAATACCATGAATCGCGTTTTCACTGCTCATGGATTTACGCCTGCTTATAGGGTTCGCATTGGTATGACCAAGGCGAAGTTATATCTCCTCATGGGTTATTTATATTGATCCCTTACTTACTGTTTTGAAGAAAGAAATGATGGACCCTTATGTTCTTTCTACACCGTCTTTAATTGATTCTTCAAATCCTTTTCCTGATTTGAAGATTAATAATCTAGTATTTATGGATGACTCTACTCTTATTTCCTTGTCAAAAGCTGGCATGGAATTTATGTTATCCATTACAGAAGAATTTTACCAAATCAATAACACTTCTGCCAATCATAACAAATACAGAGGGCGATCAAAATTATCCGGCCACTTTAAAAATAAAAAATTTTTATATAAAAATATGAAAAAAAAATAAAAATTTAAAATCAATGTTTTTATTTATGATTTAATTTATTAAATTATGTAAAAATTAATAATTAATTCTATTGCCATTTGCGGCAATAACTGCCTCAATTCTCTTAGGCATACTATTAACCAATTTTTTATAATATTCCGGAGGAATATCTTTCCACGCATCTTTAACATATTTTTCAAGCACTTTAATATTAGATGGTGGTGGTGTACGACGGCGAACCATCATTTTCATTTCTGCCCAAAGGTTCTCAATTGGATTGAGATCAGGACTTTGGGCAGGCCATCAAGCACCCCACAATTCCAGCGTTTTCGCGTGCAGCCGTAGCAACCTTTGAACGATGTGGTGGGGCATTATCTTCTTGGAAAATCCCATTACCTTGTGGAAAATGCCTTTGTAAAGTAGGTACAACATAATCCTTAATGGTTATAGCGTGTGTTTGACCAGTAACTGAACCATTTAATGGAACAATTGGTCCAAGTCCATTCAGGAAAAACAAAAACACCCCCAAAACATTTTGCTAGGACTATGCTTTACAGTAACTGAAATACAGTCAGGATTTAATTCTTCCCCAGGTTCACGCCATACCTTTCCCCGACGTCCTTGTTGAAACTGTGTAAAAGTGCTTTCATCAGAAAAAAGCACACGTCTCCATTTTCTTGCACTCCAATTTTCATGCGCATGGGCCCATTCAAGACGAGCCTGACAATGTGCTTCTGACAGTGCAGGTTTTTTACGAGGTATACAAGCTGTTAACCCAACTTTCTTAAGGTTACGGGCTTACGGCGTATAGTAATAGCAGAAACAGGTTGTTCTGTACGTGCTGTCCATACTGTAGCAAGCTTTTTCGTGCAAAGTCGGCAGTTTTCACCATTTTCTTGAACAAATTCTTTGCTTTCTTGTTGAGCCTTTGGTGAATTGCCAAGGCGGGGTGGACGACCAGTTTGTTTTTTTGGCGTTAAGGAAGTGTGTTTCATGAAAGCGCTTAAGATATCATTAACAGTTGTTTTCCCACATCCCAACTGTTTAGCAATTGTACGACTTGATTGTCCACAATTACGTCCATAAACAATTGCGCCACGCGTTTTTGAGTAAGTGGCTTCATATTTTTATGTTCTAGTTCTAGAAGTTAAGTAAGAGGTATGTTTATCATGATTATAAATACAAAATAATGTATTGATTACATCATGTTATTACGTCATGATCGGCATAAATTTGCCAAAACAAAGTGGCCGGATAATTTTGATCGCCCTCTGTATGTGTTAATTACCAATTCGTTACCTTTGACTTCGAATTCCACTTTATCCCCTATTACTTTTACTTTGGATTTATCCTCTTTAAATAGTATTCCCTCCATTACTATTACCCCAATTTTCATGACAACTTCTTTTCGTTTTTTAGGTGTCTGGTTTAACATTAAGAGCTCCCGTGATTTTGTCAAAAAGCAACTCAAACGCAAATGCTGCTCCTTTGCTGCGACTATCCGACCAGCAAAGCTCTCTCCCAAACAAGTCGTGTATTTACATAATGCTATTCTTATACCAAAACTTGAATACCGGATGCAAGTTACACACTTGTCCGAATCTGACTGCCACCTAATAACGAGAAGTATACGATCTGTTGTAAAGCACAAAGCAAATTTTTCTCGTTCTTTACCCAATCCTATTCTATTTTTATCTCGCCTCGGGCTTGATTAATTTGTTTGCTCATCAACGACAATGTCATATTACTAATTTATTTTTAATGGCTAATTCTTCTTCTTCTTTTATCCAATCTCTTTTTATTTATAGATTGTGTTTAATTCAATATAACTTTTTGATTCCTATTTCTCCCCTTTTAATTAAGGACTGGTCTATATGGTTTTCTCTTTTTTCTTTTAAAAAAGATTATATCGCATGCACTATTGTTCTCTTAACTTCTACTCCTTTTCGTTTGCTTCATACTCAACTTTCGAAACTTCCGAATTTATCTCTGTTAAACGGACGCGTTCCCCTATTTGAATGCATGACGCCTAAAGCCTTCAAAGCCTATTTTCCCATCCTGCGTAAACGACAACTGTTTTATTTATCTCAGCTTATTACTCCTCAAGGAACTCATTTAATTTCTTGGAAGGCTTACTATGATAATTTGGTTGGACGACGTGGCCCTGGCCGTACTCCTTATTGGTATACATTGGTCGAATGATGGCATATCGGGTCATAAGCTATTATGGCATATTGGTCAGATATTATAAACCTGATATGCGCGATAGAAACATATTAAAAATCAATATACGTATCATTAACTTAGATATGACAATGATTTTTTATTGATATCAACCATCATTTCTAAAGAAATGTTATAAAGGTATCGGTAAACCTATCAGTAACCTGATAGGTCATTGATATTTATATTAGAAATATCAGTAAAATATAAGAGATATTGGTATTTTCATATATAGATCATTTTTATTATTAATGACGATGCTGTGGATTTAATAAATTAAACTATTTAAACTATAAAATAAACAATCATTGTTTTTTTAAGTCTACTAGTCTTTTTCTTTTTTTCTTTTACAAGAGTTTAACAAACATGTACAAAATACAAAATAAAAGGTATATTTAGCTTCCGGATTGCCATTTCAGACTGGTAAGCTTAGGAAAAAAGATTTTTAAATAGAAGGCGTATAGGAATATAATAACCTTCTATTTATATTTTTTTAGCTCTAATAATTTTAGATATTTTATATTTAATATAAATATATTTATGGAGATCAGATAATTAATTTTTTTTAAAAAAATTATTTTAGGACGCCGGATGCTTGCCAAAACTGCTAAAACTAGGTTTCGGTAAGGCATCATTCTTAATAGATATGATTATTCATATCATGAATGATATTTTTGCTTCGGTAAGCTGAAACTGCACAGTATATCATATGATATTATGATATAGTTTCGCAATTTCCTTATTCAGTTAAGCTCTGATCAGTTTTTTAACTAATTGTTGATAATCTAAAATACACATTTTTTTTTAAAAAAAAAATTTTTTTTTATTTCTCCGGACTCCTAGGAATTTTGAAGAATCCGGTAAAGTATATTGGGGAGGGTAGACGTTTAATTATATTAAAGAAACGTATTAACGTTTCTTTTTTTCATTTTTTTAGTTACCGGACTCCTAGGAACACTTGGAAGAACCAGATTTAGTATAGTGAGAAAGATTGGTGTCTATTTTGCGTTAAAGAAACGTACTAACGTTTCTTTTTTTCATTTTTTTAGTTACCAGACTTCTAGGAACTTGAAAGAACCCGGTAAAGTATATTGGGAGAGGGTATTGGTGTCTAATTGTGTTAAAGAAACGTACTAACATTTCTTTTTTTCATTTTTTTAGTTACCGGACTCCTATGAACTTGGAAGAACCAGATTTAGGTATATGGGAGAGGGTATTGGTGTCTAATTGTATTAAAGGAACGTACTAACGTTTCTTTTTTTCATTTTTTTAGTTACCAGACTTCTACATCAGGAAATTTGTTTAGGCATAATTTAGTGTAATATTTCGAAGGTGGTGTAAAATTTCGAAATATTACACTAAAAACGTAATATTACAAAAGTTTACGCTCTTAAATTTGAATAATTATAGTAATTTAAGAATATCTCGCTATCTACTGATCCAATCAAGACGATCTATAGCTCATTGGAATCAGCTCATCAAGACGGATCGAATGGTAGTAAAATCGCATTTCTACAGTTGATAGAACGCTCTATAGTATGCAGTAAAGTTTTAAATTAATAGAAAATCATCTATCGAACGTAAAGATACGATTTTACTACCATTCGATCCGTCTTGATGAGCTGATTCCAATGAGCTATAGATCGTCTTGATTGGATCAGTAGATAGCGAGATATTCTTAAATTACTATAATTATTCAAATTTAAGAGCGTAAACTTTTGTAATATTACGTTTTTAGTGTAATATTTCGAAATTTTACACCACCTTCGAAACATTACACTAAATTACGCCTAAACAAATTTCCTGATGTATTAAGATATGTTACTAGTAGAAATTTTACTTTTATATGAAACCTTACCTTAGGATTTGCTTAAATTCTATTGGTTAATTAACTAAAAAGGAAAAAAATCCTAACAATGTAACATAAAATTTCCTTTTATAGTAGAATCTTCAAAGAGTTTTATATGTAAACCTTACCTTAGGTCACAGGGTGACCTATCTTAATAGTAGGTATGCTTCAATCCGAAATATAATTTAAAATAATTCCTTTTCTATATATTTTCTTTTATAAATTTTACATATATTCTATTGCCACAAGTAGTAACCATTTAAAATTCAAAATTTTTATAAAATAGTGTGTCATTATAATATAAAATTCATTACAATGTGAGTCATTTTGTATATACTATTTATACACTTTACTTCATTAAATGGTATACAGCATTTAATTATTAAAATTCAGTATATAAGATTTTTTTTATATGTCAAAATCTGTACCACAGTGAAAATTTGTTGTACTAAATAATTCGTTATATTGAAATTTGTTATAACGCGAGCCAACTGTAAACTAATAATAAACTTTTTTTAAACAAAATTTATTTATAATTAATTTTAGGCAATTTCTATTTGTACACAGGGTGTTTAAACACAGGTCATATTAGTAGATTAAAAACGGCATTCAAAACCTCCTTTAATGCCTTAAGTAAACTTGCAGAGCAGGTGAAAATATATATATTTATCTGTAATATAATAAGAATAAAAAGTAAAAGAGTATAATGTCAGTAGCATTCAATTTCAAATTAAAAAACAAAAAATTAGTCTATTAAAAATTATATTTATATGACCCGTGTACAAACACCCCATGTAAACTTAGAAATTTTCTTAATTTTATTATAATATACTGATTTTATTATAAATTTCATAATATTAATATATCAAAATCATATTTATTTATAATTATTTAATTTTATTCTAATTTTAGTTAGTATTAAATTAGTTTAATTAGCATTAAATGTACAATGATAAATTCTATTAATTTTTATAAATTTTAATTATTAGTAAAGAAGTTTTATAAACTTCTTTATATAAATATACTTTTTTAATTAATAATTTTTTTTTTGATATAAATATATTTTAAAAATTGTATTATTAAGTTCAGTATATTAAAAATATTTATTTTACCAAATATTTGGTATAATAATCCAAAATCATCTGAAAGAAAGTTTATTATATTAAGTTTTAACTGTATTTATATATTTTATATAATTACAATAGGTATAATATAAAATTTAGAATAATTCTTTTTATTTAAAATTTATAAAATTTATACCATTAAATTTATTTTATTAAATAAATTTTTCTGCAACTATTAAATTATAGAATTCTACTTACTTTTAATAGAAATAATCTCTAGAAAAAATTTTAAATTTACTAGTAATTTTACCAGTAATCCTATTAGTTAATTGATCTAAAAAGAAAAAAATCACAATAACTTAGTGTAATATTTTCTTTTTAGATATAATTTGTTTATATATATAGTAAAATCTTTAAAAATTCTTAATTATAAATTTTACTTTAAGTTTCCAGTAACTTATCTTATAAGTAAGCGGAATCCTGATATTATTAATGGAATTTTATATATATATTATATATTAAATAATTAAATAATACAATATTTTTTAATAAAAAAAAAAGTATTTATATTTATTTTCATTCAAATTATAAGCAATTTTTTTGATATTTTCAGGTATTTCTCAATATAACACATACTTTACTACTTTACTGTAAGTTTCATTTTGTTATCCTATTGTAAAATGATCGGCAAATGATCAGTTTACTTATAATTTCTGATCACCCCAAAATTTTTTAACTGAAAAAAAATCCCTTTCTAATATTAAGAACAGAGAAAAATGTCTGACAGTGTTATAATGGCTGACGATCTGACTACTGAGGAAAAAGTATCAAGTAGAACAAGATCTAAATTATCAAATATTCGGGGAAGGTATAATATTCAAGAACTTTTGTTACGTTTTTTTAAAAAAATATTTATTTACAATTTACTTTAAAATTAGTACAAGCCCAAAGATAAATATACTTTCAAAGCGTAAAAGCAAATTAAGACTAGAAGAAGTATATCCTCAATTTTCTGAAATTTTTAAATACAACAAAGAAAGTACAATAGAAATAAGAGAATGGTATAGTGCTAATAATAAAAATATTATTTATGTTAGTCCTGAATCTATTACAGCGAAAAAATTATATGAGTTATGTGATAGAAATATTTGGCTTTCTTCTGATCACATAAATGCCTACCTTTCTTACTTGAGCATGAAATTTTCTCATGTATTTTCTCTTCCATCTTTTTTTTATACAAAGTTAACAACAACTGGAAGATACGAATATTCTTCTGTCATACGTTGGACAAAAAAAACAGCAATTTTTCAGAAGGAAATTATTTTTGTTCCAATTATCTTAGATGAATCACATTGGATCTTGGCTGCAATATTTATGAAAGATCAAAGAATTGCTATCTTGGATTCATTAGGGATATTATCAATTGAGAACTCTATCACTATCGGGAGAAACCTCGTTAGGTGGTTGAATGATGAATATCACAGTAAATATAATGTATATGAGGAAGATGAGTGTAAAAATTATAAAATAAAGGGTGGAGATCCTGATACGAATGAAATTAATCAAAGTACCCGTAGTTCTACAATAATTGGAAAAGCAGAATCGAAAAATCAAATTAATTTTGAGTTAGATATAATGTTTCAAAATGAGCAGCCTCCGCAAATGGATGGAAGTTCTTGTGGTGTGTTTGTTTGTATGTTTGCAAGACTAATGGCGGAGAATATTGAGAGAGATAAAATCAAAGATATTGCAAATCTTCAAGAAGCTAATAAGAGATTTAAAAAAGTTATGTGTACTGAGTTATGGGAATATGCAAAAAAAAGTGGGCAAGTAAATTTTGAGGAATATGAGGACAGCTAATTTATTATTCTGAAATGAACGGATCTATGAGACCACAAGATTTATTAATATTTGTCACGTCCACGATTGCTAACTAAATAATAATATATTTTTTGATTTAATTTATTATACACTGCTTTTTTTTTTATACTCGAATTTGATATAAATTTAGATCATTTTTAAGTTTAGATAAAAAAAAAAATTTTATTTCTATATGTAAATACACACATTATTTATATTTATATTTTTTTTAATAAAAACTGTAAATGATAAAAATCTAAAAATAGATAATTCAATAAGAGAACGCGTTCGTACTTAGTACTAATGATACTATTTATCTTTATTATCTGTAAACGATTGTTTACTATTGAATATTCAATTTTTTAATAAACTTTTTAAAAGAATTTATTTTGATCAGATTATGGGGAAATCCGTATCTCGTTCGTCAAATTTTGCTTTTTTTTATAATCATAAAAAAATGTTATTGTATACTTCCGAAATTAAGCACCAATTTTGCACATAATTCCGGCCAGTACAAAAGGTAAATGCACTACAGACATGGATGGTGGCTACATAGAATTATTTTTATTGCACATCGTGCAGTAAGCGTGCACGTGATGATTTTTGATGTTGCATCTGCTTCCTCCTCTACGATTGTAGTAATCCACTTATTTCTACCTTTTTTTAATCAGTTTAAAGAAATGAAACAAAATTTTCTATAATTGGTTATTCACGGATTAGTTTCGATTGGATTATTATTATAATCAAAGTTTTAATTTTTTGATTTGTGAAATTTTCTATTTTACTCATGGATTATATACAAAATGTTCTTTACTACATTTTCTAGGTTTCAGATGATAATAAAAAATGGACAGATTTGTAAAATTGGACAGGTATTTTAAATAAAAACTTTATACTGTATATACAGTAGTATATAATAACACTTTTAACATTGATAATACCTGGGGGAACAATTACAGTATAATGATAAATTTGAAGGTGACGAGCCATTATTAATTCCAAGCTAAGTAAGCGAAATGCTTCTCTATTGTCTTTATTCCAAGGATTTAATGCTACCAATAAATTGAAATGGGAAAATTTTATTTTAGACACAATATACAGTGCTGGCAAAAAGTAATCGGAAAATATTTTTATCTATAATGCAATGAACGAGTGTTGATAATCCATGAAAATTTGCAGATATAACCCGTGGCGGGGTTGTCACGGTCTATATTCTTACTAACAGTTTTACTTTTGTATACCTTAGTTTAGAAAAATTCCCTGTAGCAAGGTCTCAAACTGAAGGAGATGTTGAATTTACCTTGTATTTTCTGTAGTTATATTCCTCAAACCTGCAAACCATTATTATACCATTTATTCTTATCAATATGTAATTGTTCTTTTTTTTTAATAAAGTATAGTATTAACCGTTTTTTAAAAAAAAATCAAAAGTTATACTATTAATATATTATTTGCTGATAAAAAAATTAAGCAGACTAATCTAATGAAAATAATTAATTATTCCTTGGTACCTGTTGGAGGACACTTAAATAATGTAACGTAGTGAAACGTACATCCATAGGAAATACGATTTATTAAATAAATTAAAAAATAATTACTGAAGTAAAAGTAGTGCAATATTATTGAGTACATTACTTAACAACGTTAAGGGAAAAGAATTCACAGAGGTGAAAAATTAATACTGTTATTATACCAAAGTAGAGCGTGGTAGCTTTTTGATTTACAATTAGATAAAATAATAGTAAGCATGGATCAATTGGACCATAAAAAATCATTCTTGATACACTATATACGTATTTATTTGAATTTATCAAGGAACTGTGGTTAATGTCTGGGCAGTCCAGTTTTTCGCTAACAATGCAAACGCCAAAATAGTATTTTTAATGATTATTATTTTGTGGACAATAGCTTCAATTCTACGAGCTTCTTATAGTCGAAGAGACTTTAGGACGTTAAGTTACAGTTTTCTTAATATATATCTTTTAAAAATTTCCAACTTTCAGCATTTTCATAATTGATAAATTCATTGATTAGTAGTAAAATTAACCAATCAAGTTAAAACCCATCATATTAATTCGTTATAAAGATTTCTCTTCAAATTTTTACTTCTTAAAATTACTAATTTGTTTCCAAAACAATGATTTTAACAAGAATTTATCCAAAATATGGTTCATTCATGTCACTTTTATTGCCTATTGAATGGTTTGCCTGGTTTACTTATTTCGTGATCCTTCCAATGTATTCTTTATTCAGCTGGCTGGTCTATTTCCTCATTTTGCTAACTTTTTTGGCCTCTATCGCTTCTCTAAATTGTTCCATTTCCACTAATTCACATTCTTCAAGCTCTACCATTCGTCGTTGCTGTTTTATTGTTATCCTACCCTAAATTTCACTGGAGACATGACAAATATGAACCATTTTATAATAATTTCTTTTTAAAATAGACTTTCTTAGTGCTCGAGTCGATTCGAGTCAAGGGTAACTCGTACTCAACTCGGAAAAATTGAGTCGAGTTGAAATTTAAAATTTTTCAACCCGACTCGACTCGTCCGAGTTTAATCCTGATACTGAATGTAATAATGTAAAAAAAATTATGTTTAACTATTAACATATAATTTAACATATTTAATATTTATGATTAATTTAATGATGCAGTGACCCCACTTTTTTTAATGATATATATGTTTTTGGTGAATTTTTTGGTACATTGTTATTGATTATATTATTTTATGATTATAAAGCTTCGGATGCTCTACCAGTTCTCGTTCCCTGATTTAGATTTAACTGATAATCTAATCAGTAAGAATCAATAAAGGAAATAACAAATGCTCACGAATGATACCTTTGAAACCCCTGTAAAAAATCTGATCCGTGTTTTATCTTTCCATGTTTTTTCCGTGAATGTATCATTTTAATGGAATATATAGCCTTAAATCATGGAAATTTTCATCTCGCTAACACGGATATCCGTGAATGTATCATTTTAACGGAATTTTTACGGAAGACACGGAGAAATAATGGAAATATTCGGATAAAAATTTTTTATAGGGAACAAGTAACCAAGTATAATGCGTAATTTTATCCAAAGCCATTTAATCTGTTCTCCCGCAAGCCTCTGATGAAGATATTGGAAAGTATGATGAACAATTTAGTAAAAGAGACAATTTTGTCCTCATTATTTTACCAAAATTGGATTAACCAACATACATATGCAGCTTAATGAACGCATTTGCGACAGATAATCTCTCTCAAAAATAAACACGGAGATGAGAATTCGCCCTGTGACGCTGTGACCCTTCTTCCATTGAATGAACTTTACACCGTACATGACGTATGCACAAGCATTCTTTGTTTCCTAATGCTCAAATCCATATGAGCCAATCGATAATGCACGGATACTTAATAGTGTAGCAGTACGCAAGAGTGATTATGATAGATTTTTTATTATTGTATGATTAACTTCTATCTTATTTAGTAAAGTAATATCAATTGGAAAAATTAAATTTTTATGAAGTAGAAAGTAAAGCCAATTTATATAAACTGTCCAGTGTGCTATAAACTCAAAAAAAAAAAAATCATTTTTACCATTCTAATATACATCACGCCGTAATAATGCCGCAATACAGAAATTTTTGATATGCTACAAATATTTATTTTGATTAAAATTGCAGAACGTATTCTGGAAAATACATGTCGAATATTTGTTCTGTTTAACTAGTTTACCCATTATTGAAATAGAAATAAAATTTAATACATGACTCAGCAAAGTGTCTATCTAATGCCACCAGTTTTTCCGTTTGTCTAAACTTCATTACTAATATGATTATCCGGTTTCATTTGTCTCAATCATCAATATTGTGGATAAAATAGCCGCAGCAATAAAATTTATCTTGCTGATTCTAATAAATTACTAGCGATAAATTGAATTCATGCTCTCTTGTAAATGCACAATCACAACAAAAAAAAAAATTTTCATTTCATACCTTATTTAACAATTCTTCACAATTCTTCGTCAATGTTTGTGATATATCGGTTTCTTTTAAACAAGTTTAACGGAAAAAATAAGATAATAACTTAATAGTTTAGGTGTTATAGTCGGAAATACAGTAAGGTGACTTAGTTGAAAAATTATTATTACCCGGTGACAATCATCTTTAATGAATCGTAAAGTTCATAAAGTTAATTTTCCTGCAAGTAATCATAATAAATATGAGTCTCAAAGTTTATTCACATAATTCTGATAACACTTCATCTAATAGAGCTACTGTACTAGTGTTACGTCACATCATCTGGTGATCATCACCTGATCATTTGGAACACCCTATGAAAAGCGCGGAAATCGAAAACAGAATCACAATAAAGTTTTATTTTTAATTACTGGTTCTTTTGAAATCATCAATAAAATTTATTAAATCTGAAAGTAATTCGGTCAAAATATTAAAGTAACATACGCGCCCTGGTGTTGTAAGTATTTGAATTTCCTCTTCCGTTGTAAGTATTTGAAGTTCCTCTTCCTCTTGAGTTGTTATTAAAGTAACATACGCGTTTAAAGGTCGCCCTGGTGTTGTAAGTATTTGAATTTCCTCTTCCGTTGCAAGTATTTGAAGTTCCTCTTCCTCTTGAGTTGTTATTAAATACGCGTTTAAAGGTCGCCCTGGTGTTGTAAGTATTTGAATTTCCTCTTCCGATTGTAAGTATTTGAAGTTCCTCTTCCTCTTGAGTTGTCAATGTAGGAAGTGTAGAAGCACGACCTCAACGACCTCGAGAAGGGAAGAGTCCATATTTATAGTTTATAGATCGTAGAAAAAATGGTAAAACAACGGGTATACAAGTAGGTTCGAGTATAGAAGATATTTTACGAGAAGAATCAAATAAAACAAAATTTTATTGCTAAAAAAAAAATATTACTTATTATCCACCATATTCATTTTATTGTGTAGCAAAAATTGTTGCTAAAGAAATTTAATCAAAAAATATATTTTGAGTATAGCTTAATATTTCATTTTTTTATTTATTCACTCGTTGCACTTGTTGTGTAATAGAAATATATAAAAATTAAGCGAAACTAAATTTTTTATTATGTAATATGAATAAATTGATGGAAAATCACGTAATGTGAAATATTATATTCTGCGGCGAGAACGACGGCCACTCCATACTATTACCGCTATCAAAAAAATGTTATATTCAATAATAAGACAGGCCAAATTATCAAAAAAATCAAAAAGTTTTAGTAATTGTAATAACTATAAGTTTCATAATTATCATACAAAAAAAATATACATAAAATTTACAATAAAATTACAACTATACAAGTTCATTATTTTGATTCTTTTTCTACAATTTACTCGCTTGTTCTTTTTCCGGCTGGTTTGGTATTCTCCATAAATAATGCAGAAATAAGGGTTAATGCACCCATCACAGTTACTACTTTAAATGAAAGACTAAATGATGATATAAAAGCATTCAAAATAAGTGGCTTAATGGAATCAGGTACATTCCCTAATCCTCCTCTTTCTCCTCCTCCAAATCCACTTTGACTAAAACTACTAGCACCACCTGATAAATGGTTTTTTAATTCATTATTGAATACTGTGCCAAGAATTGCTACGCCAAATACCGCTCCAACTATAAAATAAAAAAAGAAGCAAAAAATAATTAGTAATTCCTTCGTATACTTTGCTATTTTACATGAACTTACTCGTTCTAAAAAAAGTCATTAAAGAGGTAACACTAGCGAGATCTTCACGAGCCGCAACGTGCTGCGAAGCTAATATAGTAATCTGCATTATACATCCTACATTAATGTTATTGAAGTTAATAAAAATTTTTAATTCCCTGTGTTTCAGCTAAACTTTCGAGAAACTTACCTATACCAATACCTGCAATCAATAGATATCCAATCAATTCTCCTTTTTTGCTAGTTTCAGAAAAAGTACTCATCAATCCAGATCCGATTATAATAAAAATACCACCTAGAGTACAATACATTTTGTACGTAATTATAGGTGTACGTGATATTAATTGCCCTGTAAATATAACTGTGAAAACTACTGCCAAAATAAGTGGCAATAAATCTAATCCAGCTTTTGTGGCTATATATATACATGATAAATAGAATTTATAAATAAGAGAGGTAATATAAGAAAAAGAAAATCATGAAAATAATATTATGCATACCTGTGGCACCTTTTACAATTTGAAAAAATAGAGGAATAAAATATACCATTGCAAAGAAAGACATTCCTTGGAAAAAATTCACTGCAAAACATGCTATTACCATCCGATTCTTAAATAATCGTCCTAAATTTTTTTTTTTAAAAAAAAAATTAAAAAAATTGTACCATCAAAATAATCTTAATATGTGATGGATAATAATAATAATCCGTTCACTTACCGGGAGCAATTGGTTCAACCGCAACATATTTTTCTACAAGCGCAAATACAATAAATCCCAAACCTCCAATACATAATAAAACAATGATAATAGGTGAATCCCATTTATATTTATTTCCTCCCCAGTTCAGCGGCAATAATAATGCTATTGTCGCAATCACTAGAACAAATGTTCCCAGAAAATCTATTCTTTTAAATTTTTCTAGAAATGATCCTGATATATGTGGTAAATGAAGGAATAAAATTACACAAACAACGGTTATAACACCGAATGGAAGATTTATATAAAATGCCCATCTATCAAAAGAAAAAAGTTATCAGATTTTTAGAAAGTAGATCTTTTTTGTTTTCTGCAATAACTACCTCCATGTTACAGAGCTAAAATGTAAAAAAAAAGTATAAGCTTATGTTCAGATACTAACAAAAAAATTCTTTAGAAATTAAAAAATTGCCTCACTCAGTAAATGCACCTCCAAGCAATGGTCCGACGACCGAAGAAATACCAAAAACGCCTCCAATCATTCCTTGATATTTTCCACGATCTTGTAATGAAACAATATCCGAGATAATAATATAAACCAATCTAACAATCAAAGATAATAAAATATGAAAAGACATGAATGAAAATAAATTTACAGTAATATATATTTATATTACCCAATGATGCCTCCACCACCGAGCCCAGCAATTGCACGTGCGATAATTAGACAAACCTGTGTTGAATTTAAGTTTTTTTTTTTTAACAAATACAAGTTAATTTTTTGTAAAATTAATCTAATTACCATGTTTGGTGATAGTCCACAAACAAGGGATCCAATTTCAAATAAGAAAATAGCTATCAAAAATGTTATTTTTCTACCAAAAATATCCGCAAGCTTTCCATATGTAGGTTGAAATGCAGTCTTTATAATAAAAAATTATTAAAATTTTCAAAAAAATGTAAATCACGTGAATTTCTTTATCTTACCGCAGTAAGTAAGTATGCAGTTCCGATCCATGCTATTTGATCAAGCGACGAGAATTCAACAGCAATTGCATGTAATGTAGTGGCAACTATAGTTTGATCCAAAGCGGCTAAGAAAATGCCAAACATAAGCCTATAAAGTTTAATACAATTAGTTTTAATAATAACATAACGATTTTAATTTAAAAAAATTATTTACCCAGTAAACACCAAGGCTAATCTAGCTTTCGTCAAAGGAACTCTTGAATGATCTCCTGAATGCGAATTCGTATTTAATTCTCCTTGATATGATTTTTCATTTCTAATATTTGCCACCTCAACGTCTCTATTATTAATAATATCATCCAAAGATGAATTCACCTTTGATTTTTCATCTTTTACATTATTATTATCATCATTATTGATTAAAGGATTTTCGGTCTTGCTTGTAGAAATAGTTGTCGTTTTAGTTTCCGGAACTTCAATTATAGCGGACGTACTCGAAACACCTTCTGTCATATTATCGCGATTATTTATTTCTTGTGACATAATATTTAAATTTAATTCATGAATTCATGGAAAGAAAAGGAATCGAAAAAAAAAGAATTTTGTAAGAAATTCTGAATTCAAATTTTATTATTT
Organism: Rhizophagus irregularis; assembly: GCF_026210795.1. NCBI lineage: Eukaryota > Fungi > Glomeromycota > Glomeromycetes > Glomerales > Glomeraceae > Rhizophagus > Rhizophagus irregularis. Next base: position 2,515,592 of record NC_089430.1, on the reverse strand, counting down.
CGTGTTTAACCAAAATTTTTTTAGTACGCGCCGAAAATTGGCCGGAAATTAACCGAATAAACCGATAAATATTTATTTCTATGAAAAGAAACCTTTTTTCTTTGATTTACTGTAACACCTATATACAATCATTGCATAATCTCCTCAATTCTTAATTCCCAGACAATTACACTAATAAATTCTAACAATTCGGTAAAAAAATTTTCCGAAGAAGATGTAACGCCACTAAGTTACATGAAAAAAAAAAAATATTAATTTGCAGCATTTTTAATTTGTGACGCATAGTATAACTTATTTTTAATTTATGCTTTATTTGGTTATTTAAAGAATATCTTTATACAGAATTGTAAAACAGTAAATTTTAGAATTTTTTTTTTTTTTAGAATCACAAAAAAAATTCCCACATACAAATTACTTTATAGCGTTAATATTCGGGAACATCTTAAAAGTAGATCTTGATGATCGTCAAATCATAACCAATTTAATAAATATTAGATTCATAAATAGAAAAGTATGAAAAAAAAAGAATGTATGTATCATGATTTAGCTGCGGAAGAAGCATGAAACACAAACTTTTAACACGTGTTTAATGATATCTTTGATATCTTGTGATGTAATCTTAGTTAGACGTTACATCGGGATTATTCACTAAATCTGGTTTGAAACACGTCGGACACATAAATATAAATGAAGAAATAGAAATTCCGTTGGGAATAAGAAAAAAAAAAAACCGCTTAAAAAAATTTTAACCTTTAAAACTTTATATAAACTTTATACAAACTTTGTATAAACTTTATATAAACTCTGTATAAACTTTATATAAACTTACTTTGTATAAACTTTTATTATAAATATCATTCAATGATGGAAACACATAATTTACACAATATTAATATATATAATTATTACAATTTCAAAAAGAAATCTAATAACATTAGAACGACAAATAAATTTGCAACAAAATTAACAAATTATTGTTTGGAAGAAATATTTAAATATTTAAAAGATGATAAAACAACACTTTTCTCATGTATATTAATCAATCGTTCATGGAGTGAATTGGCAATACCAATACTTTGGTCACGACCTTTTGAAAATCCAATGTATGGGAATAATATTAATATCTTTTGGACATATATTTCATGTCTTTCAATTGAAAAGAAACAGTTATTAGCAAATAAAGGAATAAAATTATCAGATCCAAAGAAAAAACCATTATTTGATTATCCAAAATATTTAAAAGGATTTGATTGTTTAAATTTTCAAATAGCATTAAGTCAATGGGTAGGAAAAACAGGATTACATCAAAATTCTAAAAATTTAATGGATAAATTAAGTCCAGCAGAATTAAAATATAAGACAGAATTATGTAATCAATTAATAGGACCATATTTATTAACACATTCAAAAAATTTGAGACATCTTAAATATGATCATGATAGTACAGGATTAATTAATATATTAAATTTATATTCAAATAATGAAATTTTTCAAATATTTTCAAAACTTGAAACATTAGAATTAAAAGATACAATATTTCATGAAAATTGGGTTTCTAGAGCAGAAAGATTTTCTCAACTTGCAAGTAAATTATCATTATTTAATCGTAATTTACAAAATATTTCAATATTACTTGAAATTGGAAAGAAAAAACAAATACAATTAAGATATTGTAAACCAATATTAGATTTAATTAAATATCAATATAATTTAAAATATCTTAAAATTTGTGAATTTTGGAATACTTGGAGTAATTGTTGTTCAGATTTATTTTATGATGCATTAGAAAGTCAATCAAATTCTTTAACATATTTAAGTTTAACTAGATTTACACAATATCATTTATTATTACCTGTATTAACAAAATGTAAAAATTTAGAAACTTTGGAATTTTGGACTATTAGAGAACAAGATCAAGATGAAAGAGAATTAAATAGGGAAGATTTTGCTAATTTAACTTCATCAAAACAACAAATTTTTATAAAAAGATTAATTTGTTATGATCATGGTGATGATCCTCATTTTTTAACTTTAGTTAGAGGAATTATTATTAAAATGGCAAATAGAAATTTAAAAGAATTAAAATTTCAAAATGTTACAACTGAATTACTTGATATAATTAATTTATATTGTTCAAAAATTTCAAATTTATATTTAACTATTGATAATTTAACTTTAGATCATTTTTTACCTATATTATCAATTTTAAATAATATTGAATATTTATATTTATTTGAATATAGAAAAATTTCTTTAACTTTTGAATTAATAGTTCGTATAGCAAAATCTATACCAAAATCTTTATATTATTTAGATATAACTTTTCATTTAACTCCTACAATGTTAAAAATTTTATTTGAAAATTGTTCTTCTAGATTAAAAGTTTTAGTATTACATATTGATGGAATGGATGATAAATATTTGGAAGCTATAATTAATTATGCTGAAAGATATAAAAGTTTAAATACTTTTAATTTTGATGGTAATGATATAAAATTTAGTCGTAAAGTATATAAAAAAGCAAAAAAAATTATTCCCGTTATTAGGAATTTTAGAACTTTTACCTTATATTAAAAATGTATTTTATATTTTATTAAAAATTTCTATTTTTTTTTTTATTTACTTACATTTCCATAATCAATTATAATATAATAAATCAAATATATATTTAAAATTAAAAGTATAATACAAATTATACATGATATAATTATTAAATAAATTGAATTAGAAAAATCATAAAAATATTTTTCATCAAAATCTACTTCTTTTCCACCTTTTTCTCCTCCTTCTCCTTCTCCTTCTTCATTAATTGCTTCATCTGTAATATCAATTCTCATCACTTTTTTTATACTTGTAAAATATGTTAAAGGTATAATAGCAAAAGGTAAATAAATACTTAAAATAACTTGAGTCGCTATTAAAAGTTGATTTAATCCATTATCTCCTTTAATTATGGCGATTATCATTGCTGGTAAAATAGCAAAACTGCGAGTCATTAAACTTCTTATCCATGGTGTTAATCCTATTCCAATAAATCCTTCCATAATAATTTGTCCTGCCACTGTAGTGGTCATTGTTGAACTTTGTCCTGATAATAATAATGCTAAAGCAAATATTGTCGCTGCCACTTTTCCTAAAAAACTTTTTAATAATTCATATGTATCAGAGAAATTTGCTACTACTTTATAATTATTATAAGCTGCTGATACTATTAATATCGATGCATTAATAAATAATGCTATTATTATTGCTATAATTAAATCTTTTACCGATAATTTAATCAAATTTTTAATCAATTTTACTTTATCCTTTTCCTTATCTTTTGAATGTAAATTTTTTCTTGCTTTTACAAAATATGAATGTAAATATAAGTTTTGTGGCATAATCGTTGCTCCAATTATACCAATAGTAATATATAATTCTGATGAATTGGTAAAAATTTCTATATTTGGTAAAAATCCTTTTAAAACTTCTTTTCCATCAGGTTTTGAATAAATCAATCCTATTATAAAACAAATTCCTACAACTCCAATTAATATCATTACCATTGATTCTAATATTCTTGCTCCTCTCATATCCTCTCTACGATAAAAAAGTAATAAAATCATTACATTTATCGTTGTTATTGCTACTCCCCATGGTAATGGTATAGAAAATAATAATTTTAATCCCATCGCACTTCCGATTACATCAGATAAATCATATGATATTATTGCTAATTCACATAATACGTAAAGCATATAATTTATATATTTGGGCCAAAATGCTTTACATGCTTGCGCTAAATCTAATCCTGCTACTAATCCCAATTTAATTGATAATAATTGTAACATAATTGTCATTATATTCGAAAAAAATAATACGAATAATAATTTATATCCAAATTGTGATCCTGCTGATAAATCTGTCGCCCAATTTCCTGGATCAAGATATCCAACTGCAATAACTGAAAGTATTGAAAAAAATTAATTTATGTTAAAAAATAAATAAAATCTGTTATTTTATTAAATAGTTACCATATCCTGGTCCAACGAAGCTAAAAATTTTTTTAATATTCTTTAATAAATTTAATGATCTTGTCTCTTTTCTATCATTTTCATAATTCATTTTTTTTAATGACGATCAATGTTAAGAAAAAAGGGTTGAAAGAATTATTTTTGGCTTAGCATATTTATTCAATTCATCAAAAAAAAAAAAATGCGTTTATTTACTTGGAGAATCATGTGAAAGATATTATGGCTTCAAATTTTTTTGCTATATACCCTATTTATGGATATGATTGACCATAGTTTAAATATAAAATTACGAGGCTTTTCAATCTTTTCATCATTGCATTTGAAAATTGATTGTTGCGCATCAAAATCGGATGTTTTTTCCAGGGCTTTGAACTTTTGCTTTCATGCATTATCTTTTATCTGTTTATTTATATATTTCATTTTAAAAAAAAAAACGATTTTAAAGATAATTTAGAGTGAGAGTAATAAATTATAGAAAACAGCCTCATAAATTTTAAAAAATGAAGGCATGGTGAATAAAATCAATAAATAGCCAAACATGAGCGATAATTCGCCTTGCTTTCTTTTACTCAGTAAAGTTTTCAGTCATATTAAACTCCATTCTTGTAATTATATTCTTTCCTAAATTCCCCTTAAAGCGACGCGTGATAAACCTCAACGATTGTCATTAATAAATAGTCTTATCGATTCTCACGTCGAATATTTCACGTTTAACAATTCATTCAGTAACTAATGTATTAAATAGTATGGAGAAAAATATCAAGATGGTTTTCCTTACTCAAAATGGGACAAATTAATGATTAAAGTTATAATAGGGTTAAACCTGCTATCAGGAGCTATGTTAGATTACGCTGTTCATTTTACTTATACTACAACATTTTCATTTCTTCGCTTGGAAACCACCTCTATTACACGAAATTAAATGTGATCTATATATTGAATTAACTGAATATTGGATGAAAGCTATCATTGATGCTGTTAGAAAATTATTGAAGGAAAAATATATGATCAAACGGTTTGACAGTGGATGGGTGGAAAACGTGTATCTAAATTTATTATAAATGTAAATTATACATTTATTTTCATTTTTTCAAACGAAACAAAGACACTTATTCTGAAGCATTTTTTATTTTTTAGGTTAATCACCGCAAAATTTTGGACGGAACTGCAGGCAAATTAGATATGTGATACTTCTGCAAAAAATTTTACACGATGCACTTTTATCACTTGTAAAATAAATTGGATTTAAATATAATTCTATATTATAAGTCACCTTGAAAAGATGTCAGAGATGAAATGACAAATGAGAAAAGTCTAGGTCCTATTATTGCTGATCGGAATATGTTAAAGGTAAAGAAAATTTTACCGAATTTGAGTATTAATATGAATTTAACATATAATGGTTTTATAAGTAGTAAGGATTTTTTGGAAAAGTTATTTCAAGACCAGTAATAAAAATGCTAAAAGTGGATTTGGTGATTGATTCTTCTTTTTAAATATTTAGAAGTTGGAAGTTTTGGAGTTTTAGATATGGTATTTTATTATTGGACATCTTTTTTGGTTAAGTTTTCATTTCCCAAGTTTTTTTTGTTCTAATGAAGATTTCTTCTTACTTAATTACCAGCTTGACATAACACAACCGTGACTTAAATGGTACGTTTCAATATTTAATCAATGAATTTATTGACAAACTTGAATGGATCGCTGGTATTCAAATTGGATAAATTTCTCCTTCTTTGTCAAATCATTCATACCCTTTTTCCGAAAGTAATAAAGGAAGTCATCATCACTCTGTATCACCAATTTCACTTAACGTTTTTATTAAACATCGTATTTGGAAATTGGTTGGTACATAAGTAAAAAAGAAAGAAAATAATAAAAAAAATTTCATATACAATAATGTTACAAGTACATAGATGAACAAACCTTTTAGCGTGTCTGTTATCCTTAGAATTTCTTTTTTTCTTTTGTAGGTAAAGAAATACTTTTCTTATCTTTTTTTTTTTATTAATCAATTTTTTAGGTATAAGCTGTTTTTCTACGCGAAATTTCCAGTTAAAGGTTGATGGATTGTGATTGTGAAATATTTTGGTCAGGATTAGAACCATACTTATAGGCTCCAAACATAATAATATAGATGTCATGTACCTCTTGAAGGCCACGCTAACAGTTTCCCAGAATTAGGCCGCGGTTACATTCTTATTATCTACGTCTATATCCATCGGATCTTGTTGCGTTCTCTCTTTCAATTTCCTGACGCGAATATCTCAAAAATTTTTTTTATCAATGAAACCTATATATAAAGAGTGAATGAAATCAAAATGCATCCAAGTTCTTTAATAAATCTTCAATCTCCATCTAATAGTAATGTTTAAGTGATGATTTGGTTAAAAATTAATTATTAATAACTTTTAACTATAATTGTATAAATTTGAGTTATGTAAATACAATAAATGATAGTTGCCAATTCTCAATTATAAATATTTTTTTTATTCAACTTATTTACCTATTGATTCTTATCAATAGATGGTATACCAACTGTAAAGAAAATCTGACAAAGATATATAATAATATCTTAAAGAGCAAAATCAGTTAAATTAAACCAATAAGAAGAATTTTATATATAATATAAAACTTATAACAGATTATATTACCCATCTGGCCTTCTTTTTGATATTATCAACCCATTAAAAGCATTAAAAGATAAAATTATTTCACTAATTATTATTACTAGTATAAAGAAAATATTCAGCAGTGTTTTATTAAAATATTTAAAATATTGATTTTATATAAATATAGAACTATTCTAAAAACATCCTAACTGGCCTGCAGATATGCCCAGTAAGCTACAGTTATTAAATAATAAATTTATATAAAAATTAATAATCATAAAAAAAATAATTTTACTATTATTTAATCTATTATGATAATATTTAAAATAAATGTGTATTTTACCTCCCTATATTATGCTTAAATCTCATATTCTGTAATAAAAAATGCTACTTAAAACATCAAAGATGATTTTAAATGTTATACTTTGACTTATTTGACAAAACTTTTTTTTTTTTTCGTTAAATCACGGGACGTATTTAATTCTGCCCAGAATTAAATAATCGGCATAAAAATTCCTTTTTGGAGCCTTAAGCATCACACATTGGGGCGAGATTTAGATTTACCCTAATATTTATAATATGAAAATCTTATCAAATTAAAATCCAGAATTATTAGTTAAATTCATTTTTAATTTTTATATATCTTAAGCTAGTAATATTTATTATAAATAAGTAGGACTTTATCAAGCCATTTATCATCTCTCTCATCACACGCAATAAATAATAAGCTGTTATATCATGTCCTTCTAATTTTAAAGAATCATTCAAGTACCTTGTTCCGTTGTTTCCTTCCCAGTCTCTATCGGCCCAAATTCTAAACGATCCCCATATAGTCATCTCCTTTACGTCCATTCTTCTTTTGATCATTTGTTGTCCTTTTATAGTTTTTCCCGATGCGTAACTCATGCCTCTCCGCGCACTAGATCAATTTTTCTGATTATCTAAAGCTGAACCAATCAAACGACCCAAATATTCATCTCGTACTACCCTTCTAATTTTGAATCATTAAATGGATTTTCTTGTTTTTACCACAAAATCAAAATACCGAGTATGCGTAATTTATAAAGTAAAGTCCGATTTGTTATGTCATCAATTGTGTATTTTCATTAATTCTATAAGAGAACGTTCAAGTTTGGAGAGCTCTCAACTTCTGTACTAAAAATTTCTTTTCTTTCCATTCATTATCAGGAAATAATGTAAATTTCTCGCGTATTTATAAATAACCTCTTCCACTTTGCTTAGCATCCACATACAATTAGGGTCTAATGACAAGTATTCTTTTTCAACTTTTCTAGATCATAGCGTGATATTAATTTCGAGTCGATCTGGAGAGACTCGGAGTAGTTTTAACTGTGCAGACATTCGAAACTATATTCTATGCTGACCTCTTGGACACTTCTTCATTATTCGCCAAAGTATTGTCAAGAAATCGTTTATTGCGTGAAGTCATCAGATCTTCGTAATCTTTACGGACTTTTTGTGATTAAAATTTGTTTGCAGTGCTTAATAGTCCAAGACTTTCAGTATATAAACATAAGCTATAAAGACAAATCATAACTTTATTGGAAGATGTATTGATAAAATCGAAACATACCAGATTTGCTTGCCTTCTTCCCTATAATTGAGTCATTATGCTCTGAATCCACTTTGTTAGAAATAGAATAGAAGTTAGAAAGTTCCGTATTTCTTTTGTACAATACCCCAATAGTTCAAATAGACGCGAGACGCGAAGGTGGGTACCAGGAAGAATACTGATACTCCTGAATTAGGTAGGAAAATGTTTGGGAGTTACCTTTCCGTTAAATTAAGTTGAAACGATTTTCCTTCTCTTTTAAAGTATTATGAAAGTTGTGCTTAGTTCCTTCACCTTCCAGAATGTGGGCAATATCACGGTTTAGTGCTGATCTACGTATTACATACGGTGATCATTAGTCGTTACGTTGTTACGTAACACTTTGCGCAGAAAAAATCGGATTTAAGAAACTGTCCAGCCATTACATACTAGATGTCTTGATATACCAGATACCAATATATTATAATATTAATAACAAAATAGTAAAATTTTAGTTATGAAAAAAGAGAATTTATTATAAAAGTACAACATAAATATAAACTGCAAATTTATTGGAATTACATATCCTTTCTCTTTTTTTTTCATCCTGTATAAATCTCACGTGCACGAAAATCTCACGGTGTTATACTGCGCCACAAACTAAAGTTAATCAAAAATATTACAATTGTAATAAAATTCTCATAGTAAGAAGTTCATCCGCATTGGTCCAGTGGTTAGGATTTCGCGCTTTCACCGCGACGGCCGGGGTTCGATTCCCCGATGCGGAAAATAGGGTTTTTTTTTATTTTTGTGATCAAATAATTTTGACTGCGGTAGCTGCGGCAATTATTGAACCGCTGATGCTACGTCATGTTTGGTTTTTTTTTATACACTAGGTAATCGTTCGGCTACTGGATTATCACGCCAAACAGGGTTTGGGGCAAAAGGGTATAATATAGGAAAAAACCTTGATAAGATTTTATTTCATCTGATTTCAAATGTAATACAAAAAAAAAAAAATCGTGAAACAAAATAAAAAATTACAATGATTTTTCCTGTTACTGCGCTTGTACTGCGGTCAGTTATCGGATTTCATTCACCTTAAAAGTTGTGATTTTAATAAGTTCATTAGCCCAAAATAGTCGCATATAAAAAAAATGAAATACCTTTTAATATACTCAAACACAAAGTGAAGCCCCTGATTACGTTTGTGGTTCGACAACTTTGGTCAAACCATTAAACGTGGAATTCCAAAATTAGTAAGAATTATTTAAAACTAAATGTTTTGGTCTCTATGTGAATTAATTAGTTGTGTAAAAACTAGTTTTAAAATGGCCTAGATTAAATTGGACCTCTTTAGGAAATACGATTTTATGGGCAAAAGGAATTTTTTCGTATAATTGTGGGCCGTGCGAAACATGCCGACCTGCACTAGAAATAACTATTCAAGATTGCAATTTTGCCAGTTTAGTAGTCTATTTAATTCGAAGACCAAAGAAAGTTTAGAAAGCTCGTGAATATTCAGAGTTTGGCACATTTTGGCGTTACATATGCCTTTTTGATTACTCTCGGCGTATTATAATGGTTCTTATCTGCATAATTAGAAAAATTTTTATTTGCAACAACAGCATTTCTTTGCAAACCCAAATCTGGCGTAAATCACTAGATGATGTTAAAATGTTTATGATAAGATCGAATAAGTTTCAAAGCCATTCTTAACTTCCAACTATAAATAAAACAAAACCTGATTTTAAAGTTATATAATAAATAGTTTCATATTACTGTTAAAGTGGTGTGTCACGAGGCCTTCATATGAATTGAAAACACTTGCACGACAACGATCATACCTATTGAAGTTTAAAAAGTAACGGAACACGAGTGAACCAAACAAAAGAATTTTTTTGCCACAAACAGACTTAAGAAGGGATGCTTCAAGGAGTTATCTAGTGCAACTTTTTGACCGTTCATCCCGTTCATCCTCGATTCCATCAAATCAATTTATTTCTCTTTCAACTAAGAATTAGCCCACGTTAGATTTTTTCTCTTTAAAATTCAATAGCCTGGTTAGCTAATAGTATTAATAATAATAAAAAAAAAGAGAGAACAGCGTAGGAAGTTTTGCAATCTGACTGCGCCACTTAAAATTGTAAACAAGGAACGGTATAGCAAAAATGGACTACTCGTCAATGCTTAAACACTTAGGTAGGTTTCTTATGTTTTGTAAAATATTTATTTTATGGTTTATTTTTTTATTACTTTTGAAAACAAAATATCTTATTTCAATAATTTGGCCAAAAAAGCAAAGGAGGCCGGTATCGTTGTGCCTCCTAATTCCTTTTCTAAATCTGGTTCACCTTCTCTTAATAAAAATGAAAAATCAAGTAAACTAAGTAAGTGTTCAAAGTGCGGTGGAACACGTACCGCGATAGGGTGGTGTCGACCATGCGACACAGCAAAACTAAAAGCTCATTTCAAGAATTGGACAAGTGGCAACGAAGAACTCGACCAGTTTATAAGAGAAACTCAACTAAACGCGAATACACCTTTTGATTATATGCGTTGGATTAATTTCGACAGTTTCTCAGATGTTAAGTTTGAAGCTCAAGGTGGCTTCGGTTTGGTTTATTCAGCAAAATCTAGTGCATGGGGTAAAGTTGCACTCAAGTTTCTTGATAATTCGGAGAGCCTAGCTAGTGATTTTTTGGACGAGGTAAAATTGCAATTTTTTGTCTTTGGAGATACATTAGTTGTAGGTTGTGATTAAAATTTTGTTTTTGTTGTTTTATAAAAAATTAACAGCTTCGAGCACATCATAGATGTAGTCTTGGATCGGGAATTATCGATTGTTATGGTGTTAGTAAAGATCCAGAAACTAATCGATATGTAATGGTAATGCGATTTGCTGATCATGGAAGTTTACGAAAATATTTAACAAAATATTTTGCTGAATTATCATGGGATGAGAAAATTATATTATTTGACCGTATTGCTAAAGGTCTTCAAGGCATTCATGATTCTGGTTTAGTACACAGAGATTTTCACAGGTAAAAAAAGCACTAAATGTAAAAAAAAAAGAAGGTTAGCTTTCAAGTTGTAGTAAAAATTAATCATATTTAAATATATAGCGGGAACATATTACGGCACGAAAAGCTCGTCTATGTCACAGATTTAGGAATGTGTCGACCAGTAAATGAGTCTGAGGATTCGAAAAAAGTTTATGGTGTACTTCCTTATGTAGCTCCAGAGGTGTTAAGAGGAGATTCTTACACGCAAAAAGCAGATATTTACAGTCTGGGGATGATAATGTGGGAGATGTCTTCTAATGAACCACCTTTTTCTGATCGTGCCCACGATTATTCGCTAGCCAATGATATTTGTAATGGACTTCGACCTCCAATCATTTCCGGAACTCCTAAAGGTTACGTGGCCGCTATGCTTCGGTGCTGGGATGCCGATCCATCAAAGCGACCAACCGCGGCCGATTTATTAAATGTATCCGCCAAATGGCGATATCTTTCCGATGGTAAAGCTCCATTCCAAGGTCCAAGAACAAAGAAAATTAAAACTGGATCAGTGAAGTCGGTTATCACCAATTCAGGCGCTGTGCACCCACAAGCTTTCTACACAAGCCGATTGTTACATTTTCCACACTTACCTGAACCTAGAAATTCAGAAACATTTACACTTTTTGATCCTACAACTGGAGAATTACTTACGATGATCCGAAAGTCGAGTATGAAATTAATTTCATTACAACTTTATAAATGAATAAATACTTCAAGACTTCTAAAAATTTTTTTGCCTTATTCTATCTTAGGTTCTAAGAGAGATCCAGCCGGGTCTGCAACTAATGATAACAAAGGCAAAGAAAAGGCCAGAGAAGATTATCAAACTCATAATGGCCGAAGAGAAGTTACTAGAAGTAAGTATTTTTTTTTTTAATATTATCACATGACTTTTCCACGAAAATATTTTAATTAGGTTCTATTTTGTTCAAAGGTATGACCCTAGGTAAGGTTGATAAAGAAATGATTGACAAGTTAAAAGCAGATCGTAGGCAACGTATGTATAATGTTATATTTAAATGTATAAATTTTCTTTTTTTAAAAAAAAGAGAAACTTATTTTTCTCCTCTTTAGATTCACATTATCGATGGTCTTCTATTATTAACGAAGTTCCTAGAGAAGTTGAACTTTATAGAGTAGATGGTAATTTTTTATATTTATAATTGTAGTTTCGATTGGCGTTTTATTTAATAATTTTCTTTACTTTTTTTAGAAAAAGAGAAACAATCGTAAATTTCAAAATTTCATATATATATATATGTGTATATATATATATATATATAAAAATACTATTCAAAATATTATTGTTATAAACTTAATTTAGAAATATTATTAGAATGGATGCTTAATCCCTAGTTTGTATTATACAGTATCAAAAAAAAAAAAAATTATTATATCCTATCTTATTATCGTTATTATTTATATTTGTCTAAACTCATTTTTTCTATTATAAAATATTTTATCCAAATTAATATGATATATAGTTTTTCCTCTACAACTTGGGTATATACTTTAATTAAAAAAAAAATTTAATCTTTTTAATATTATTTCAAAAAAATTATTAAATATTAATTTACAAAGTACAAATACACATTTTTTATCATGTACATTTTCGGGACCAATTAATTTTTAGATACCATGTGACTTTTATGAAATCAAACTGTGTAATTCGTGTACAAAAAAAATAAAAATAAATAAACCTAAATTGTAAATTGTCACGGGATATCCCAAAACAGTCTGTTCTATAAATTAGCCACCCGAAAGTTTTTCTCGTCTTTCTAAAAGTACCTTTTTATTTTTATTTTAATTATTTATATAATGTCTGAGCTTGATGAAATAATAACAATATTTGGTGTTGGGGACTATGTTTGGGTGCCGTGGAGTACTATTATTAACTCTATTTCAATAAAAGTTAAAAACGAGTCCGAAAGCTCAATAATAACAAACAAACTTATCAGATATTGGCCAGCTTTCGTACTTGAAAGGCACGTAACAACAAAGTTGCGAAAAGTCGCTTATGCGCGTATAGTACCGACTTCCACTCCTCAAAATGGCAACACTTTATCCCCAAAATATTTGGTCAAACTGATCGGTCTTAACGTGAACCAAGTTTTCTATGAAAAGAGCCTCAGGTCTTGGCTTTCTTTTAACCCTAATCCGCTTCCAGAAATTATGATGATTAACGATTATAATTTCTCTGGCCAAGATATCTCATTGTCGGACATAACAATCGAAAAACTCACTGTTCTTTACGTTCAAGCTGTACAAAAAGTTTCGAATAAACTTAGACCAGCGTTTGATTCACGTGATAATGATTTTGAAACTTCAACTGCAGAACCCGTTAAGACTAATTCAAGCAGTCCTGCTCGTTTAAAGATAATTTATAATAGAAATTCCAAAGACTCGGCAAATTCTCAAACGTCTATTTATAAACCTATAGCTTCTTCAATAAATGCTAATACTCTTTTGGGCTCTATTGATTTTGGAGGACATGACAGAGACCAAGAAAAGGAATCAGATTGTGAAACTAAAAAGACTTTTAAATTACAAACAAATATTGGTTCTGCTAATTCAAATAGTAATATTATCCAAACTCCTTTGAATGATTCTGAAAATACTAATTCTTTTATTGTTGAGAAAGTGGTTAAACAAGGTGAAACGCAAGTTTCACCTTATGAACAACCAATTGTATTAACAAAAGAACAAGAATTTACCGAAAATTTAAATCTTTCTGGATCACTCAAAAAGAAAGGCAGCAGAAAACCGTCAAATAGTTCTATTACGAAATTAGAATCTCCTGCAAAAGTTTTGACCATCCAGGATGAATCATCGTTACTTAGGAGGACCAGAAATGGATCCGTATTTGGGAAGTGGCGCGCGTCAAAACGATCGCGTCGTGCCCAAAATCTTGAACAAGATGATTCTTTTATTATTTCAAAAGCGGATGCTGTTCAAACGAAAGATTCTGCATCAAAAAGAAAACTGAAAATTGGCGTCAAGAAAACACCTATTGATCAATCAAGATGTCCCAATCAGGTAAACAAAGATGAAACTGAGTTACGAGCAAACGAAAATAAGAGAAGAAAAATTCAAGATGCTTCAGCTAAAGAGGATGACCTTATTGGGAATAGTATTGATGATAAACCGATGGAAATTAATGTAGGAATACACGATTCGATGTTGCAGTTATTATCTTACATGATTTATTTATTTTAATAAACATTATTTATATTATGTTTTTTTATCTTTAGTCAGAACCAAATAATTTCATCGTAGAATGTAATAATACGGTAAAGTCGATGCTTAAGCCTAATGCAACAAGGATGGAACTTTATAAAAGAAAAAATGAAGGCAAGTCGAACCCTAAAACTCAGAATACTACTCAAATATTACAAACAAAAGCCAAGTCAAGAAAAGTTAAGAAAGAAAAAAAGATACGGAGTCACTCAAACTATAACACTAAGAGTGCATTAAATGTTGCCTCATTAGATTTAAACCAAACTCTCGTTGAAGACAATTATATGCAACAGGATGATGTTTCCGGTATGATTGAAATGAAAAATGAGCAAGAAAGAATTGTAAATAATATAAATAATATGAATGGTGGTAATAATTCATTATCGTTGGTCTTTTCATCTCCAATACAATCATTCCGTTCTGTTTTGGGATTTGGTAACATCTTTTCATGGAATAAAAGTATCGATATTTAATGCGTAAATGCACGGAATTGTATTGAGATATATTAAAGTTCTAGAATGCGTATAGATCTCGTGCACATTTGAAAACACCATTTTTTTCTTGTTGAGGATATTATTATATTGATCTGACTTATCTTTAAAAGAAATTACTCGAAAAGGGTTGAAAATAGTATTAACGTAAAAATGCTGTGCCATACTCGTTTTCTTTTAAAAGATTGCGCTTTTAACGAGCTTGTAAAGAAGTTAATTGTATAAATAATTGTGGAGTAAGCTAATTTTTCTCGTTTTGTTTTACAAAACATTCATTTACGAAAATTTTATGAAAATAGTGATTAAAAACACATGGAATGCAAAGAATGCAAGAATAAAAAGAATATGAAGTACGGGTTTGGCTCTCAATCACCTTAATTCATAATCATTAACTGTTAAGGTGATGGAAATTTTAAATTCGAGAATTTCACAATAATTTTACGTACACATAAATATCTTATCAAGTTATAATGTTTAGATGCTTTGTAGATATTTAAAATTCAAATGCCATATCTCCGTCTTTTTTTAATAAATCAATCATTCCTGAGGGTAATAATGGAACGATATTTTGTTTCATTTCATTGTCGGTGGTTTGTAAAGTAGATTTATGAGAATCAGGTATAGCGATATAACGAAAAGGCATAATCTAAAGGTATTAAAGAATTATATAAAAAATTCAGCTAAATTTGTCAATTATTAATAAACAGAATGCTGTGAACGTTTTGAATAATTACCACAGATTCAGTTTTACTAATTTTTATTTCAGGAAAATCAATATAAGGAATTTGATTAATCGGTACTTTAAATTTAATCATTATTGTTATTATTCAAATAAAATAAGGATATTATTCCAAATAAAAGACTAAAGTACCTCTATCATCTACAATTCTCTTTGTTACGTGTACAGCAGTATCTGTTGTCATTTGCATGGCACCAAGATTCCTCGTAGTAAATCCAAGACGCCTTAATTCAGATGTACGATCTGATCATTGATGAAATCAGAGAAAAAATAAATATAGAGATTAAAAGTACATTTATTCTAAAACATCTAAACATTCACCTCTGGGAGGATCGTCTCCAAGAATCCCACCAAATAAAAAATATTCAAAAGCATCACCATCCGTCGGTTCTAATACTTGATTAGAAGCAGGATCTAAAAGACATATTTTATCCATTGGAACATTCATATTTATAATATTCTCGGTAATAAAATTAGTTTCTTTTGGAATTTCTGAATTTTTAAATGATGTCTCTGCTATCATTGATAAATTAGTAAAATATAAATTGGAGGGATGTATAAAGGTTGCTATATGATAATACTCCAATAGACACCATTCGTGCAAATTATCTTCCATATGTTCTAAAATTTTTAATAAAAAGATTATTAATAATTGCAAATTAAAAAAAAAGAAAAATATATTAAATTAATACCTATAATATATTTAGGAGCCATGTTCAAAACTTCGAAGGAAAATTAGATCACAATAATCTTAAAAGTAAATCAAATATGTGAAACGTTACCAATTGAATAACTAGTAAGGTACTTACATGCTCAAATAAGGAAGCGATTAGAAACAACAACAGTGTATTAATCAAAGAAGGATTATCATCATAAATTTATATTAGAAATTGCATGCAAAGTTGCTTAATATTGTTTACTTTTATATTATAATAAAATTTTATTAAATACAGATTTTATTTTTATTTAGAAATATTATAAATTCACATATTGAATAATTTTATTCTTAAATAAAACCAAATTATTCCTTTCTTTTTATTTTTTTTTTAAAAACCAAGATAACATTTTTCTTAATTTATCAAAAAAAAAATTAAAGTAGTAAAAGATTAATAACTTTTAAAAAATACTTTATATTACTTTTATCTAAAATAAAAAGTTATCAATTTTTGGATTTTTTTTATTTTTTAATTTTTTAGGTTTTAAAGAAATACTTTTCTTATATTAAATACTATACAAAAGACTAATTTTTAATCCTTTTAAATATATAATAAAGTATTATATTATATAAAAGAAAATAATAATTTTTATACAAAGCATTGTAAGACCTTTTTTTTGGAAATTATTATATAGTAAATTTCATAATTATGTAATATATATCATATTTTTTTAAAAAAATAAACATGATGCAAACCTTATAAATTTATTATAGATTCTTTAAAAAATATATTTTATATGTATTTTACCTATTTATTTATAAAAATAAAGAGTTTAAAATACTAATTTTAACTTTACATATAATATAATATAAGAGAATATATTACTACATATTTGCATATAAATTTTAAATTCTATATAAATATATATTTTATTATAAAAATATAATTTCACATATTTTATAAAAAAGTGATTTTAATATTCATTAGAGGTAAAATTCATATGATTTATTATACAATAATTTATAAATTAGTATTATTATAAAAAATGTAATAAATCTTACAAGTATTAAATAGTTTTTATACTGCTAAACAACTTTTAATTAATAAAGAAAGTTAATTTAATTTGACTAAAATAGTAAAATTACACTTTAAAATTAGTAAATAAAAAAAAATAATAATTTGATATTTATAAAAAATGAAAAATGTAGATTTCTTTATATATATTATATTTATTGATTTTATTGAATAATTTTCAATTAATTTAGAAAATCGATTTCATTTGACCAAAGTGGTAAAATTATGTTCTGAAATTAGTAAATAAAAAAAAAAATTTAAAAGTTAGTACATTATAAAAAATATAGATTCTATTTCATTTGACCAAAGCGTAAAATACGCTTTAAATTAAAAAAAAAATTTAAAAGTACATATAAAAATAGTGATTTCTCTATACAAAAATATTAGTAAAAAAGGGGAAATCTAAATTTTAATCAAAATTTTTTTTATCAGTTTACTTTGCCAATTATGATCATGATAACAAAATTAGCTTAATAACCAAAAATCTTAAAATTATAACTTATACTTATGAAAATTAAGGAGGCAAAAAAGAGGAAAACGGATTAGTACTGTCTTCTAAACTTATTTGGATACGCTTTATTCCCAATACTCATTGTTCAATTACTATTTTTTCTAATGGGAATAGGACGGGGTTAGTCTTACTGCTCATATATACTTTGCAAGAACTACCTTCACAACCTACTATTAATTTACTAATACAAGTAGTTTTAATTTTGTTAAGCAATTTTTAATTAATTTAGAAAGTTAATTTCATTTAACCAAAGTGGTAAAATTATACTCTGGTTATTTTATTTATACAGTATAGTAAATTAATCTATACTGTAAAAATATAAATATTTCTTAATACCATACAATGCAAATTAATGCCAATTATAGACCATTATAAAAAAGGGCAAAAGTTTGATTAAAAAAAATTATATAATATATACAGTATATTCAATAATATTAACTTATTACAGTTAATTTACATTATAACAAATTTGATGTCTATGCTAATTTGACATTATTATGAAAAAATTCACTAATACTATAATGAATTTTTTTAACTTATATAATGAATTTTTATTAAAAATTCATTATCGCAATTTTCAAATTACTAAAAACAGTTTAAATAGGAAAATAAAATAATGATTTTTTTCAAAAACTCACGAAAACAGTAAATTTTATTGTATTTTGGAAGGAGAAGGTGCGATTATAACATGAAAACCTTAATTTTAGGATGAAAAATCCAACTCTTAGGTAAGTTTACTTATAGAGAACTTTTAGGTTACACAAAATCTCAAAAGTCGCTTATATGCAAACTTACCGAAAAATTAAGTTTTCTGCTCTAAAATTAACATTTTCAGGTTATAATCACACCTTCTCTATCTAAAAATGCAATAAAATTTACTGTTTTCGTGAGTTTTTGAAAAAAAACATTTTTTTTTTCTCAATAATTCGAAAATTGCAATAAATATTTTAAAGTAAATTTATATAAATAAATGCAAATTATAATATATTTAAGGGAAAGATCGCCATTCAGCAGGATAAAATCGTCAAAATTCTATAATTAAATTTACGGGCTTTGTATTAATAAAAAAACCGTTTTTTGGAATGCCGCGTTCTTTATTATAAGTTTTTTTCAATAAACCAAAAAAAGACAGTATAAAATAATTTTTCTGGCTGAGAGGGATATTTACAAGATCAATATTATGGTATATGTACATAAATACCATTAGAAACCATTTAATTTTTTAAAAAACACTATTTTTTACATAATTTATAAAGAAAAGGACCAAAACCTATTAAATTAACGAAAAAAATGATCTATTAACATCCTTAAATATAAAAAAACTATTCACATGTCAGAGTCCCAAGGTACCTAAAACTGAGATCTACTGAAAAAAAAACAAACATGTTAGTAATTAAAAATTTTTATTAACAGCCTTAAAAAATTCTATTCGCATAGTTACTTTAAAGTAATCCAAAATTTAAGACGTATAGGAACAAAATCTACAAAAAAAACAAAAGGAATATTAGTAACTAATAACAATTTTCACTAAAAAAGGTATGTTTACTTACCTTTCCAAGAATTCCAAAGCACTCAAGTCCAAAAAAATGAAACCTAAAAAAAAAAAAATAAAAGGAATATTATTAAAGCCATACTGAGACTACTAAGACTCCTAATTTTAAGCCTAAATAACTAAAATAAATGGAGAAGATAAATATATTTTCACTATTAAGAAACAAGAAAATTACCAATAAATAAATTATAAACTAAAATTTATAAATTAAATAAAACTAAATAAAAATAAAATATAGGTTAAAATATTTTACTTAACGTACAAGCCTATTAAAATAATAGCTGGAATGGCGCGTTCTTCCAGAGTAAAGTCAAAAAGTTTGAACTTTGATGACGCTAAACTTCGTGAGTGGCTTGGCTAGGATTGACATTATCCGTTACCGCATTCAGCATTTTTAATTAATAATCATTTAAGAAGACGTCACCTTAACAAAAACTGCGTACTAGCCATTTTTAGTAATAATTTGCATAAATCGGCATTATTAAATTTCTCTCGTTAAGTGCCGATTTCTCCCTTAAATATAATACAATTATTATATTATTGTCCAGAGCAAAGCGAAGGACTATATATGTTTATGAACCTTAATGACATATTGGATCACGTGGCGATGTCCGTTTGTCTGCACGCGTCATTTCTGATTGGTCCACACAGATTGTGTCATTGAAATTTTGTACTACTTCAAAAATAAACAAGTGTAATAATCATAATAAGTTTATGATAAACATGATTATCTGATAATCTCTTTTTTTGTTTGGTTTCGTCTAGAGAGTATATTTTTTTTTAATTGACTTCAAAGGAATGTTTTTGTTTTATTTCTTATTCTTTTTCTAGGGTTTCTGGATTTCTTGTACATACTAGACTTTAAAGGTAAATTAGGAAGTAGAGGGTTTTTTATTTGTTTAGCTTTAAAGAAACGTTTCTAACGTTTCATTTCTTACTTTTTTCCTAGGGTTTCTGGATTTCTTGTATATACTGGACTGGTAAGTTGTTTTTTTATTTGTTTTGCTTTAAAGAAACGTTTCTAACGTTTCACTTATTATTATTTCTGGGACACGGGATTTTTGTACACGCCAGATTTTAAAGGTAAATTGGCTTTTCTTATTTGTTTGACTTTAAAGAAACGTTTCTAACGTTTCATTTTTTACTTTTATCCTAGAGTTTCTGGATTTCTTGACTGGTAAGTTGTTTTTTATTTGTTTGCTTTAAAGAAACGTTTTTAACATTTCATTTTTATTTTTTTTATCTAGGAACGCGGGTTTTTTGTATATGCCGGACTTTTAAAGGTAAATTGTGAAGAGGGGCTTTTCTTATTTGTTTAACTTTAAAAAAATGTTTCTAACGTTTCATTTTTTATTTTTTTAAGGGACGCCAGATTTTTTGTACAAATTGAATTTTTAAAGATATTTGGATTTTTGTACAAAATCTTTCGCTCCGGACTTACAACGATTTCCGTTTCCTAGTAAATTATTAAGATTCATTTGTCTTGCAAAAATAAAATGTTATTTTAACATCTCCTTCTTAAGTTTTTTAATGCATCTTATTTCTTTTTTTTTTCATATTGAATTTATCCTCTTGTTGCTCTAAATATAAAATTACCTTATTATAATATTTAATGACTTCACTATGAGTAATAAATAGATGGTAAAGAATCAGAATTTAATTCTTCTACCTCTTGTTTATGATTATTGGAAAGAACTACTTTTAAAATTTCTTTATTAAATATTATTTCTGTAAGTTCAAATTCATTATATTAAATAAATTCATCAGCAGTTAAAGGATTTTTAAGATTAAGTTTATCAATTAAATCTTGAACTTCTTTCAACTTATTTGTATATATTAGAAAAACTTGTATTTTAGCACAGAATTGGTCTGTATCAAAACTATTAAGAAAAAAAGAAAATAAGATTTTTTTGATTCTCCCTTACCTCAATTATAAAATTCTGGTCGTGATTTTTTTTCTGGAAATTCTACATAAAAAAATAAATTATTAAATTTATCAAATAAAAAATAACAAAACGTCCTTTACCTTGATTACAAAAATCTGGTCATATTTTTTAATCCGACAATCTTACAAAAAAGAAAAATTAATTAAATTAATTAAATTTATTGAAAAAATTAACGAAAAACTTTCACCAGTTCTCCTTTACCTTAATTATAAATCTGGTTATGTTTTTCGTTCAGTATTACTACAAAAAATAAAAAATAAATTAGTTAAATTTATTAACATAAAAAAATAACAAAAAACCTTCCCCTCAGTGGCTCAGCCCCTTATCTTTCACTTAAATTCCTAAAGTCCAGTCATGTTTTTCATCCGCAATCTTACAATAAAGAAAAAATAAATAAATTTATTAAAATAGATCTTTCTCCAATCCTTCTTTACTTCAAATTCAAAGAGTTCAATTATGCTTATTGTCCGGCAACCCTACAAAATGAAAAAAATAAACTATTAACATTTTTTTTTAAAAAACTTTTTCCTTAGTTCTTTACCTTAATTTCAAAAACCCAGTCATAATTTTTGTCTGGAAATCTTTAATACAGCGAAAAAAGAGATCATCAGATGATTCATATTATACAATCTGTCTGATAATCTAACTTTCCTGTACTGGATTTGCATAAATCATTGACAATTCGATAAATTTGGCAATTTTGGCTGTATAAATTCAATACGACTGTAAAAATACAATATGGTATTGCATCAGTATTTTTACAGACATAATGTTAAAACTGTAATTAATTCACAGATAAATATATTCATTTCATCTTTACTTTCAGGTAGGTTCTTATTTTTTGTTCTTTTTTTTCATTTTCACTTTGTTCTAATTTTGTTTCTTTCTAGATCCTGGTTCTTTTGCATTTCAGCTCTTTGGTTCAAAGGTAAGTCTTTTTTTTTCACTTTTTTTGTTTCATTTCATTGCTTTTTTATTCTTTTCATTCTAACCAACTCTCTCTATTCTTAGGTCCCAGTTTTTTAGTATTTTGGCTCTTCAGTTCAAAGGTACGTCTTTTTTTCTCATTTTTTTTTATTTCATTTCTTTGTTCTTTTCGTTCTTTTTGTTTTAACCAACTTTTTTCTGTTCTTAGATCCCGATTTTTTAGCATTTTGGTTCTTCAGTTTGAAGGTAAAACTTTTTTTTCATTTTTTATTTTGTTTCTTTGTTCTTTTTATTCTTTTTATTCTAACTAACTCTTCTTTGTTTTTAGATCTTGGTTCTTTAGTATTTCAACTCTTCGGTTTGAAGGTATGTCTTTTTTCACTTTTATTTGTTTTATTTTATTACCTTTACGTTTTTTTGTTCTAATCAACTCTTCTCTCTGTTCTTAGGTCCCAGTCTTTAGCATTTTAGCTCTTCGGTTCAAAGGTATATCTTTTTTATTTTTTTTTGGTTTGTTTTTTTTTTTTTATTTTTTTCATTCTAACCAACTCTTCTTTCTTCTTAGGTCCAGGTTTTTTCTTCAAAAACTTTGGCACTTTGGTTCTAAAGTGGATTTTTCTCTTTGTTTATATTTGTTTTCTAACTTATTTCCTTTTAGGTTCCAGTTCTTTCTTTGGCTACTTTAGCACTTTGGCATTTCAGTTTCACATACAGGTGGGTTCTTTTCTTTTTTTATTTTCTAAATTCATTTCTAATTTCTTTTTCTTTTTTTCTTTTTTTTTGTTTTTTTTTTGTTCCTTTGTTTCTCTTTTTCATTTTTTCACTGCGCTTTTTTTTCTTTTTTTTTTCTTCAATACCCAAAAAAAAAGAAGAAAGGAAATGATATGAAAAAAATTATTAAAAAAAACAAATGCTGACGTGTTATATATATATAAATATCAAGATCAGATTTTTGTACACAATGTGGTCACACAATTGTAAATGGTTATTTATGTAGGTGGTCTAAACATAACGTCCATGTGATTGCAATGTTTTTTAAATATTAGATATCCTTTTTGATAAAACTTCAGGGTCTTCATTTGGGATGCTGTAATTCATTCAGTTTATATATAATTTACTTTATTTTACTTATAATTATGGCAGCTTAAAATAATTTAGGCAATATATATAATTTTAGTTACGCTTTTCTAAAGTTTAAAATTTAAATAAATTATAGATTAATTTACATTCACCTTCAGTGAATTTTACTGGGATAGATCTGCAATGCATTAAAATTTTAAATTTTACCCTGGTAAAATTTATCAAGTAATTTTATATTACACAAACATGTAGTAGTTGTAACATATATTTTGTTTTTTTGCTTTTTGTAGTATTATTTCCAAAATGGCTGGAATTTCTTAAGGTAAAATTTTTTTATTACTTCACTAATTTGATGTTTTTTTTCTCTTATATTAATTTGTTAACTTGTTTTTCAGAAAACAACTTCAAATAACTTTAAGAGGTTCAAGGTAAGATCTATTTTTATTACTAGTATTTTTGCTATTTTATTATTTTCTTTATTGAAAATGATACTAACAGTTTCTTTTATTTTTTATCATCACTTTATTCTCTTTTCATTTTCACACCTTTTTCATTTATTTTCTATTATTTTTTTTGCTTCTTTTGTTTTTTATTATTTCATTATTCCCTTTGCCTCCATTTTATTTTTCTATCATTTCCTTTGCTTCCATTTTATTTTTAATTATCTTTTTTGTTTATTATCGTCACTTTTATTCCCATATCATTTTTCATTACTTTATATTATTCCATATCATTTTTCATTACTCCATATTAGTGTTGTGCCCCAAGTTGACGATTGCTCCAAATCAATGATCGGCCTAAATTATCAGCCCATCTTTATAATGCCTCAAGAATTTTCAAAACATCACTTTTCACATATAGTAATCATCGATGATTATCATCAATTTGGAGCATATTGAGATTTGGGGCACAACATTAGTACTTCATATCATTTTTTTCATCACTTCATATTGCTCTATATCATTTTTCATCATCTCATATTACTCCATATCATTTCATATCGTTCTAAATCATTTTTTATCACTTTATATCACTCCATATTATCTTTCATCATTTTATTTTGTTTTGCAACATTCCATTTCATTTTTATCATCTTATTTCGTTTACATCATCCTATTATTCTATTTCATTTTTTATTATCTCCATCATTCTATTTCATTTTACATCATTCCATTTTACTCCCATTTTTGTTTTTCATTATCTTTTCACTTCAATTTATTTTTTACATTGTTTTTTTCCATTATTCATTATTCATTTCATCCCTTTTTTATATATTCATTTTTTTTCTGTCATGAAATTATTAATTTGTTAACTGAATTATAAAGGATTATATATTTTATGCATTACTGTAGAATTTAAATTAATAAAAAACCTAGATTAAATGGTTAGTGGATGGATGTAATAGTTTAATTAAAGTTATGTAAATATTCTTGTAATTTAAAAAGAAACTTTTCATTAATAAAACTTTAAAAGTTCATTCTTAAATGGTTAATAGAAAAAACTTTTTTTACATGTTTTTATTCAACCATAAAAATTTAAAGTTATGTATTTATTTTATTTATTTTATTTTTATTTTATTTTATAAATAAAGACTGTTTATATAAAAATATGTGTAGAATCCTAAATGAAGTAATTAATCTAACCACTCAAAAGAAGTCCAAAGTAAGGTGTGCAGGCCTGACTGCAACTCAAGCTATGTATTTACAGAACTACTATTCTACTCCACCAAAGCACTTTTGGTTAAAAAAAAAATAAAAAATTTCTGCCTAGTTATAGAAAAGTAAAAACTGAACTAGATTCTGAAGAAATACTAAAATTTCTGCTAAAACCTTTTTGTTTATTGGACTTCGATTTCTAAAGCTTGGGATCCTTCAGTGGGTCTTTTGTAGGGGTGGCTTATTCATTAGTATTGGTGAGGATTTGTGATCCTTCTTCTTAGGTTTAACATTACCTGATTGTTGTCCAGCGTTTCCAGACTTCTTGTTAGGAACGTTCTTTACCTTTAGCTTATTTAATGCTTTCTTCAAGTTAGGTATAAAGTGTTGACGGTCTGGAAAACTTGTGATTTATCTAAGGCCTTGAGTGTAACCTTTCAATTCTCAAAATAACCCACAAGCTTTCTCTTTTCTTTACTTGTTTGAATGATTTTAAACACATTAGCACTGCATGTCATTAAAAATGTTGTAGGTTTACAGTCTGCCCACAAGGTAACTATCATCATTTCTTTCAGAATATCATGAATAATGGCTAGGAATTTTTCTTACTGTTTTCTTTCTTAGAGATTTCAACTTGTGAGAAATCATCTCTCAGGTGTACCTCCCAGAACTTTCAAACTGGGGAAGGGTGAATGAGTCAAACTATTTTAATTGCAAGAGTCTGATATTTGTATTGTTATTTTACTGACAACTTAATAGTTTTGCCTCAAAACATTAATTCTTCTAAGATTTTCTTAATGTTCCAGGTATATGGAATATCATATACAATAAAATCTCTGATTTGCTCTTGCTCATCTTTAACTTCTTTGTATCTGGTCAGTATGTGAGTAACCTCAAGTACAGATATTTTCATCCCCTTTTAGGGTTTTTGAGCTGTTGTTTGTGCATCAGAATTTGTTGTTGTTGATTGGCTCTTGATTTGTTTATCATCTATAACATGCATCTTTTGTTTATCTTTCTTCTGGAAAGTTTCAGACATCACAGTTTAATCAACAGGAGTCATTTCCACATCAGATAGTATATATACGCAGGTAGCAAATTATCCCATAATCTGGACAAAGTATAAAGAGCTATAGAAAATATAAGTGAAAGGATAGTAAGTTGTATATTTGTCACCTTCACTTGTTGAGCAAAGTTATTTGGGTTGGTAGACTTGCCAAACATATCTACTATAAGTGTTGCTTTGTCCATAGCTTGTAGACTCTTATCTAGAAAACCATTTTCAACAAATTGTTTAAGCTAAAAAGTAACATTTTCTAAAAATGATTCCCTGTTGTTTAAAATAAACTGTAAAAGTCTTTTTCAAATGTTGTTCCAACTGTATTTTATGAAAAAATTTTTAAATAAAGTAAAAAGTTTATAAAAAATTTTTGCTAAAAATGTAAAAGGACGACTGATCTGGAAGGTATATTTATGAGATGGTTTCCTGCAAATTGGAATCTCTAAAAAAGAAAACAATGAGAGAAATTCTGTAAACTAACTACATTTTTAACGACGTGTGATGCTAGTATGTTTAAAATAATTCATACAAATAAAGGAAAGAGAAAACTTGTGAATTATTTTGAAAATTGGGAAGTCACACTTAAGGTCTTAGATAAACCGCAAGTTTTTCTGACTACAGAAAAAAAATTGAAATGGTGTTGACGCTCATCTAACTTGAAGAAAGCGCATTACTGAAAGTCTGGATCAGTTGAATAACAGTTAGGTAATGTTAAACCTAAGAAGAAGAATCAGAAATCCTTGCCCAATGCTTTTAAGCAAGCCATTCCTACAAAAAACCCATTGAAAGATCCTGCACCCCAGAATTTGAAATCTAATGAATAGCATTACTATAGAATTTAGTTTAGTTTTTACTTTTCTATTTTATTTTTGTAGCTGTATAATTACTTTTAGTTGACCAAAAACTCAGTTAAAGTATTGCTTTGGTGGAGTAAAATAGTTGTTTTATGAAGATGTAGCTTGAGTTGTGACCAGACCTGTGCATTTTTATGAGACAAGGTCAAGTGACTACTTCGGGCTTCTCTTAAATGGTTGGGTTAATTACTTCATTTAAGATTCCACACATATTTTTATGTAAATATTCCTTATAGATATAATGACCCCAGTATTGGACTTTATTAATAAAAATAAAAAATTAAATAAAAAAAATTTTTTTTAGAATATGTGCATAAATGGCAATACTATTTGTAAAGCTCCTTTATTCCTTCCAGAGTTCCACAGACATAAAATATAGTAGAGGCCTGGCATAGGCATTAGAATATTATAGTTTGTGAAAACTATGTTGGTGTTTATATGATAATTCAGGAATTACAAAAACAAATTGAATGTATTGTATTATTCATGATGAAAAAAAACTACCAACAAAAATGACAATTATTAATAATAGAGAAAACCACTCATTATTTTCTTCAGAAAATTGCACATAGCCTTTCATTGTAATTTTCTTACTAATGATTTAGGTTTAGATATTGGTTAATTTTATTTTATATTGCTTTGATTAAATTTATATATACAGTCAGAACTCGATATAATGAACCCTCCGTTCAAGCTATCTTGGGTCGTTATATCAAATATTCAATAAATCAAATATTTCTATTATACCGATTGATATATTAAAAAGTATAAAAACGGTATATCTAAAAAAGTATATCAATATAAAGTCAAATTTTATCACCTTAAAATGTATTTATAATACCAATAGTTCAATACAATGTTATCATACAGAATCTTGTAAATAGATGCACCGAAATTGAGAATCGGTGGTCTGCTGCGTTGAATAATGCCGGCCGAGACTAAGTTAATTCCGGCCAGAATTAGTATGGTATCAGTTTATCGCGAATAAATAAGTATGACTGGTTTTATGATTAACTTCGTTATATGTAATATCGCGAAATTTATAATAAAGTCGGTATATAGTGATATAATTAATTATAGATGGTTTTGGTTTAAGAAAAAAGTTCGTTATGGGCCAAAATTGGTTTATCCCGAATCGTTATATCAAGTTATGACTGTAATATACATGCTGCCCAAATTATTTTGGGATGCCATAATTATAATTTGGGATGCTGTAATTCATTTAGTTTATATATAATTTACTATGTAAAGTGCCAAAATAATTTGGGATGCCATAATTGAATTTGGGATTTTACTTATAATTATGGCAGCCCAAAATAATTTGGGTGGCATGTATAATATATAATAAAGTTTATAGCAATATATTTTATAAAATTAAATAATTCAATTAAATACTAATATTTTACAAAAATGGTATAAAGTTAAATATATAGCATTAGTATTTTTACTAAAATAAATAACAAAATTTTGCAAGTTGATATGAAAATATTTTGTAAAAAAAAATTTCAGGATTTTATAATAACTGTTAGGATTTTGATAGTTGGAATTATGTGTGTTGGAATTTTGTATGTAATTAAAAAATAATTTAGTAGGATTTAATATATACAATACAAGAATGATTCTTTTTTAGTTACAAATTAGATTACTGAATGCTAAGAAATTTACAAAATTTTTGGTAGTATTGTTGATGTAATACATCTTTTTTCTAAACAAATGAAATTTTTTGCTAAATATGATACCTTGTCATCTCTTTTTTTATTTATAACTTCCTTGTTAAACCTATAATTCTCATTCTTATATTTTATTGGTTGATCTGTAACATTAAATTGAGAATTTCCTGAAACAGCACATTCCAGAATCCATCATTTTAAATTTTGAAGAGAACATTTTTACTTTTCTATTTAGATTTTGTAGCTAAATAATTACTTGTAATTAGGCAGAAATTTTTTTACCTTTTTTTTAACTGAAAACTCAGCTAAAGTACTACTTTAGAGAAGTAAAATAGTTGTTCTGTGAAGACGTAGCTTGAGTTTACTGGTCAAAAACTAGGCAAACGTGGCATAGTAGCCTTTATCTTTATTAAATTTATTCGAACTTTACAATTTACAAAAAATAAAAAGAAAAATATAAAAATAAAACTAACTAAAAACAAAGCTATATAGTCTCCTAAGAAAAAATAAAGTAAAAAATTAATCTAAAAAAAAGAAAAATCGCATTATACTAAATTTTCCCAGATCTTCCCCTTGATATATTCCAACCAAAGTAGTAGCAACTATGCTAACAAAATAACGAATAGCGCGTCCACTATAAAAATCGACACTCCATCCTGCAAAAGCTGTTATTAAGTAGCATCGTTAGACAACCCATAAAACCTGAAAAGTGATTAAACCAAGGCAAACCATATTTCATCGAGTTCTTCAACCAATCAGTTCCGGAGTCATGTGAATCGTGTAGGCTCGGAGGTGGTAAAGATGAATAAGGTGTGTACATTGACACAGGCAAATTAGATGGCCTTGGAGTAGTTTTCAACTTGTAAGTAATGTTCATCGCGTTTTCCCATCTACCTTTATCATAAGAACGTGGATTCCAAATTCGTCTTCTGAATTTTCGAATAAAATTGTTGTGAACAGCAGCGATAACCTTCAACGCAGAATTTCTTGGGATGGACAAGTAAGTCAACAAAGAGTTTGGGTAAACAACCACGCACAAGAGCATAGGAGGACCAATTTGTAGAAGAAAAGGACCAACAAGAAAGAGAGGTCAGTTTAGTAATAAATGGAGTTGGATCAATATCAGCCAATTTTCCGGCTTCTTGAATTTTAGAAATCAAATGATTCTGATAAGATTGGAGAATTTGTTGCATATGCAAATGACATTTTTTGCACATAAAAAGGTGCATCAAGTCTTCCATGCGGTCGATACAGGAACGGCAAGTTAATTCGTCCAAGTATAAGTCCAGACGTGCTCTTTTCAGCTTTTCCAACGTGGGTAATTCATCCAGGAAAAGTTTGAATTTGAAGGTTCGATGCCGTGAAGCATGTTCAAAAGTGAAAAAAGCGTCATGAGAAGGCTCAAGTTTCAAAGTAAACCAAGTAAGAGCCCAATCAACAATATAATCTATGTTAAAAGATAAAAGAGAAGTGAATTGAAAACGCGTTAATTGTAATAAATCGCACATTAACTGCGTTTGATAGTATTGCTTGAGGAGATGTCATGAATTAAACTCGCAAACAACATCATTATCATAGGTTAAGACAAAATCATGGGCGGAGGCAAGATCCGAGCCAGAAATCAAAATACTGGACGAGGAAGTATGAGCAGTATTGGCTAAGAAATCGGCAAAGTCATTCAAATAATTGCCGGAGTGTGCTTTCACTTTAATGGGAAGGACAGTTAAGTTTTTGGAAGAGATGGTACGTTCAATAATAGCCCAGAGTTCAAAGTTCGTAGTTTTGTAATAGAGTCGGCTATTAGAATAAATAGAAGAAGAGCAACCACGAAGGCCATCAATGGCAGTTTGCGAGTCAGTATAAATAGTAACTTCTGAGTTGCAAGGAGAAATGGTTAAAACGGCATAAATAGCAGCAGCTTCAGCTCAAGAGGAAGAAGGATTATCCTGGATAATGCCATGTACATAAGTAGCAATAGAGTTGGGAAAGCCAGCATCTGGTACAATTTGCATCCAAGACCAGCCCATAGAAACGTCAGTAGTTCCTAAGTTGATAAGAGACCCATCGGTAAAAAAGATATAACGTGAATCCGCAGTAGGAGTTAATGGGGAGTTAGCAAAAACAGCAGCAGCTGAGGACTCAATAGTGGTAGAAGTAATTGGAGCCACAATGGCATCTTCAGGAGAAAAATCAGGAACAATGTCCCATCTATTATAATGAAGACGAACACCATCTTCAATATCAGCCCAAGTAAGAAGGGAAGTCACTGCAGTAGTATTGCATCTAATCCGTTCAATAATAGTAAATAGGATGAGCGAATGTTGTAGAGAGACGTTCGGTGTGCAACAAGTTAATTCAGCATTCCGCTTTTTCGAAGGAGGTAAAGGGACATGAGCAGCACATCCAGGGCAAGGAGTAAGCTTAATGATATTGCCAGGCAAAGATTCGCAATTAGCAGAAATCCAATGTACAATGGTGCAGGTACCCTGTCCCGCTTGGACTAACAGTTGTTTACCGAAGATGGGAGAACCAAAATTGTCCAACGTGACAATCCAGTTCATGGTAGTAGGAGGAGAAGAAAGACAAGATTCAAGCTCTAAATATGAAGAATCATCCGCAGATATAGGCAGGATATATTCATCGACTAGACAATTATTAGAGTCGGGAATGGTAGTTTGTCGCTGGATATCTTTATACCAATAAGGAATGTGACCATAGCCGCGTTTTCCAATCAAATTTTCATAATAGGCCTTCCAAGAAATTAAATGGGTGCCTTGTGGAGTAACAAGCTGAGATAGATAGAACAGCTGTCACTTACGCAAGATGGAGTAGTAAGCCTTAAAAGCTTTAGGTGACATGCATTCGAATAAGATAAATTAGGGAGCTTTGACAGTTAAATTTGGAGTAACCGGAAGGGAGTAGAATTCAAAAGAGCAATAGTGCATGCAATATAATCCTTTTTGAAAGAAGAGAGAGGACCATATAGACCAGTCCTTAATCAAAAAAGGAGAAATAGGAATCAAAAATAAAAATTGAAGTAAACGCATTCTATATATAAAAAGAAATTGCATAAAGGAAGAATAAGAATTAGCCATTAAAAATAAATTAGTAATATGACATTGTCGTTGAAATAGGGTTGGGAAGATAACGGGAAAAATTAGCTTTGTATTTCACTACAGATCGAATACTTCTCATTATTAGGTGGCAGTCAGATTCTGACAGGTGGGTAACTTGCATCCGATATTCAAGGATGGCATTGTGTAAATACACAACTTGTTTGGCAGAGAGCTTTGCAGGTCAGATTGTCATGGCGAAGGAATCACATTCGCGTTTGAGTTGTTTCCTAACGAAATCTTTGGAACTTTTAATGTTAAACTTAAACACCTAAAAAACGAAAAGAAGTCATCATAAAGATAGGAGTAATAATAATAGAAGGAACTCTATTTAAAGAGGATAATTCTAAATTAAAAATAACTGGGGAAAGAGTGGAATTGGAAGTTAAAGGTAACGAATTGGTAATCAATACATATTTGTTGTGATTAGCAGAAGTGTTAAAATTCTTCTGTAATGGATAACATAAATTCCATGCCAGCTTTTGACGAGGAAATAAGAGTCAAATTATCCATAAACACTAAATTATTAATGCATAAATCAGGGGAGGGTACTTGAGACGCAATTAAGGATGGTGCTGAAAGAACATAAGGGTCCTTCAATTCATTCTTCAAAACAGTGAGTAAAGGATCAATATAAATAACCCACAGAAGAGGAGAGATAACTTCGCCTTGGTCAATACCAATGCGAACCCTATAAGCAGGAGTAGATCCATGAGCAGTGAAAACGCTATTAGTGCGTTTCATGAAAGTGAAAGGATAAATTTGACTGCAGAAGCAGGAAGGCATATACGTTCAAGAGCGAAACGTAACATTGTTAGGTCGACTGAGTCGAAAGCTTTAGAGATATCTTGGGAAAGAATCCAAAGTGGATTTTTGTTGACATCGGCATCATGGATAATAGATTCTAGAGTAATAATAGGGTCGTGGCAAGAACCACCAGGTAGACTAGCGAAGTTACCACCTTTAAGGACATCATGTGAAGCCAAAATAGAAGAAAGGCAATTATAGAAAAGTTTGACAAGAGATTTTCTAATCACTTCAAGTAAAGTGATGGGTTGAGTGTTTTTTAATTGACACTTCCATTCGTGAGGTTTGGGAATGGGAAAGACCATTGCTTGACGCCATAAGTCGGGAATATCAGCTTTGGAGAGGCATGATTGAATTAGAATAAGGAGTAAAGCTGAGGTATGAGATCCAAGATGTTTGAGCATTTCGTAAGTAGTGGGGATACAGTGGATAACCATTCGTCAAGGGTAGGGGGATTTATTATAGAATCGTAGATGGAGGAGGATACATCATCTATAGGTTGATAGGCAGAAGACCATCTATCAGGTAATGCATCGATAGAAGTAGGAGGAGTGGACTTTATAGGCACAAAGTTTTGAAAATGGTTAACAACAGCATCATCTATGTCCTTAGGATCAGTTAAAAGCTGAGGCCGAGTAGGGTGGTCAAGAATAGAGCTCCGCATGGGTCGGGTCGGTCGGGTTACCTGGTTAACCTGAACCGAAATTTTTTTTCAGGTCAGGTCGGGTCAGGTAAACCGTTCTGACCCGACCTGACCCATTTGACCCGAAAGTATTCGGGTCACTTCGGGTAACTCGGGTTACCCGAAGTTTTATTATTAAATATTGTAAAAAAACGTTTTGTTTTACTTTTGTTTTTATATATAAAACGCCAAAACTATTTATTTCAGTGTTTTTCCTTTTGATTTTACATGTAAAAATGCTGAAACTGATAGTTTCGGCGTTTTTTTTCGATTTTACATGTAAGAACGCCGGAATAATTAGTTCTGGCATTCTTCTTTTTGATTTTACATGTAAAAACGCCGAAACTGGTAGTTTCAGCGTTTTTTTTTTTGATTTTACATGTAAAAGCACCGGAATCATTAGTTCCGGTGTTTTTTTTTGATTTTACATGTAAAAATGCCGAAACTGATAGTTTCGGCATTTTTTTTTGATTTTACATGTAAAAATGCCGGAATCATTAGTTCCGGTGTTTTCCTTTTTGATTTTACATGTAAAAACGCCGGAATAATTAGTTCTGGTGTTTTTCTTTTTGATTTTACATGTAAAAACGCTGAAACTGATAGTTTCGGCATTTTTTTTCGATTGTACATGTAAAAACGCCAGAATCATTATAAGTTTTGGCGTTATTTAATTTATTTGACCCAAATATATGTCAGGTCAACGGGTCAGGTCGGGTACCGACCAGCACTGACCCGACCCGTGTCAGGTCATGAATTTGATGACCTGACCTGAATATTTCGGGTCAACCCGTCGGGTCACCTGATCTGTCGGGTCAGGTTGCGGAGCTCTAGTCAAGAAAGACATGATCCAAAGTGATACAGCGACAAGAGCGAGAAAGCGCTGAATCGATAAAAGAAGAAAGGTCAGTTTCAAAGTTATTATTTCTATCATCCAAACGAGCACGGATGGAGGAGTCTTGAAATTTTTTTTCTTGAAGCAAGTGAAATCCCTGTAAGGATTTGGAGATATTGGATAAAACATCAAGAAGTGATTTAAAATCATCTTGTTGACATGATGAGAGAGATGAAGGTAGAGTAGGAATGAAAGTAAACACTTACTTATATAAGTGAAGAATGTTTTGAAGTCTAATCAAATGAATGGACCATTTGTATTCGTGAACAGTAGAATAAATTGAAGGATATTTGCGCAACAGACGTATTGAATGCATTAGGCGATTTAAAAACCGATAATGTCGGGTTAAAGTTTCCAAATCTTTAGGGACCTTACTGGTCAAAAACTAGGCAAACAAGGCATGATATCCACAAACTTTATTTAAAATAGTGAATTTCAATATTAACTTACAAACATTAAAATAGCACGATATAAAAGTAAGAGCAACATAACAGTATCACTACAGACTATTCAGAGAATAAACTAAAGTAAAACTAAAGACTATAAACTGAATAACCCAAAGCATCATTCCCAAAGCTATATTTTAAACCAAGTAAATGCTACTGTACGTAAGATTTACTTCCCACCTAACCTTCATAAAGAACGCTAAACAGGATTGGACAACCGGTAAATCTAAACGTGCCATTAATCCTTACATAAAATTTTGTAAGGGGAGTAGAACAAAAGTTAAACTATGAAGAATAACTATGTAAAAAGGAAAGGAATACTCATAGGATAAACCTAATTAAGTAAAGATGAAATTCAAAGAAAATAAAAACAATACACATAAAAAGAAAACCATAGATCGGATTATAAAAGAAACAAACAAAAACCATAAAACACCACTACAAATAATGGAAAAATTTAAAAACAAAAACAAAAACAATAGCCGTTACAAGCTCTTGGCCCTCAATACCATATCACGGTTATTCTCAGCGATCAAAGACGGATTTTTCAGTATGAAAGAACTGTTGGTCTTTAGCAAAGCTTAAAATAGAACGCAACTTGGAGAACCCTTCCCCGGCATCGACTACAAAAGGTTAGTAAAGAACAAAACCATTTCAATATCGGCAGCAGAGATAATAAAACCAAAAGGAGAATTCATATATAATCCAAATCGAAGTCCAGGAATTTGCCCAAAATATTGAAAACGTGATCAAATATAAATTAAAATGAACAATGTATATACGTATATAAGAAATGGAAGATCAATCACATGACTATAATGATCATTTGGAGGGGGTAAATCAATTTTGGTTTATTTTTCAAATTTCCAAAATGCGCAGGAAGGTGGCGCAGGAAAAAAAAAATAACGAAAATAAAATAAAGATAACGACAGAAAGAATAAACCAAAATATATACAAGGTACGGAGAAGACCAAAAATAATGCCAAAGACATATAAGGTAGGGAGCTCAAAGAGAACCAAAACTCAGCACACACACTTCATCAACTGGTAGTAACTTCGTTGGTAAGAACCTCTTCCAAAGACAAAGGTCCGGCTTGCGAACCGCTTGGCCAGTTAGCTTTAAAAATATATAAAAAAAACTTTTAAGATTTCTCCCAAAATATTTACCTCTTTAATCCAAAACTAGTAGAAGGAGTTTCTAGAAAAAAAAGGAAAAAATATTATAAAGTTAAAAAAACAAAAGAAAAACTTTACAAAATCCAGAATACTTAATGATTTAACGAAAAAAAATTAACTGAAAAATAATTAATAATAAATATCAAATAGATTTTAATTAAACAATTAATCAATACATAATTTAAATTCGCTAAAACATCGTTATTAATATTTAGAGTTATTTATTTATTGAAAGATTTTTTTTGAATAATTTTGCTTTCTAAATAAATTTTTTCTATAAACTATATAAAAAAAATAAAAACAAAAAAACAGCTTCAAGTTGTATCTAATACAAAATAATTACTAATATACTTGCAAAAATTCTCAACTTACTTGATGTAAAAACTGGTTGAAAAGTTGATGAGGAAGTTGATGGGGAGTTTAATAGGAAGTTTACGAAAAAAAAAATTTTTTAACGTCATATAATCATGTAGCATAAGTGTTTATTAAATTATTGTCAAATTCCTTAATTTAGATGAAAAAACCTATTTATTCAACTCCTTAAATAAAAATAGAAATATATCAATATAAATAAATTACTTTAGATATTTAAACTTGCTTTTTTGAAAAATTCAAAATATCAAATTTTCAAATTAAAAATCATAGGGTGGTCTTACAATTTTGCAATCAGCTGTAAAATAAATATCATTGAAAACTAAAAGATAAACTTCAGTATCCGGATTTTGAAATATTCCAAGTATTACACCATGTTACTACTATATTACTAGAAGAAGCATATAATATTTCTTATTTTATTTTCAAGGAAATGGCCTTTGTATTTCAATAGATATAGCACGCAGAAAATGTGAAATGAACTTACAAATTATTAGAGTAGAAGAACTGACATTCCAAAAGTATCAACT
The DNA here is from genome assembly GCF_026210795.1 of Rhizophagus irregularis. Classification (NCBI taxonomy): domain Eukaryota; kingdom Fungi; phylum Glomeromycota; class Glomeromycetes; order Glomerales; family Glomeraceae; genus Rhizophagus; species Rhizophagus irregularis. Next base: position 2,478,877 of record NC_089430.1, on the reverse strand, counting down.
ATCCAAAATTACTAGATACACCGCTCAATATAAGCAAAATATAGTACGATAAGTTAGACAACCTGTGTTTAATAGAAATAAATAATTTTAATACTTTTTTTTTGTTTTTTCTTGTTTATAACCTTTAAATAAATTATTTACCAGCATATAAATAATATTTTAATAAAAAAATATCAATTTTGTGATTGTCCCACCTCTTGTATTGAATAATTACGGCATTTTTAAAGGCCAGAATCCAGCGTCACTAAAGAAAAAATTTTTTAACTAATCGTTCAATGTAAAAATTTTTGATGGATCTTGATTTCCTCGGGTTTAAGCAATTGGTTACACTATTTTTCAGCCGGGTTGTAATACAAATTTGGCTGGTTACTTTTTAGGTAATATCACCAATTTGTATAATAACGTAACCTTAAATGGCAAGTATATGTTGATCAAACTTGTGATATTAATATTTGATGATGCAAATTTATCATTCAATATACTCAGAACATTATTATATAACACTTAAAAAAAAAAAATTCTGGGCAAGGCAAATCAGCCCAAAAGCCATTTAAGGGATAATTAATTTGTAAAACCAGTTCCCCGAAATTTATTAGTAGTTTTCACTGGTATGGAGATGGATCACGAATTAAAAAAACTCTTTCTCCTTTTCATTTTTACGAAAATTTCTGCACTAAATTTTTTTAAATTTTTTCACTTTTATTAAAATTTTTTACATAAAATAAAAATGTCGAACATGGGAGACTCAGTTGAAAATTATTCTGAACATCCTGAAGCAGACTTTTTAGAGTTCGTTTCAGAAGAAGGGAAACGTTCTTATCCTATACAACATTTCAGCTTGGACAGTTTGTTGAGAACGGTTTCCTTAAAACTTTGTTTGATAAAAACCCACAGCAACCTGTAGATAAAGCACAGCTTTTAGTAGATATGTTTGGTGAGTCTGCCAACCTGAACAACTTCGCCCAACAGGCGGTGGTGATGAATATACAACCAACCACCCTTTCACTATTATTTTCTATAGCCCTTTATGCTTCATTCAGGTCGTGGAATAATTTTGCTACCCGCGCCTATATTAGATTTGGTGACATGGGTGACTCAGAGTCGGAATGTCCCTCCACTGATGACGAATTTGGATCTACGTTTCTATCAATTCCGAAAACTACACCAAAACCAGTACATGTTACACCCCCAATACTGCCAGATGTGAAAATGACCCCTGTTGATCAAACTGTGACACCTGAAACTTCCTGGAAGAAAGATAAACAAAGGGCAAAACCTGAGGCACAAACTCCAGACAAACAAAATACCCTATTTTTGGGGGCAAAAACTTCCACACCTGGGCTACACATATACTGAATGGATACAAAGAAGCCGAAGACGAGTCAGAGACATTATTGTATATGACATTCCGTATACCTGGGACGTTGAGAAAATCTTAGGAGAATTAACGTTATAGGGCAAAACTATTAAGTTGTCATTAAAACAGCAACACAAATATCAGACTCTTAGAGTCAAAATCATTTACCCTTCCCACATTTAACAAGTTCTGGATGACTGATCTGGGAGGTATACCTGTGAGATGGTTCCCTGCAAGTTGGACTTTATGAGAAAGAAAACAACGCGAAAAGTTCCAAGCTGTCATTCATGATATTCTGGTTGACATGACAATGGCTACCTTGTGGGCAGACCGTAAACCACAATCATTTTTAACGACGTGCGGTGCTAGTGTGTTTAAAATTATCCAAACAAGTAAAGGTAAGAGAAAGCTCGTAGGATATTTCGAGAATTGGGAGGCTACACTCAAAGCCTTAGGAACTCCACAAGCTTTCCGGGAGAATTCTCCGGAGTTGAAATGGTGTTGACACTCTTTACCTACCTTGAAGAAAGCACCAACCAAACAAAAGGCAAAGAATGTTCCTGACAAGAAGCCCAGAAAACCCACGCAACAGTCTGGTAACGTTAACCTTAAGAAGAAGGACCAGAAATCCTCAACTAGTGCTAAGAAGCAAGCCAAATCTACTAAAGACCCGTTGAAGGATCCCAAATCCCAGAAGTCGAAGTCTAATAAGAAGTCTAGGGATAAAGGAGGTAATAAGGATAACATGGTAGTTTTAGCAGAAATTTTATCCTTACTGCGAAAATTAGTCTAAGTATTCTCTCGGTTAACGCTGGGTGGTTGTCATTCTTTTTTTCTTAAAGATTTAGTAGTTATAAGAATAATAGATTTTATTTCAGAATAGGCAGAATTAATTTTTTTCTTTTTGACTGGAAACTCTCGCTAAATTAGTGTTTGAGTGTCTTTTTTTTTTGTTCTATCTGGTTCGTTCCTTGTGGAGCGAGGCTAGGCGACCCCTTCAATTTGTTCAAGAGGTTGGGTTAATCTTTAGCTTGGAATAATGGTTTTACTTTGTAGGTACATGTTCCTATGTATAGTGCAGCCCCAGTACTAGTCTTTATTTTAAAAATAAAAATAAAAATAAAATCACGAATTAAGTAATAATAATGTAAGTAATATAAATTAGATATCAACTAATATAAAATATTGTCACCTTTTCTTTTGTTAGCATCTATCTTTTTTTTAACACCACTTTTGTTTTTGCTTGACATTGGTACATTGTACTGGTAATTATTATAAAATCTTCTATATATAATTCCACAAGCTAAAATAATAAATTTATAATAATTAATAAAATGTACTAAAAAACCTTAATAAATCAAACAACTTACTGAAAAATAGCAGTCTTTAATCTTAGTCATGTTCCTTCTCTATTTATGTTCGCATGAGAACATTCAGATACAATGGAGTGGTCATCTACACATCATAATCCATTGACGAATAATTACAATTCAATGATGCCAATATCCATGGCGTTTGATATTCAGTAATCCAATCTATTTTTTAATAAAGATTTGATGATTAATTTTTTTTTTTTTTTAATACTTTATTATAGATGCGATCATATCCTATTATAATCACGCTTACTTACATATATAAACTTACAAAATATAAGATAAACAAATACATATAAGAATTAAGCATTATGAAACAAGACTACTTTTCATAAAGAACAAGTCGACCTGTCACCTAAACGATCACATCATTGTTAAAAACCATGATGTGACCTCAAATTCAAAGGTGACTATCATGATCTACCTAAAAATTTGCCCAATGACCACCTCGATGGAATGCCAAATCATTCCATTTATTCCAATTACTTTCTAACATATTACAGCCAACATCTTTAACACCCACTTCAGTGTGTTTACTATGTGACTTAGCTTTTTTATCTTTACCGCTAATACCGCACCGCTTTTCTTCCTTTATTTGTAACTCGTTCCTTGGTTCCCAAATAAGCACTTTGAATTCTAATAAAACTCTCCCAGTTATTTGTTTCAGTACCTTATACAACAACTTTTCTTTAGTTATTTTATAGCACCTTGATAATTCTATTAACTGACAACTGACTTGATTCTTCATTAAAAATGTAAAATCACATAAGCATCCAATATCCCACATACCAAGCTAAGGATTGGTAACTGTACTGATGGTGATATTTGATCATTTTCTAGGTCTTGTATCCAATGTTCTATACGAATTTTGTCTTCATTTGGATTATCTAAAACACGCCCTATTATGGTTTACCTATTTGATCATGAAAAGTTGTTATCCAATTTTTTGTTTTTAAATTATCAATTTTTGTGTTTACACTATGTATATTATATCCTAATTGATAATCAGTTTTCACTTTCTTAGATTTTAAAGGATCTTCAATAAGTTTAGTTTCTATAAACTTGAACCAACTAGGGATTCTACCCTGTATATTTATCTTAGTTCTATGTTTCAAATCTTTATATCTCAGAAGACGTATACCATCTGATGATATTAACTGACTAGCAAAATAAACATTTTTCCCTTTCAGTCCCTTACTAATTCCATTTGTAAATATTTCTTTATGTGTAAATATTTTTACTATTGGTAATAATCCCCCTTGAATCTGATTAACTTTCACACCACATGATTTTATGGTTAACATATTGTCGTATAAGAGCGCAAAAACACGAGCTAACAAACAGTGTTTTACTTGTAAGTCTTTCAGACTGATATTCCATGTTGCTAGAGCTTTCCTTGAATGGATAAAATCCTAGGATTTATCCGGATTATCCTATTATCCAAATTTGTATCCGGTTAATTTTAACTGGATATCCAGATTTAAGAATTTACAAATGAATAAAATTTTAGATTATCCGGATTATCCAGATTATCCTATAATGATTAACATTTATGTCACACAAATAACTATTTAGTATTAATGTACTACTTTAAAAAACGTGGTTTTATTTTAAGACAAAGAAAAAAAAAATTAACAAAGAAACACTTCGAAGTTTAGCATTATTTCTAAATATGTCAACCGAAAGAACTATAGAAATACGTTTACAATCTGAAGATAACTATATTGATATAATTGATATAGAAAATCTTACACCACCAGAAAACCTTTTACCACCTTTAGAAGATACTAATAGTATAGAAGAGTATACAAAAAATGCGTTTGATAAACTTCTTGATAAAGAACATAATTTAAATTTTCAAACTAAAAGTAAAGGAGGATCAAAACTTCAAAGTTGGATATATAATTGGGGAGAACGAAAAAATTATCCAACCAATTCAAATAAGTATATTTTTGAGTGTAATCAAAAATTAGATAATGGCGAAAATTGTGCTGCACAGATCGAAACTTCAGGTCCAACTGGTAATATTATTAGTCATCTTAATCGAAAACACAAAATATATGAACATTCTAAACCTTTATCAACTATTACGCCATCCTTAAAACAGGTAAAAATTGATCGTTATGCTATTTCGTCAGATTCACATTCACAAATGACAGAAGATCAACAAAATATTTGAAAACTCTTCTTTTTGAATAGCTTATTCTAGATTTTCAACCTCTTCATCTTTTAAAATCTCCTTCTTTTCATCGATTTATTAATGCATTAAATGAAAATTTTGAACTTCCAACTGATAGAGAATTTTGAAAAAGAATATTTGAAGCATATGGATTTTCAAAAAATAAACTTAAGCAGTATATTCATGAAAATGCAGCTTCAGTTTCACTTACTTGTGATCTCTGGACTTCTCGTAGTAAGCAAGGTTTTCTTGGTGTTACCTGTCATTTTATTACACCTGATTTTGAAATAAGAGAAATTACTTTAGCTATTCAATATTTGGAATATCCACATACCGGAAATGCTATTCAACAAGCGTTGGGAAAATAATTACTCAGTGGGAATTGCAACATAAAGTTTTTTTCTGTACTACTGATAATGCATCTAACATGAAAAAATGTTTTAACCAAATTGTTTAGTTGCATAGATTATCATGTACGGTACATACAATCCAATTAGTAGTTGGAAAAGGGTTACTTACTGCCGAAATTCTAATTGCACGTGCAAAAAGACTAATTAATTTTTTTACTTCACCAAAGCAAAATGAGCATCTTTTAAATGCACAAAAAAAAATTCAGAAGAACCAGAAGAGGAAAGTGACTTGCATAGAATTTTTTATAGAGCAATTACTGATGTTGAAACGTGGTGGTCAAGTACATATATAGTATGGGAAAGGTTAATAGCTTTAAAACCTTATATTGATATTGTAATTTCATTCTTAAATGTAAGTAAGGATAATAATGCTAAAGAGGATGCAAAAAGGTTAAACAAAATTAACCTTACTAATAATGAATGGGATATTATAAGGGATTTACTTGAAATTTTGGGTCCCTTTGCTGAATTAACAGAAATATTAGAAGGTACGAAATATGCAACTATGCAACCATGAGTTACATATATCCAGGTATCATTAAACTCAAAAGTATGTTTAGTCCAACAATAAACTTTAACTTAGATTTGGAGACAAATGATGATGCATTTTAAAATCATCAATTTGAAGAAGTTGATGAAGATGATGAACCTGATGCCAGGCGAAAAATCAAAATAAATACTCCTATTAATACTTTCGGACTTTTGGATAATATTAAATCAAATCTTTATAAAGCACTTGAAAATTATTTTGAGGTAATTGAAAAAGAGGCACTTATTGCTGCACTTTTGGATCCACGTAAGAAAAAAACAATGTTTGCAAACAATGATCGAAAGGAATTAGCAAAAGCTAATTTTCGTGAAGTTTATGAATTAGCAAAGAATGACACTAACATTCACTTAGAGAAATGTGAGCCAAAACTGAAAAAAAGAAAAACTTCAACACGAGTTTATAAAAGAAGCTTGTTCTCAGATGATGAATCTCATGATCTTCAGACTGAAGATAATGAAGTTGAACGATATTTAGTAATGGTGTAAATCAAAAATGATCAAGACCCTTTAAAATGGTGGGACGTAAATAAGAGTCAATTTTGTCTTTGATGCTGGGTTGATAATGTCCTCAAAAAGGACAAGTATGAAGGAGGATTTATTTGAAGCTTTAATTTTTTTGAAAAGGAATGGCAATTTAGTTGGAGTGGGCGAAATGTTTAGTTAATAATTATGTTTATTCATATATGTATTAGAATTGAGAACGTGATATATCATTTTACATATTTGAATTATTTTACTAAATAAATTCTCTTTTATTAATGAAGAATAAATTTATTACAATTATTATTATCTATTGTTACAATGATTAAAGCAACTCAAAAATAAATTACAACTATATTAATTTATTTACATGATTATTTTTTCTCAAAATACTCTTGAACCCATTGCTTCTTCATCGCTGGTTCCTTTTCTACATCTACCCTATCCTTCAATAAACCAACAACAACTTCTATCACTCGCTTCACATTTCTAAACAACTCCTTTTCTTCTTCTGAACCCTCTATCAAAGCAGACTCAGTAAATCAGATACTAAGATATTCCGTCTGAAGCGTATAGGATGAAATACCAATATAAATATAGTCAAAATCCTCCCTGAAAGCAGTATCTGCCTTACGTTTCTTATTAACCTGCAACGCACTTTCGCATTGGACCAGATTCTGAGAAGGTGTATTGAAATCCCAACAATTAAGGGCAGAGAAATCATCAGTAAAAGAATCCGGTAAAGAGATACATTCAGAAAGTTTGTAAATAAGTGCATCCTGGAAAGTCCTTGATAAGTAGCCATAGGACTGGCGTCAGGAATGATATAAGGGCAAGTCTAAAAGCCTATGACCACTTGATATAATCTCCCTTCCATGATGCAAATAAGTTCCTCAAGGGCCTTGACCGCATAATCGATGCAACCGGTATTTTCCTCACCAACAACTTCTAACTGGAGAGCCAAACTTTTTTGACAATATATAGCAAAGCGTGAAGGATAGCTGAAATATATTCACACCGCATGGCTTCATTGCTATCAGCAAGCAATGTCCCCATATTTCCCAACCTGCGCTTTATTTCCTTTACACATTGTATCAATTCCTCATCATTGTCTTCGAGTGTATATGTTTCTAGAAAGAAGAATGCCCGCTCACTAACATAATAATTCATGAAATAATAATTAATAAGCTGGGAAGACTCACTTGGTGGAAATTGACGGATTGCACCTATCCCATTACCATCAATTCCATATTTTGCTAATACTTCTTTTAAGTCTTTCAGAGTCTTATACGAGGAAAATGAGCACTTCTTCCTCTCCTTACACTCTTTGGCAAGCTTTTCTTTGGTTAACTTGAGAAAGTCACGGCCATTAACTTTTTCTTTGCGAATAATTTCCAAGTAATCATCGTCAAGCTTCAAGTCCTCTTCTTTCTGTAAAAATTTAATAAGAACATGTGTCTTATATTTTTTAATTTCGTCCGCTAACGTGAATGACTCGTTTCTAGTTGCGGTGGCACTTGAACGGGTGTACTAGCTATAGGTGCTGTCGGAATTCCCTAATTACGACATTTCGGCATTACGACATATGTCATAAATAATGCCGTAACCATAATGTGGCGCCGTAATTAATCATGATCACGTGACTTTTACGATGCTAAACGATCGATATGAATATTTCCTTTTTTTGGAAACTAGTGTAACCTTGTGCAACCCATTATTCAATTTTATTGAGGGACAAAATTTCCTTTTTTGGAAATCTGTGTAGCGTCACGTGATAAAACGCGAAAACTTGGCGAAATTAAGTTTAGTCTTATTCATTTACGGCATATATATTTACGACATTGGGGTCTTCACAAAAAACGTGATTGAGATTGAGATTGAAATTTAGTATAGAATTTCAATCTTACTAACATATTAAGATTGAAAATTCTATATGAAATCTCAATCTCAATCTCAATCACGTTTTTTGTGAAGACCCCCATTATGGCGTAAATTCAATTACGGCATTACGGCGTCACAGTGTTTACAATTTACGGCATTTAATTACGGTGTTACGGCACATGCCATAACCATAAAAATAATTCTGACAGCATCTATAGTACTAGCTTCAGACATAACGAACTTTTGATCAGTTTAGTCAGATGAGCATACTGTATTATTAATGTACGTTGTCCATCGGGTCACGGGTCACTACTCACTATTTGTGTATATATTATCCTTATTATCCTGGGATAATTCAGATTAGTCTAGGTTGATTATTCGGATTATCCGTTATCCTATTTGATAAGATATCCGGATCTTAAAATTTCCTAGTGGGTTATCCTAAATTATTCATAGGATAATCCGGTGAAAAGCTCTACATGTTGCTAATGGAGATTTATTAGACAATAATTCACTTTGCAATTGTTTACAATCTATTTCAAAAATATCTTTCATCACACCTTTGATATCACTTGATTGTATAATCTACTTAACTGTCTTTGAGCTTGAATCGTATTAATGTCTTTAATAGCGTAGCCCAATGATAAATGTATAATACTATTAGGAGTAGTAAGTGGCAATGACGCTTTTCTTTTAAACATATGTTTACAGGTAGAATTTAATTTTTCTGATTGAGAATTTGTCCAAACTAACAATTGTGCTTTATAGTCAACACGAGGAATGATCACGTGATTATATATATATTTCATCTGCAAATCCGTTATTTGTTTGAAGCTAATTGTTTTATTATATCTTTTAATAATATCCTTGCACTGATTAAAGACATAATTAGTTCTTAAATCTAAATTAATCCAGACACCTAAAATTCTCACAGATTCTTTTGGTGTTAATGGTTTAACCATTCTTTTTGACGATCCAAAATTAACTTCAACAATATCTTTATCTAACTTTTTATTTGTTATCATTTCAAATTTATCATAATTTGTTTGTATATTATTCATAATGTTGAATTCATTTGCAATTTTCAAGATCTGCTCTAACTGAGCTTTATTTTTAGTAATCCACGTGACGTCATCAATGTATGACTGTGATGATATATTGATCTTGAGTTTTTCTTCTTGCTCAGATTATATATTACTTTTAAAGCAATGTTCAATTTCATATCCCATTTTTAATGAATTAATTTCTGCAAGCAATGGATCGTAATAAATTGTCCATAGCAGTGGTGAAATGACCTCACCTTGATCTATTCCAATGATAGATGTATATTGTTTTGTTATTCCTTTTTCTTTTATAACACTTTTTTTACTATTCATAAATAAGTTAATCATCAAACAGATCAAAACCTCTGGGATTTTAATTCTTTGCAATGCTAATTTAAGCATCTTAATATCTACCCTGTCGTAAGCTTTAGAGAGGTCTTGAAAAGTCAACCATAACTCTATTATTCTTCTTTGCATCTTCGATACAAGTATTAATGATTCTTAGAGGTGCCTCTGTAGATCCACCAGGTAGTCCCGCGTGATTACCTCCTTTTAATATATTACGTTCTGCAATAACTTTAGATAATCTTTTTGTAACAATTTTCACTAACACTTTTCTCAAAGTTTCTAGGAGTATTATTGGTCTGGTTTTTATTCCCAATCCATTGTCTTCGGGATAGGATACAATAACGTGTGTCTCCATTCTTCAGGGATATCACCAACTTGTAAACATAAATTTGCTAATTTTAACATGACACTTTTCATTAAAGTTCCCATATGTTTGAGCATTTCATTCGATATTTGGGAGATTCCTGGCGCTTTATCATTTGCTAGCTGTCTAATCATATGGTCCCATTCACTCTCACTAATAGGTTGAATAATTTCATTATACTAACATTTATTTATATCTTGTTTCGGACTATGAATTCAACTTTTTTCCTGCAAATGATCTGAAATGTTTGATCAACTCATTTTCTATCAATTCCTCATCTGAAATTAATTGTTTTACTGAATTTTTTTCTATCACTATTTTATCCAGGACAATTTTACTTCTTTTTCTATTCAACGTAGAATCTAGGAACTTTTTTTATTATCTTGTAGATCCTCACACCGTCATTGGATATAAAACTTCATTTTCTCTTCTTTATATATTTTACTTTCTTCAGCAAAATTCACCTGAACTAATTTAAAAGCTATCTTAACTATTTCTTTAAACTCATTTATATTTTTATCAAGCAGTCCATCTATGTCTATTGCGAACTTAAGACATATTTCTGTTATTGTTTCATAGTGCTTTTCTATAAATTTTTTACACTCTCTATAATTAATTAAATTTAAACTCATGATCTTTTTTTCCATTAAATTTGTTAAGATATATGATAATTTATGTAAAAATCTCTTATAAAACACAATTGTTTTTGGCAACACTTCTTTGTTCAGGTTACCTTTCTTTTTCGGCAATACACTATTAGCTTTTTTAAACGTATCTCGAATTGTATTCCATATTCTATTTATATTATTGATCGAAATTTCTACGCTATCAATTATATCTTTTTCTTTATCCAATAACTTCTCTATTTTTTTTTCATATGTTTCCCATAATTGATTATCTATTTTCTTATAATTCACTTTCAAATTGTTATTATTATGTTTTTTCTTTTTGAATAATTGTTTTGTATGAAATAGATCATCTATTTGAAAATATATTGTTACAGCTGAATGATCAGTTTCAAATATGTGGACTTTATTCGTAGACGCGTAGATAGTATCTGGTACTAAATCTTCTGTGACCCACATATAATCGATTCTAGATTTTTTATCTGATCTATTCCATGTATTCAACGGTCTATCATGGTATATTAAATTAATATCAACCATAACGTTCTTTTTTAGTATTTGAAAAATATGATCTTTCCAAAAAATTTTTCGATTTACTCTTTGTTAAGCTATCGCTGTATCATAACTTGCATTAAAATCTCCAACACAGACTATTTTAGCTTGTAATTTTTTCTCAACTGTTAAAATTTCTTCTAATTTCGTATAAAATTCCAAAATTTCATCTTTATAACTATTATTCGAAAAGTTATAAATTGCGATTATTGTTTCCTTTCAACAGTAACGTAAGTTTTAAAGCTTGACCTTCAATAATATCTTTTTTAATAACATATTTTGCATAATCATTATTCATTATAATCCTGACTCCAGTCAAAAAATGGTTGTCATCATCACATGACCACCAAGTTGTTATATCCTTAAAATCTTTATAAATCATTTTTGCACTAGCAGTTTGAAGTTTTGTTTCTGTAACTATTAAACAACTAATCTTATTAATTTTCATATAATTTAAAACTTGTTCTTGCTTAAGTATTGTATTTAATCCTGACACATTAATTGTTGTTATCTTAAATGTATTATTAATGTCCATAATACTATCAATAGATGGATAAATATCTATAGGTTGTACTATCATTGTTGATTGTATTGGGGTTGGTTGTTCCGTTGTTGAATTCCCTAGCCCTGTCTTAATTGACATATGGTGTTTGGTTGTTCATTAAGTGGTCAAATTTTCCAGACATATCTTGTAATATACTAAACGCCTGACCCATTTTGGCTTCAAAATTGTCTAATCGTTGTGTATTTCCTTCTTGACTACTTGGGACGAAGGTGATGTACCCAACGCGGTTGATGGTTCATATATGAACTTTTCTGTCTCAACTGTTTTATTTACTTCATTATCTTCTTCCATGGGAGATAATGTACGAGTTTGTACATTTGGCGAAACATTTTTATCGATATACACATCACATGTTTGTTGAAATTCTTTCACCCTTTTATTATTATTATTCATGAACGTATTATCATCTTTAGCAAATGATAATTCTACTTTTCTATTACTCAAAATCTCAGCTTGATTAATTGCTAATTCGGTTAAGATCAGCAGTGTCCTACTATGTAAAATTGGGGAAATTGGTGCAAATAATAAAAATAATTATCATATGATCTAATAATCCAATTTTGATGAACTTTTTTTTGTTCTGTAAGTCTGGATTACCTTTATAAAATAAAAATAATTTCATTGAAGTTGGACCATTAGGTTGTGAGATAATCACAAAAACATATTTTACTAACAACGATCAGATTCCATTAATAACAAAGCAGACAATTATCTCCTGATTCAGTGATCCAATTTCGATAAACTTTTTTTTGTTATTTGGATCTCAATAATCTCTACATAATAAAAAAATTTTGTCAAAATTGGGCCTCTAGATCGTGAGATAATTGCGAAAACATATTTTGCCAGACGATTTTTAGATTCATGATATGGCAAAATATATCTTTGTGATTATCTTCCGATCTAGCAGTCCAATATTGACAAACTTTTTTTTATTGTGAAGAAGAGGTTAAGACCTAAAAGACAAAAAAAAATTATTGAAATTGGATCACTGAATTAGGAATCAATTCTTTTTTTATGATTTACTAAAATTTAGTCATAATAATAATATGAAATACTTTTTCACGATTTTCTTATAATTTAGTATTTCAATTTCAATAAATTTTTTATTTTATTGAGGAAATCAAGATCTATAAAACAAAAAAAAGTTCATTGAAATTGGATCATTGGATCAAGAGATAATTATTTTCTTTTTTTGCCCCGATTTTACATAGTAAGACACTGCCGATCTTAACCGAATTAGCAATTAATATGATTAATTTTTAAATTTGAAACTCTCTCATTCAATCTTTGTATCATATTCATGAATTTTTCCATTTGTTGTTCCAATCTATCCAGCCTATTACCCTCATTATTAATTGGTGTAGGATTAATATTCTGTTGATTCCAAGGTTTTCTTACTGGCTCTTGTGTCTCTTGTTGTTTTCCTTTTCCTTTGTAAGATTGAGATGGACCTTTACTTGAAGTTAAAACATTTGCTCTTACATTGGGTACTGTCTTAATTTTCTTTGCAGCCTCAGCATAACTTGAAGGACCTTGTAATGGCATTTCTTGTTCGACTTCTTCGAATAATGGTTTGAACCCCATACTTGGTCTGGGTGCTTTTACTCCATATCTGTTGATATACTTTATGTGTTAATGACATGTTTCTTTTCCTCTGATTTTCCGGACATGTTCTGACTGAGAACCACATACGTGGCACGTGACTGCATCATAATTAACGAAAACTAAGCCTTGATTGTTGAAAGAGAATTTCTTTCCTAGGGCATTATTAAGGTCGTTCTCATTATCAAAAAAGACAAATGCGAACCTTTCTTTCTCATAGTTTTTTGAAAACCTATTCTTAGGTACGAAACATGATTTCGCCTTCATTTGTATGATAATATCTTTCAAATCTGCAGCGTATGTACCTACAGGTAAATTAGCTAATTTCAACCCATATTTGAAACATAAATTCCTTTCATCCTTGGGGAAAAATCCTAAACGCATATTTGCAAAATCTCAATGACCATAAATCTTTAAATTTTTCTTCCACTTGTTTACCATTGAATCTAACTACTACTTCATAGTATAAATTTTTAACATTAAATTTGAGGGTTTTAATTGGTCCAAAACTTTTCAAATATACTTCTAACATCTGCTTATCCACATCTAGTGGAACATCCCAGATTTTAATTTCATAATCATTAAGATTATCATGTTGCTGATTGTAGATTCCTTCCAATTTAGCAAATCTTACATCATTATCATCTGCAATTTTCTTGGCACAAACTTCAGCCGCTTGTACTTCCGTTTCATATGTTGCTCGAATCACCTTAATACCTTTAATGGAGGTTGGTGCCAATGAAATTAACCCAAGCACATCCAAAATTTTCCTATAGACAAAATTTTTCTTAGCAATAATATTATCGCCTGGAAGACTATCTTGCAAGATGAAAATACTAAAACGTTGAGTCTTCTTAATAATAGTCCAACCATCATTTTTCTTTGCTTCTTTAGAAGTTGTATTCTGATCAGGATGACTTGCGTTAATTTGAGCATGCATAGAGGCCTCAAGCCCTACGTTAATATTACTATTTGTCTGTATAGGTTGTTGAGCTGTCGAAGAGCTCGTTGAAGCAGCCAAAGTGCTACTTCCTGAAGGTTGGGTAAATTCTACCCCTTCCATATTACTCTTCCCAAATTCTATATCAAAAAAACAATATTTCTATGACTTAAACGATAATAAACGAAAAATATTTCTTCAAACTACTAGTGCAAAATTTGTGACCAAACGATCGGCAGGAAGTGTTTATAAGATTTGATGATTAATAATAAAAGTTAAAAGAAAATAAACAGATTATTTACCATTTATGTTTCATCATCAATTAATCATAACTGATCAAATAGAAAATCTACTTCATCTTTTGTCTTGGCTTTGGGAAGCTGGCGCATTAAAAATTTACTTTCATCTGAATATTTGGAATTTCTTACATTTCTATTTTGTTAATTAATATATAAAGTAAGGTTGCTTGCCGAAACCTGTTTGGCCTAATGCCGAAAGGTGAAACCTCTTATATAGTGCCGAAACGCCGAAACGCCGAAACTGCGAAACCTGTCAAAATTGCGAAACTGCCGAAACATGCCGAAACCTCTATAATAGGTTTCTCCGTAGTTTCGGCATAGTTGATCATAAGATTTGCATATAGTTACGCCAAGTTACACCAATTAATAATATAATTTAGATGATCAAATAATCTACAGATAAAAGATTAAACTTCAATATTTTACCGTCATCTTAGTTCTTTTAAGCTTTATCTAGTATTAGAATTTTCATTTCTAACTCCCATATTAATATTATGATATTACACGTTTTTACAGTTTTTTTTTAAGGGACTTATATTCATTAAAGGAAAATGCGTAACATGCATTTAATAAACCCAATTCCGTCATCTCCTTTAACACTGAACTAAAGTTTCTTTTACTTTCTTCCGTTTTCTTAATAATAATATTAATAATAAACTGTTTCAAATGACTGATCACATAGAAGATTCACCCATTAAAATGAAAAATAGAGGAGGTCGGCCACCTAATAGCATTTGGGAAGATATTAATAAAGGAGAAGCTGTTGGTTCTGGCAAATTTGCCGCCTCCTGCAAGTACTGTAAGAATACATGGTCACGCGGTGAAGTTTCAAAGCTCGAAGAGTATCTTTCAAACCATTGTCCAGATGCGCCAGCAGCAGTTGTTAGAAGGTATATGACTAAAGTAATGGAACGGCAAGATAAGTCCAAGTCATCCAAAAAAAGAAAATACTCTGAAGGTCAAAGTAACATGGATGATTACCATGATTCAACAGAGCTTAACGAACAAAGATGTACACGAATTAATCGTGCATTAGTTAAATTTTTTATTGCGTGCGGAATTGCGTTTAGAGTAGTGGAACATCCCTTTTTCATCAATTTTATAAAAGAGCTTAATGCCGGGTACAATACACCAACAAGGGAAGTATTAGTAAATCAACTACTTGAACGTGAATTAGCTCAAGTGAACTTCAAAGTTAATTCTGAGCTTGAAAAGGAAACGAATTTAACGTTAGGTTTGTTAAATTAAATAGGCTATTATACGTCATTTTTATTTAATCTTACTTACTATATAATATTAATTTATAATTTAGCCTTTGATGGTTGGACGTCTGGTACACATCATTCAATTTGGAACTTCATTGTAATGACTCCGTCGCATAAAGAATATCTTTATCAACTTTCTGATTTGTCTGAAAATTCGCACACTGCAGAATATCTAGTTACGGTAATTGAAAAGGTTATAGAAGGTATTGGAGAAGATCGAATATGTGCTGTAGTTTCCGATAATGCGGCCAATGTTCGTAATGCATGAAAAATTATACATGAGAATCATCCAAAGATTGAGAATGTGCGATGCGTTGCACATTCTATCAATTTAATTGCATGCGACATCGTCAAGGAGAAGTTTGGGGAACGTTTATTAAAACGTGTTAATATTTTGACAACCTTTTTTAGAAGTTCTCATCAGGCTAATGCAAAACTTGCTCAAATAATTAAAGAAAAAGGAATTAGTGGAGGAGGATTAAAATTATATTGCAAGACACGCTGGACTACTGCTAGTGAATCCGTAAATTCAGTAATAAATTTGGAATCAGCACTAGAAGAAATGGCCAGCGATCACGATAAAGTGCTAACAAATGATAAAATAAAACCGATTATTCAATCGAGAATTTTTTTTCAAATTTACGAGTTCTTGGATTTGTTCTGGATCCTCTAAGAAAAGCGGTACTTTCATTAGAATTGAGAAGAGCTACACTTGCAGATTGTTTCCTGAGCTTGGCAAGACTTGCAGCTACATTAAAAAAGTTACCCAAATCATTAAATCCTGCATTCCGAAGTCATTGTATCAAAGTAATAAATGAAAGATTTGATGAATTCGATGATGATAAGTATATTACTTGTTTTTTTATGGATCCCAGATTTAGAAACGCGCCACTTAAAAAATGCGCCCTCATGAGAATTATCAAATGTGCAGCTTCAATCGGGAAAAATTTAGGTTTCGACCGTTACGAAGCTGAAACTTTATGTGATCAAATACAGAAATATATTAATGAGCAAGAGCCATTTGACCTAGATATCGGTTTTGCTAAAGATAATCCCGTGAATTGGTGGAAATATATTAATACCGAACCAGAACCAGATGTCCTGCCAAGAATTGCAAGTTATCTATTTGCAATATGTCCTAACTCAGCAACTTGCGAACGTGGATTTTCGACTTTAGGATGGCTATTTCATAAACGTCGCTTAAATCTTAATGTGGATAAACTAGAATCCATGTGCAAATTAATTTTGTATTGGAAATCCAATTCAAAAACTGAACTTGGATTTTATGGAATTGATCAAAAAAAGAATACTCGTCTTAGTGATGATGAGATCAATATACGTATTGCAGAAGCTTTTGCAGAAGATGACGATGAGGAATATAATGAGGAGCAAGCTTCTACTCAGAGATTAACTACAAGCGGCGAAACAATACCCGAAGACAATTGCCGTGTAGTAATCGAAAGTCTATGGATTGATCAATTTGTTAATTTATCGCATGATTCAATTACTAGTGAAATCGGCGATATTCCAAGAGATATATTGGATGATTCAGATGAAAATAATGCGGAAGATGATGAAGTTGATGATAGTGGTAATAACAAGAGACCCGGAGAAGGTGACTATGATTATGATATAGATGATGTATTAGGTATGGATGACGGTGATAATAATGACGATAATTATGATGATAATGAGGAATAATAATAATGAGAAATAATTACAATAGTTAATCCAATGAGAATTAATTCTAATATCATGTGATTTAAATAATGATACTATTTAGGAAATAAATGATGTAATTATGCAGGGCAAAATATTCGCGATCAAAGTCCAGTTAACATATAATTATGCAGGCAATGCAGGCAATTGTAATTTTATATTATATTTTAAAACATTGCAATTTAATTAAGGAATAAGGATAAGCATATTATATTTTAAAAATAGTGCAATTTAATTAAGGAATAAGGATAAGCATATTATATTTTAAAAATAGTGCAATTTAATTAAGGAATAAGGATAAGCATATTATATTAGAATCAATAAGTTTTAAGGACTTCGTTAATTAAATTTATTACATTAGATCAATAAATTTTAAGAACTGCGTTACAAAAAAAAATTTAGAACTGCGTTAATTAAATTTATTACATTAGAATCAAAACTGTGTTTATTTTGTTACAAATACTTTAATTATGTAGAATGTTATTATGTTCATCAGTTCATGTTTTAAACATTATAACGAATTTTAAAATTATTATAAATATTATGAAATTTGAATTTTTTTTTCGCAATTCAAAACCAAATTGTATTTTAATTTTCAAATTGTATTTAATTTTCAAAATTTCAAGTTACGAAAAAATCATAAAAATAAAAAATGGCAGCATTAGTACCTTTTGTCCCACCGCCACCACCAGTATTCCAATGGACGATTAACGCAGCTAGGCAATTAATCGCGGAGCGGAGAAACTTACATCAGCAATTCGAAAGAATTGCAAACCGTCATCATGTAAATGCATGGACAATAATAGCAAATAGGGTGTTCGTTGCAATGGGATTTGCAGCGACACCCAGGCAATGCCAAACAAAATGGAATGCCCTCAAACGAGGTTATGAAAACCTCAGTAGGATAATAAATAATAATGATGACGACATTCCTATTATAAGCCCAAATAGTTTCGATAGAGCGTGTTTTGCTGATATGAACGATGAATTCTGGTTACAAACCGGTAATTATTATTAATTATTATTTTAAATTAATTTTATTTAGGCAATTCATTCAATTCATTAATATTTTTATTGGATTTTAGATCTGTTTAGACGAGAGTATCGACGGCAGCATGCTGCGCATGATCGACGTCGATATGAATATAGATTGCGAAGGGAAAGAAGAAGGTTGCGATCTAGGTCTCGATCAAGAAGTAGATCAAGAAGTAGAGATAGAAGACGAGATAGAAGTAGAGATAGAAGACGAGATAGAAGTAGAGATAGAAGACGGGACAGAAGTAGAGATAGAAGAAGAGGTAGAAGCAGGTCCCCACATAGAAGATAAAGATATTATTAAATTTTAATTTTTATTATATTTTTAATCGTGTATTTTATTAGTTTAATATTAAATATTATAAAATAAATATTTACATACAAAAAATCATATTGTCTTTAATCTTTATTCTTATAAATTGTTTAAATGCCGAAACTCTAATTAAATCATATAGAAAGTATTGCCGAAATGCCGAAACAGTTTCGGCAAGTTACGGCAGTTTCGCGATTTTGATAGGTTTCGCAGTTTCGGCATTTCTTGATGATTTCGCGAAACTAGTTTCGGCAGTTTCGCGTACGCCATTCTGCCGAAACCCTCTAGTTTCGGCAAGCAACCTTAATATAAAGTAAGTAATTAATAATGGAATTGTCAAATTTTTACTGGTGGTGATTTTCACCAGTCATGTGATCATGTGATTACTTATGTTACACAACATAACATATATTTATCATATTTATGAAATTTGTTTTTGCTTTGCTTGCTTTGCTTTTCTTTTAATATTTTACATGTTTTTAATACAAAAAATATTACTTTTGTTACACTATTAAACCCATAGGAGTATATTTCAATTTCATAAAGTTAGATATAATATTTATGAAAAAAAAACACATTTAAATATTTGTTTTTCTGTTTACCAACTTCAAAGCGTAATTTCAACACTTTAGTCAAATGAAATCAGCTTTCTTTATTAAGTGAAAGTTGTTCAGCGAGGTTGAAACTAGTTGTATATCAAATTTTATGAGTGTAAGTTTAATACTTGTGGAGCAAATCACGTTTTTCATAACGGTACTAACTTTCGAATTTTTTTTTTCGTTTGTGAACTTCAGAGCGTAATTTCACCACTTTAGTCAAATGAAATCGTCTTTCTTCATTAATTGAAAGTTGTTCAGCGAGGTCGAAACTAGTTGTATATAAAATTTCATGGATGTAAGTATAATACTTGTGAAAAAAATCACATTTTTCATAACGGTACTAACTTTCGAATTTTTTTTTTCCGTTTGTGAACTTCAGAGAGTAATTTCACCACTTTGGTCAAATGAAATCGTTGTTTAGCAAGATTAAAACTAGTTGTGTATCAAATTTCATGAGTGTAAATGTAATACTTTTGGAAAAAATTGCATTTCTCATAATAGTATTAACTTTCAAATTTTTTTTTTCTGTCTATTAAATTTAAAGTGTAATTTTCTTACTTTGGTCAAATAAATTAAGTTTTTTTATTAAGTAAACCATGTTCAATATTTAAAAAAACTACTTACATTTAATTTTTTTTCTCAGTAAAAATTTGCAAAAAAATTTTTTATAATTCTGGCTAAATCATAATTTCTGCCAACATTAATAACGGTGAAAATCACCGCTGGTAAAAATCACCACCGGTGAGATTTAGCAATACCCATTAATAATTATTCATAAATAAACTAATTATAATTTGTTTACCTTTCAAAATGAATTAAACATGATTTTAAAACAGAAAGTAAATGCTGTTCTGGGCTTAAAGAATTATATAAGGAATTTAAAGCTAAAGATAATTCTTTAGCTTGCTTGACCTTTATCCAAATCAACAATAATAGCAGCCCATCCTTTTTTTTCAGAGTTTTCTGAATTGAAATAATAAAAAGTTGGCTTTTCTACTGTTAAATCTTCATAAACTTCAAAGAAAGCTGTAAACATGTATTGATAAGCCTTAGCATTACTTCCATTTGAATATATCCTACAAAAAGTTACAACTAATAAAAGAAATTGTTTAGTTAATAGTAAACTAAAATTAATAATTTAAAATTTAAACTTCTACAGTTCTACTTACCACTATTATTATTTTCGTCATAGGCATTAAATTCAAGTTCATCAATTTCTCCAAATACACGCTTATAGGACATATCCACCATAAAATATTTAAATTTTGACATATGTTCAGCTTGTAATTTAAACACACATAATATCATAATATGTCCATCATCCATAAATACTAAAAAATAATAATAATTACATTAAATTAAAAATATTTAAAAAGTTTATTTTTAAAATTAAAGTACTTACTAATCCTTTGAATATAATCACGTAAATTTGATTCATTTTGATTAAAAGCATGAACTACTCCCATTATACCTTGTCCATATGGATGTAATAATTTCTGTTCTCTCATTATAATATTACGAAGCTTACCAATATTATTCATTGAGGCATGAACATCTGCTAAAACAGTATCACCAAAAACTGCTTTTATCAATGGACCTATATTTATTTGAAATTAAAGTTAGCATTAATAAAGCTCAAAAATAAAAATAATGTAATAAAAATATAATTATTATTTATTACCAGAAATTAACCTTCGTGAAATAAAATCAATTAAAAGATCATTAGAGTTTTCAATTAAACTTTTCAAATCTTGCTGTAAGTGATTTGGTGTTCGATGAGGTGGTGAAGGTGGATGTGAATGAGTATTTTTTACAACCATAACTATATAAGGGCATGATTCTAAATCCAATGATTCATATTTATGAAATATAACATTACACCCAGTTTTTACAAGTGGTAATAATTCAACTTTTCCATCTATGATGTAAGGAATTGCTATATAAAAAAAATAAGAAAAAATATTATATAAAATTGATTTTTCTTAATGATGTAATTGAATACTTATGACATTTTTGTTTTTGTAAACAATTTTTATCATCCTAAATAAATAAAGATAAGAATATGAATCAAAATGTAACAAAAATTTAAGATTTTCATCAACATTGGGTTTTTCACTAATATATCGATGACGTGTGCCAAATACATATGCACTACAACCAATGAAGTATTGATTAACATTACTTCTATTAGTTTTATGATTATAACAACATTTAGAATTGATGGCAGCAAGCTATTCTCTTAAATTGAAAAAAAAATAAATTATTATTTCATAAATATTGAATCGGATTTGATGTGAAGAAGATATAATCAAGAAGCTGGAATTTTTTGAAGATAAATCCATGTTAAGATCTACTGTAGAATGAGTTACATCTTTAAATTCAGGTTTAGCAATTTTACAAATCTTCACGCCTTGACATGATTTCTTATTATCTTTACATTGCACTCCTAAAAATGGACAAAAAATATTAGAGTGTGCACCACCAGGTTTACCAAGACCATATTGGATCTTAAATAAAAATTAAAAATTAAAAATTAATTTAATATTTTATTAGCTATTAAAAAATAAATGATTGAAAAATAAAATCCTTTACATTATTAAATACAGCCTTTTTGTCAGTCCAATTTTCAACATGAAAAACATATGCAATTCCATCATCTGAAGTATCGGGATATTCAATGAAAAATAAGGAATAACAAATATCTGTAATGTGATATACAGAACTAATTAAAGCCAAAGTATTCTCCAATTTTTCTTCATTATTAACTCTTGTGATAACAAAGAACTTCGTTCTTCCTCCTAAAATAGTATAGAAAATTTTGATTTTTTGTTATAAAATTTAAATAAAATTTAAAGAAATTACCTCTAATTCAGAACTAATATTGATAGATTCAGCTAAATTAGACATTATTGATTGTAGTAACTTAAGTTTATTGTTATGAAAATAAATGATTTTTTCGAATTTTGTTAAGATTTGAATGTAATATACGTGACGAAAAAATAAAATTTTGGTTATAAAGGATAATTATAAACATGGTTATAAACATTGATCCAGTTTCTATAAAAGTTAACTGAAAAGATTTTTATGCATTTATTAGTTAAGAGTGTTTATATAATTATGATTATCAAAAGATTGAATTTACCAAAAGTAATAAATTTAAATATTTATTATAAAATTTATTATTTACATGAAAAATGAGTGAAATCGCAGTAATTGAATAATATTATTTTGTTTTCCTAACAAATTACCTATAATAAAAATGAAATATTAGTAATATTTCTTAAAGGAAGTTACCAAACTTACATTAATTAATTTGCAAAATAATTCCCCAAAATGTGTTAGTAGATTTCACTGGTTTAGAGATGGATCACGAATTAATTTAGAAAAACAAAAAACTACTTCGCTTCTAAAGTCACAGAATAAACGGCAAAAAGGTAATGTTAAGGGTGTTAAAAATGATGAATTTCAACAACAAATTCAAGAGTTAGAAATCGAAGAACGTAAGGAAGAATTAGAAAGAAAAAAATTGGATAAACCAATTAAAAAAATTAGAAATAGCATGAAAAGAGAAAGGATTAAGGGAAGGGCAATGAAGTTTAATTTCTATTAGAGTGAAAAAGTAATATGTTCTTAAAAAACATGTTTCTTAAAATTCATCTTAGTTAAATATACAGTCATCCTCCCATATAATCACACCCTTCGGGACCAAAAAAATGGTGTGACTATAAAAATTATATATGATGTGATTAAAGGGAAGGTTTTTTTAATAAGTTTATTAGTAACTTGGGATTAATGTAAATGTGCTTATAAGGGAGTTGCAATTATACAGGGGTGACTATATGGAAGGATGACTATAACAGATAAGTGCCACCAAAAATCTTTTTGTGTCTAAGTTAAATGATAGTAAATGTAGTATTTTGGAAAAGACTCTATTTTTTGTATTAAATTTAGGAATACTTTAATAAAAGAAAATATAAATTAGCAGTCTAATAAAATCGAAAATGAAAAAGAAAAAAAGTCTTGCTCAACTTCAATTCCAAGGGGAAAAACCCGTTCATCATCAAATTAGTTTTGGAGTCGCCTAAAAAGAAGAAAAATAAGTTACTATTATGATAAGAAAAAAATGTAAAAAATTCACTATTTTCATATCATCATGCGTATATTTATCTTAAAAAAATAAATAAAATATTATCATATAGTAATAATTAATAAAAAAAAAACACGCCTACGTTATTACAAATTATATATGCGTAGTCATGTTGCAGGATTGTGATTACATAACTCAATTGAGTACATAACCATCACGTAATTTGCTATATAATCATTCACAAACAATGTCATTGTCATAAGTCAGAACAAAGTCATGAGCTGAGGCAAAATCCAAGCCAAAGATAAGGATGCTAGAAGATGAGGTATGAGTAATGTTGGCCAAAGAATCGGCAAAATCGTTCAAATAATTATTGGAATGGGCTTTGACTTTGATTGGGAGGACAACCAAGTTCTTGGAATGGATGGTTAGCCCAAAGTTCAAAATTGGTGGTCTTATAATAAAGGCGACTATTAGAATAAAATGAAGAAGAACAGCCATAAAGACCATCAATAGCGGTCTGTGAGTCAGTATAAATAGTGACTTCTGAATCACAAGGCGAGACTGTTAAGGCTGCATAAATAGCAGCAGCTTCAGCATGAGAAGCATTGGGAATGATTTGCATCCAAGACCAGCCCATAGAAACATCAGGATTACCTAAGTTGATGAGAGACCATTCGTGCCATCTGGATGATAGGAATAATAACTTTGAAACTGATCTCTCTTCTTTTATTGATTCAGCTCTTTCTTGTACTCGTCACCATATCACTAACTCTTTGTTTCTTACTTCAGTCTCTACTCCTTCTCCTATCACTTTTGATTTGGCTTTATCCTTTTTGAATAGAGTTCCTTCTATTTCTATTATCCTGATCCCTATGACCACTTCCTTTTGCTTTTTAGGTGTCTGGTTTAATATTAAAGGCTTCCGCGATTTTGTTAAAAAACAAATCAAACGCGAATGTAACTCACCATTCGACCTGCAAAACTTTCTGCCAAACAAGTTGTATACTTGCATAATACCGTTCTTATACCAAACTTGACCTCTCAGAATCTGAATGTTATACTGCAATGAAAAGTATACGTTCTGCTGTTAAATATAAGGCCAATTTTTCTTGTTCTCTACCTAACCTATTTTATATTTGTCTCAAGCTTTGGGATTAATCAATTTATTTGATAACTAATTTATTTTTATTGGCTAATTCATCTTCTTCTTTTATTCAATCTCTTTTTATTTATAAGCCCTGTTCAATTCTAGATTTGACCGGATTGATCAAAATTTTACACCCTTAAATAATTGGTTGCTGATGTGGTCAGCGGTCAGTCATACCGATCTACAAAAATTGGTGTTTTTCCCTGATCGCAATCTATATAATAAATGACGCGTCTAGAGTCTGCATGTTTTTTGCCTTAAACTTTTTGAAGTTCTAACTTTTACCATGCCTATTCCAAAATCTACTCTTCGTCCAATTGCTCCTAAACCACAAACACCTGTACAGGACCCTGATGTTATAGCTGTATTAACATTTACTCCATCAGAAATTCAAGAAGTGACGGTACCTACTACTGATGTTTCAACACCTGTAATCACTAAAGTTTCTAAAAAGAATAATGGCCAAAAAACAGAAAGAGCAAGTTCTGTTGAAGAAGAAACTGGCTGGGATGATACAAATACTGGATTATTGATAAGTTTTCTTGAAGATAATTTTGATATTTACAAAAAAAATAAGTCCAATTTTGCCAAAACAGCTGCTACTAAGATTTTTTCAGGAAAGTTGTAGAGCAGATTAAAAATAAATTATCTCGTCTTGTGACTAAGTATAATGAAATTAAAGAAAAGGAGAACAAAACAGGAAATGGTTTGACAGACTTGATGCTTTGTTTGAAACTCATGAAAATCACAATCCGGGATTTTTAGTAGATGGATTTTCTGATGATGTTCAATTGTTTGACAGTTTTAAAGAAAAAGAAACAGAAACTAATGAAGAAGTTTTGGCAGAAAAAAAAGATAATCAAATTACTAAAAAACGAAAATCTCTTTCACAGGATCCATTAGCCGAAGCCATAATTTCTATGAGTAATGCAAGACAAATAATTTGGGAAAAACGACTTGCCTCTGAGAATGACCAGTTTGAAAAGAAGCAAGTAGTTGAAAAGGAAGAATGAAAGAATTGGATTTAAGAATGTTGCAATATAAATCATCTTTAGAATTATTGCAATTTAACGTTAATAAGTAGTAGTAATAATAACAATAGCAATAATAATAGTAATAACAATAATCATAATAATAATAATGGTAATATAATATAATAGGTAATAATATAATAATAATAATGGATTTAACAATAAATTTGTGAATAACAAAACATTTTGCTGCAAATTTTTTATTTAAGAATTCAACATGTATTGTATTTTTTAAAAAATTCAATAAACTTAAAATTTAAATCATATATTTGATGAAAATATCTTTTAAAATATGCATAATATATTATTTATGAAAAATGTTGATGAAAGATTAAGTTTTTTTTAGCCTGCCCAGTTCTTTTTAATACCTCATCATTATTCCTTAATGTATAATTATCATTTTTGTCATTATCATCTTCTTCTATATTATCATTGAAATCACCCTCCCAAATATCTAAAAAGTTATGTAAAATTATTGCACAACATGTAAATAATACTTCCATCTTAACCATTTTAATATCAAGATCCCTTAACGTTTTAGATCTTGCTTTTAATCTCCCGAAGGCATTTTCTATTACAACTTGATGACGTGAATGGAATTGATTAAATTTTTTGTATTTTCGAGAAGATGTATCTTTAAAAGGTGGGATTAAGAAAGGAGAAATAGGATAAGCTGAATCACCTAAAAGATTATCATCATCTTGAATAAGATGAGAATAATCTTTATAAAAAGAAGAATTTCTATAAACTCGGATCATGTACTAAACTAATAAAAATGCCTCTATCATTTACAATACCATGACAGTAAATAGCATAGCGTTTTTTCCTAGTAAAGTAAACCTCTGGATCTTTATTTGGAGCATTTCTCATAGAAATATAGGTTCCATCAACTGTTCCAATTACATTTTTAAGCCCTCCTAAATTTTCAAATCCTTCATTAACTTTTTTACGCTCTTCTGAAATAGGCCACTTAACAAACCTATTTTTTTTGCTAAAATTGCTTGAATAACTCATTTAGTATAAAGAATTACCATCCCTTCTCCTATTTCCAAATCTTAAACAAACTTCAAACAAACTTCCAGTAGATCCAAGTTGACAAAGAAATACAGCTAACTGAAATTCAACACAAGCTTGAGGTTTATGAAAATACATGATGGAATTGATGCATTCTTAAAATTTTTTTAAATCGAGTAATATCATAAAATGGAAGAACATTTTGCCACCAATGCTTTGACTTCACTACGCGGTATAATCTTGGTTCTAAATACCATGTATTTATTCATTTTATTAAAACTGTTTGTAAAATGATATTATCCTCTTCATCACTTGAATTTTCCTCTTCTTTTTCTTCATGTTCGTCTCCTAAAATATTTGTAACCATAACAACTTATAAAGTCTTTCTTTACAATTCATATTGTAACAGTAAAAGAAAAGAAGTCGGTGACACTAATCATATCTATTACAATCAATCTGATCGATCAAAAATGTGCTCAATTATAACTGCAGTTTGATTAGTTACACTATTTTTTGGTCAATCTGATCCAATCTAGAAATGAACAGGGCTATAGATTGCGTTTACAGCAGATTGCAAAATTGTAAGACTACTGAATTTTTCAAGAATTAGTAAAAAAGCAAGTTTAAATACCTATTTTGGTAATAACTTTAACTCCTTAAAATTAATATAGATTTTAAAGTAATTTATTTATATTGAATCATATGATATATTTCTATTTTTATTTAAGGAGTTGAATAAACAGGTTTTTAACTTGATTTTTTACTGGTTTTTGAAAAATTCAAAATATCAAATTTTCAAATTAAAAAATCATAGGGTGGCCTTACAATTTTGCAATCTGCTGTAATTCAATATTTGTTTTTGTTAAAAAATGGTCTATATGGTCTTCTCTTTCTTCTTTCAAAAAGGATTATATCGCTTGCACTATTGCCCTCTTGGCCTCCACTCCTTTCCGTT
The DNA here is from genome assembly GCF_026210795.1 of Rhizophagus irregularis. Lineage (NCBI taxonomy): Eukaryota > Fungi > Glomeromycota > Glomeromycetes > Glomerales > Glomeraceae > Rhizophagus > Rhizophagus irregularis. The sequence continues at coordinate 2,451,141 of NC_089430.1, read as the reverse complement.
TGCTTCAAACTCAACTTTCATACCTACCAACTCTGTCTCTGCTTGATGGTCACATCCCCTTATTCAACTGTATGACACCCAAAGCGTTTAAAGCTTACCATCCTATCCTGCATAAATGACACTTATTTTATTTGTCACAACTTATTACTCCGCAAGGCACCCATTTAATTTCTTGGAAAGCTTATTATAATAATTTGGTTGGAAGATGTGGTCCTGGTCATATCCATCTTTCATCCAAAGACAAACTACTATTCCCAACTCTAACAATCGTTTGATCGATAAATTTATTATTCCCTCTCCACCCATGAGCTCTGCTTCACTCATCAATCTTGCTCCTTGTATTTCAACCCTCTGACTACCAAAAACTGGATTGTTACTTTAGATGATTTTGGCTCCCCTCTTTTTGACAAACAACTCTCCATACAACCTAGTAGTGGTACCTGTTTCATTGTACATTGGATTTCTCCCTATTGTGTCTCTTCGCCAGGTGATATAAAGCTTTCTCCATGCACTGGTTGTGCTGCTCATACTTCTATACCCTTCTCTAAGAAACGAAAAGCTGACTTAACTCTTTGCACGCAGAAGGTTTCTCTTATACATTCCCACTGTCAATGAACGAATCCAACATGATACTTCCAAAGTGACCTCACTCCTTACATGGGCTGATATTGACAAACTTGTTCGTTCTTATTCTCTTATGGATTCTCCTGAAGCTCTGCCTATTTCTCTCACGATTGAATCTTCAGCTGCTGCTGTTTTTGCCAATTCCCCTTTAGTCCCCTCTCTGGATTCACATTATATTTTTCTTTAAGGAGGTGAAATCCACGAATGGATTTTGAATTTTGAAATATTAGTTAAACAATCAAAAAAAGATTTAAAATCATCAAGTCAGCATGATGACAGGGATAAAGGTAAGGTGGTATAAAAGTAAACACTTTCTTATATAATTGAAGAATGTTTTGAAGTCTAATTAAATGAGTAGACCACTTATGCTCATAAGCAGCAGAATATGTTGCACAACAGACGTATTGAATGCATTAAATGATTAAGAAATCGATAATGTTGAGTTAAGGTTTCCAATTCCTTAGGGACCTTGGGAGTATGGTTGTTGGCAACTGTAATGGACAGTAAGGTAATGTTATCAGTGAACTCTTTTCATTAAGATTCAGAAACATTGTCAAATTTGAAAACACGGTGAGTACGACATTTAAGTTGTCAAGCATGAGCCAATTTGGTAGAGGCGAAATGTAAAGACATATCATAATAGGTGATAACAGGATTATGGTCAGATGTGCTGATATCTTGAGCATCAAAGATACAAAAAGTAAGAGTAGAGCAATACATCATTACGGTGAAAGGTGCCTAAGGAGCCAGAAAGGTTAACAGGAGTATAATCTTCATAACTATGAAATAAGAGGTGGTTAAATAAATGGTAAGCATGTTTAAAATAAATAGGATAAAATTGATCTAAATGCATATTGAAATCACCACAAATAGCATGGTAAAACCCAGTTTATTTGTTGTTGAATAAGCAAGTCAATAGTGTCTGAGCGCAAAGCACCATCAGTAGTAGGGGGAATGTAAACAACAAATATGCATAATTTCACAAAAATTCAAAATATCAAATTTTCAAATTAACTAATAGAAATTCAAAAAAAAGAATGGCATTTACAAACAGAGGTAAAAGTTGAGTTTTTTTTATGATTTTATATTATCCTGTAAAATTGTCTAATTAAACAGTTATATTTTTTCTTTTTTTTTTTATAGAATTTAGAGGAAAATGATAGTTATTTGCGAATAATTTCAGATGTACCAACCAGATGGAATTCTTCTTATCTGGCTTGGATAAGATTATTAAAAATTCAAAATCTTATTGACATAATGGCAAGTTCACTCAGTGTTAATTCTAATCTACAAGCACGAAAGGATGGTAAAAGATTAAAAGAAATTAATTTGGTTGATGAAGAGTGGAAACCATTAAGAAAATTAACAAATATTCTTAAAAAGTTTGCAGAAGCTACTGAAGTACTTACACTACTATTAGTTTTATACATCAAGCTTTACAAGTTATCAAACAAGACATATGTCCTTTAACTAAAGAATCAGTTAATATTATCGAAAAATTTATATTGAAACACCACAAGATTGTAAAGATCTAAAAAAAAATGTCAAAATGCTTTGTATAAAACTATGAATCATTATTGGAACGTACCAAATGATTATGCAATGATAGGCATATTACTGGATCCAAGATATAAAGAATTACAATTTGCTTCTGATCATTTGAAAGTTCAGATACAAAAAAAACTTAGGTCTATTTATGAAAATTATATTGATCAGGAAGATGATGATTACAATAATAAAGATAATGATTAGATATACGACAATTCACTTTTGACAAATATATTTACAAAGTAGCAGATTACTTAGCTATTCCACAAATTCAGTTTAATGATTGCCCTCTGGAGTGGTGGAAATGAATGAGAAAAGATTTCCAATATTATCAATTCTCACAAAAGTATATTTATGTATTCCTGGCTCCTGCTACATCAATACCTAGTGAAAGATTATTCAGCAATGCAGGTAATTTGATGACAGTAAAGCGAACCCAATTATCAAATTCTACATTTGAGCACTTGCTTTTTCTTAAAAAAAATTGTAATTTAGCAGGCAGAATATTTCCAAAAAATGTCATAATCTGTAATTGTTTCTTATTTTGTTGAATATAATTTTGTATTTTTTGTTTTGTTATTTATAAATAATAAAGTTACATGAACATTTGTTTTATATTTCGTCATATATCTGTCTAATGGATTTAACGATATTATCTGTATTACGAATAACAATAGGTGTAATAATTTATCCATATCTATTTCTTTAGTCACAAATTAGATAAATACGGATAAATAGATATTTGAATCTAACCACTAATTTTGGCATGTTATGTTATACTCAAGTGTAGTGAAGTTTCATATTAGCATTATACCAAATAGATAGTATAAGAATAGTATTTTAACAAACCCTAAAGGGTAATGTTAAAAATTCACCAATTCTTACTGCAATACAATTCGTTATCATCATCTTATCAAATTAATTTTACATTTCAAAATATGTGACATTTTCAAAGATTGGATAATAATAAAAGTATTCATCAGTAAAATACTTCTCAAAGAAATCAATTTAGTATAGATTTTTCAATAGCAAAAACAGCTGTTAATATTGCTTTAGAAACTAATAGTGATTGTAAATTAATTGCTGATTCACCACTCAGCGATACAAAATGATCGGCAATCTATAATTAATCTCGTCAGACATTTTTATATTAAATACTATTGCTTCTGAATGGTGTTTGCACAAGTTTGAAAACGTTTGTTGTAATATAAATGCCCTAAAAATACATTAAAAGGTGTTACATTACTTAGGTATAGTTTTATAAAACTGGTAAAACTAAAACATTGCCAAAAAAAAAAAAAATTTTTTATTTTCTTTTTTTTTAAAATATTATTTTGTTAATCTGAGCAAGAATATAACGTATATTATATAATAGTACAAAAAAACCTTGTAAAATTTGCAAAATTCGCGAATAATTGGTGTAAAGTTACCTAAAATATGAGCTGGAATGGTGACTTCCCCCAAAGTAAACTCTAAATTTTATAGCAAACGAAAAAAATTTTTTTTTTGTGACATATTCACGTTTGTCATTATTAATTGGTAAATTATGGTTGCATTAAGCATGACTTATGTAGGACAAAATCGGAGTTGAAATGTGCCAATCAATGTCATTCATATAAGAACTTGCAACAGATCTACTAATCAATTTTGTATCGTTGAGTGGTGGATTGGCAATTAATTAGTTATTGAAAAAATTTATTGCAATAAAGCATGAAAGAAGTACAGAAGTTGGTAATGATAATAATTTAGAAGAAATTAATGGTATAAAAAGAGCTGCACAGAATACTAATATAATTTCATTACAAAAAGATTTAATTAATCAGATTATTGATCCTAATGTTACTAAAATTCAGGAAACTTCTTCTAAAAGAAGATTAAAGAGTATATTCCAATATGTGAAGTTACACTAGTCAAAAACCAATATATCGGGTAGCAGATATGTATCAGATATGTACCCGATATGTGTAGTATTAATGCAGAAAATCGGGTACCCGATATGTGTAAGATATGTGTAAATATATATATCGTCTACATATCATATACATATCATATACATATCGGCAGTGTTGTACATTTTTAATGTCCGCAGCTTTTTTTGGTTGTCCTGGACATGTCCGCGCTCTGTCTGTACTCTTCTGTAACTTAAAATTCTCTACAAAAATTATATATATTTATGCATAATTGGATGCTAAACATTTTTGCTAAGTATCGAACAAGGCTATCATAGAAAAATTTCAAGGGGTTATCATTTCTTTTTTGTGTAACATGTCCCGGATATTGTCCCGTGACAACACTGCATATTGGTACCCGATATGTATATGATATATATATTTACATATATCTTACACATATCGGGTACCCGATTTTCTGCATTAATACTACACATATCGGGTACATATCTGATACATATCTGCTACCCGATATATTGGTTTTTGACCAGTTTTACCCACATTGGAAAAGCTTAAGTGGACTCGACCAGACTTATACATGGACGAATTAACTTGCCGTTCTTGTGTCGACCGCATGGAAGACCTGATGCACCTTTTTATGTGCAAAAGACGTCGTCTACCTATGCAACAAATTCTCCAATCTTATCAAAACCATTTGATTTCTAAAATTCAAGATGCTGGAAAATTGGCTGATATTGATCCTACTCCATTTATAGCTAAACTCACTTCTCTTTCATGCTGGTCCTTTTCTTCTACAAATTGGTCCTCCTACGCCCTTGTCCGTGGTTGTTTACCTAAACTCTTTATTGACTTATTTGTCGATTTATCCATTCCAAGAATCTCTGCGATTAAGGTTATCGCTGCTATTCATAACAATTTTGTTCAAAAGTTCAGAAAACGAATTTGGAATCCGCGTTCTTATGAGAAAAGTAGATGGGAAAACGCGATGAACATTACCTATAAGTTGAAAACTACTCCGAAGCCATCTAATTTGCCATTGTCAACGTACATACCTTACTCATCCTTACCACCTCCGACCCTACACGATTCACGTGACTCCGGAACCGATTGGTTGAAGAACTCGATGAAATATGGTTTGCCTTGGTTTAATCACTTTTCAGGTTTTATGGGTCGTCTAATGGTGCTACTTAATAACAGCTTTTGCAGGATGGAGTGTCGATTTTTATAGTGGGCGCGCTATTCGTTATTTTGTTAGCATAGTTGCTTCTACTTTGGTTGGAATATATCAAGGGGGAAGATCTGGGAAAATTTAGTGTAATGCGATTTTTCTTTTTTAGATTAATTTTTTTTACTTTATTTTTTCTTAGGAGACTATATAGCTTTGTTTTTAGTTAGTTTTATTTTTATATTTTTCTTTTTATTTTTTGTAAATTGTAAAGTTCGAATAAATTTAATAAAGATAAAGGCTACTATGCCACGTTTGCCTGGTTTTTGACCAGTAGTAGTAGTAACTCTCTCCTGAATTTTTCAAAACGAAAATTTCCGACGATAATAATTTTTTATTATTTTTAAAAAATAATACAAGCTACTAATAAAATTTTATATTTTATATATTCCCAACTCAAAGCCCTCTACTATGTCTGGTAACTATGCCAAGAGAGGCCGTGGAAGTCATAACTCTAACAGTAGGAAAGCTTCCCGTCAAGAACGAAAAATTAATAATAACTCTGATAACTCAAGCTCCGATGGTGAAAACACTGTCCAGCAGAAACGTAATCGTACGATTACCAAAAATTCTATGGAAGAAGACTACGTTGCCGATGACCAGATGGCTGACGTTGGAGTAGATAGACCTTCCTCTTCTCCTCAATAAAATATCTCTGGCGAAAATACTTTGACCTCCTCCCTGAACAAATCTGCTGCGCCAACTGCGCCCAGTCACATCGCGTCTTCTGGAAATGTGGACGCGTCCATGCCTGCACCTTCAAACAAAGACTTGCATCAACCCCCTAACGCGTCACCCAATTTGGATACCAATGGTGCTCCAGATGGCGATCTAACTCCAGATCCGGTGGTGACCCTCGCCATAACTAGAGATGATTTTCAGGCTGCAGCTGAGCCGAATGCTGCCCCTGAATCTTTTAAGAAATTCCCTACCAATAAAGCCCTTATTGAGGCTGTTAATAACCTTTTTTTAGAAACTTACGAGTCGTTTACTGGAAAAGCGCGTATAGCTGGTTCTGGTGAAGCCAAACACCTCGTTATCCACTTCCATACCGCTGAAGCACGTGATTTGTGCGTTGGTTCCACTCATTCTGAGTTCCCTGACTTAATCTTTCATGCACATGACCCTCGCCAACTCCGATCCAATGAAGATCTCCAGGCCATCCAAATTACCGATATTCCTTTTTTCATTAAAAAGGACAACCTGATGGCTTATTTTAAAAAATTTGGTAATATCACCTCTTGCCGCCTCTTCTCCAGGCCCAATGCCAAAGTCCAGCAAGCCCGTATTGTATATGATCACGCCGATTCAATTGCTCATTTTACCGATCAATGGGCTGTATACTGTTTCTCCACCTGCCTCAGAATCACTCCATGTTTCTATACTGTAGATCAAAAGGCTGCACACCGTCAATACGTCGCCACTCTCACTCATCTTCCCCCTAATGTTAAGGATATCAACTTGGCTCCTCTTACTCATAATTTTGGCGCCAAAGCTGTTAATGTGCCACTTTCTCTGAATTCTTACAAACCCAAAAGATGGGCTTATGTCACCTTCAACTCCCAAGAAACCATGGATGCTGCTATGGAACAAACTATTAGCTTCCAAAGCCATGTACTTTTCTGGTCCTCCCCAGATAATACTAATAAACTTTGTCACAGATGTGGCAAATTAGGTTGCGCCCCGAATTTCTGCCCACTTAAACAAGCTAGAGGCAGAAGTCGCACTCGCGACCCTGTTGCAAAACTCAAAGAGCATTTTAATGTCAATCAACCTCGCCGCTCCAATTCAAAGAGCTAATACATGTTCTCGCTCCCGATCTCGCTCCAAATCTAAAGATCGATCTGCTTCCAATCCTGGACGTGATAACAACATTCCCCACGACCGCACTAATAATGATAAAAATCATAACAAACCCGCTCCCAATATCTCCCAACGTGCCCGCCATAATAGCAAAGAATGATCGGTCTCCTTTTCTTCCTCCTCTCGTTCTACAGCACGTCCCTCGCCCCGACAAACTCCTAACTCTGCATTATCTCCTGATGATGCTAATAACATTCTAAACCTTTTGCGTGAATTACAATGTGAAGTAGCCAACTTTCACAAACGCATCTCCGCTCTTGAACTTGCTAACCAACGGATGTCTCGTATTGAATCACACCTTGGCCTCGATCCACTTCCTTCGCCTAATGAGCCTGAACCGGATCTCATGCAAGAAGATGCCCCTGTTACTCATGTTCCGCTTAATATTCAGTCTTCCGCTAAATCTTCTTTGCCCCCCAATAGTATTTTAACGCGTCCTTCGCCTACAATCACTATTGTTCCTAACACGTCGCTCCCTCCTTCTCACCTTTTTCCAAATGCTCCTCCTTTTACCCTCTCTCCTCCACGCAAGAAGAAATTAACGATCTCAAAAATAGTAGAGTCGTTATTGAAAGTAAATTGGACCAACTCACTGGTCATATCAAACAATTCATTAGCTCCATTGGTGGTGCTCCCCTGGAACAAGCTGATTCAGCTTCTTCTGTTTAAATCTCTTCTTAAAATTTTATTTTCCCGACTGTTTTTATCATTGTGTTTTAATGTCAGACAATAATTTTAATTATGATACCTTTGTACGAAACCCTCCCAACCCCGATAATGTTACTGAAATTTTTTCACATAAATCTTTATTTTCTTCTTCTAGTAACATTTCTCATATCCCCAACTCATTTAATATTTCCTCCTTTAATGTTAATGGCCTTAAAATGCATGGTCAGACCAAATTAGAAGAAATTTCCTCTTTCTTTTCCTTAAAACATATTTCCTTTGGTGGTATCGTTGATACTCATCTCCACCCTAAACAAATGAAGTTTTTATCCAAACGTCTTTCTAATTATACTGTGTTTTCTTCGAATTTGGATACTTCTAAACAAATTCTTTCTTCTGGTGGTGTTTCCCTTTTCATAGAAAATTCTCTTGCTTCACATGTACAAGATTTTAAATCCCATTCTTCACGATTGCTTTCTGTTGACTTATATTTTAAAGGCAATGTTAAATTGCGTATATTTGTTATTTATATCCCTCCCCCTGCTGAAAGTGTTTTGCGCTCTGACACTATTGATTTGCTCATTCAACAACTTACCCTTACTAAACAAGCTGGTTTTTATCACGCTGTTTGTGGCGATTTTAATATGCATTTAGATAAATATTATCCTATTTATTTTAATCAACCCCAAATTGCTTCAAAACATATATACCGATTACTTTTTCATCTCCTTTCTCACGGCTATGAAGATTTTACACCTATTAATCTTTCCGACTCTTTAGGTACCTTTCATCGCAATGACCACATTACTCGTGTCGATTATGTATGGTCCTGCCCTCTTCTCAAAGGATTTGCTCTTACTGCTTGCATTTTTGATGCTCAAGACATTTGCACATCTGATCATAACCCTGTCATCACATACTACGATATGTCTTTACTTTATGCCTCTACCAAATTGGCTCGTGCTTGACAACTTAAACGCCAGACCCGCCGCGTCTTCAAATTTGATTCTGTAACTGATATCCAATGGACGGAATTCACTGATAAAGTTGATGTTTTATGTGACGTCTTACCTTCAACCTTTTCCTCCTGGCCTATCAATCAAATGTGCGAATATCTTCAATCACGTATCCTCAAAGCTGCCAGCGCTATTTTACCTTCTTCTATTGTTGGCAACAATTATACTCCTAAGGTCCCTAAAGATCTGGAAATTTTAACTCAACACTATCGGTTTTTAAATCGCCTAATGCATTCGATACGTTTATTGCGCAAATATCCTTTATCTTATTCTGCTGTTCATAAACATAAGTGGTCTATACATTTACATAGACTTCAAAACATTCTTCAATTATACAAGAAAGTCTTTACTTTCATTCCTACTCTGCCCTTTTCTCTTTCATCATGTCGACAAGACAATTTCAAGTCACTTCTTGATGATTTATCCAATATTTCAAAATCCTTACGGGGATTTCATTTACTTCAAGAAAAAGATTTCCAAGACTCCTCCATCCGTGCTCACTTGGACGATAGGAATAATAATTTTGAAATGAACCTTTCTTCCTTTATCGATTCAGCGCTTTCTCGCACTCGTCGCCGTATCACTTTGGACCGTGTCTTCATCGACCATCCTACTCAACCTCAGTTGTTAACTGATCCTAAGGACATAGATGATGCTGTTGTTAACCATTTCCAAAATTTTGTACCTATGAAGTCCACTCCTCCTGTATCTATTGATACATTACCTGATAGATGGTCTTCTGCCTATCAACCTATGGATGATGTGTCCTCCTCCATCTATGATTCTTTAATGAATCCCCCTACCCTTGATGAATGGTTATCCACCGTTTCTTCCACTCCTAACGGTAAAGCTTCCGGTCCTTCCATGATTACCTATGAAATGCTCAAACATCTCGGATCTCGTACCTCGGCTTTACTCCTTATTTTAATTCAAGCATGCCTTTCCAAAGCGGATATTCCTGACTTATGGTGACAAGCAATGGTTTTCCCCATCCCCAAACCTCACGAATGGAAGTGTCAATTAAAAAACACTCGCCCTATCACCCTACTTGAAGTGATTAGAAAATCTCTTGTCAAACTCTTTTATAATCGCCTTTCTACTATTATGGCCTCACATGATGTCCTTAAAGGGGGTAACTTCGCTGGCCTTCCTGGTGGTTCTTGCCGTGACCCTATTATTACTTTAGAATCTATTATCCATGACGCTGATGTCAACAAAAACCCACTTTGGATTCTTTCTCAAGATATCTCTAAAGCTTTTGACTCAGTTGATCTAACAATGTTACGTTTCGCTTTAGAACGTATACGTCTTCCAGCCTCTGCTGTTAAGTTTATCCTTTCACTTTTCATGAAACGCACTAATCGCGTTTTCACTGCTCATGGATCTACGCCTGCTTATAGGGTTCGCATTGGTATTGATCAAGGCGAAGTTATCTCTCCTCTTTTATGGGTTATTTATATTGATCCCTTACTCACTGTTTTGAAGAATGAAATGATGGACCCTTATGTTCTTTCTATACCCTCCTTAATTGACTCTCCAAATCCTCTTCCTGATTTGAAGATTAATAATTTAGTATTTATGGATGACTCCACTCTTATTTCCTCGTCAAAAACTGGCATGGAATCTATGTTATCCATTACAGAAGAATTTTATCAGATCAATAACACTTCTGCTAATCATAACAAATATGTGTTAATCACTAATTCGTTGCTTTTGACTTCGAATTCCACTTTACCCCCTATTACTTTTAATTTGGATTTATCCCCTTTAAATAGTGTTCCTTCCATTACTATTACCCCAATTTCCATGACAACTTCTTTTCGTTTTTTAGGTGTTTGGTTTAACATTAAGAGCTCCCGTGATTTTGTCAAAAAGCAACTCAAACGCGAATGCTGCTCCTTTGCTGCAACCATCTGACCCGCAAAGCTCTCTTCCAAACAAGTCGTGTATTTACATAATGCTGTTCTTATACCAAAACTTGAATACCGGATGCAAGTTACCCATTTGTCCGAATCTGACTGCCACCTAATAACGAGAAGTATACGATCTGTTGTAAAGCATAAAGCAAATTTTTCTCGTTCTTTACCCAATCCTATTTTATTTTTATCTCAAGCCTTGGGCTTGATTAATTTGTTTGCTCATCAACGACAATGTCATATTACTAATTTATTTTTAATGGCTAATTCTTCTTCTTCTTTTATTCAATCTCTTTTTATTTACAGATTGTGTTTAATTCAATATAATTTTTTGATTCCTATTTCTCCTTTATTAATTAAGGACTGGTCTATATGGTCTTCTTTATTTTCTTTTAAAAAAGATTATATCGCGTGCACTATTGCTCTCTTAACTTCTACTCCCTTTCGTTTGCTTCATACTCAACTTTCGAAGCTTCCGAATTTATCTCTGTTAGATGGATGTGTTCCTTTATTCGAATGCATGACGCCTAAAGCCTTTAAAGCTTATTTCCCCATTTTGCGGAAACGACAACTGTTTTATTTATCTCAGCTTGTTACTCCTCAAGGAACTCATTTAATTTCTTGGAAGGCTTATTATGACAATTTGGTTGGACGACGTGGCCCTGGCCGTATCCCTTATTGGTACAAAGATATTCAACAAGTTACCACTATTTCTGACTCCAACAATCGTTTGCTGGATCATTTCAATATTACACCCATGATTGTCTCTTCATCTTATGAATTGGCTCCCTGTTTATCCTCTCCTCCTACTACAAAAAATTGGATTGTCACGTTGGACGATTATGGTTCTCCCATCTTTGGCAAACAACTCTTGGTCCAAGCAAGTCGTGGTACTTGTTCTATTGTTCACTGGATTTCTTTTGATTGCGAATCTTCGCCTGGTGATCTCATTAGACTTTCTCCTTGCCCTGGTTGCGCTGCTCATACTCCTTTGCCTCCTTCCAAAAAACGGAATGCTGATTTAACCCTTTGTACGCTTAAGGTCTCTCTACAATATTCGCTTATTTTACCCACTACCAATGAGTGGATTAGACGTACTACTTCTGAAGTGACTTCCCCTTTCACTTGGGCTGATATTGAAGATGGTGTCCATCTTTATTATAGTAGATTGGATTTTGATTCTGATTCTCCTTCTGCTGAAACCACTGTAACTTCCGTTACTCCTGTTACTATTGAATCCTCGGCTGCTGCTGTTTTTGCAAATTCCCCGCTGGTCGTTTCCTCGGATTCGCGTTATATCTTTTTCACTGATGGGTCTCTTATTAATTTAGGCACTCCTGATGTTTCTATGGGCTGGTCTTGGATGCAAATTGTCCCAGATGCAGGCTTTCCTAACTCTGTCACCACTTATGCTCACGGCCTTATACGAGATAATCCTTCTTCTTCTCGAGCTGAAGCTGCTGCTATTTACGCAGTTTTAACTATCTCTCCTCGCGACTCAGAAGTTACTATTTATACTGACTCGCAAACTGCCATTGATGGCCTTCGAAATTGCTCTTCCTTTGTCTATTCAAATGGTCGTTTGTACTATAAAACTACAAATTTTGAGCTTTAGGCTATTATCGAGCGAACCATTCTCTCCAATAATTTGACCGTTTCTCCTGTCAAAGTTAAAGCTCACTCTGGCAACTATCTAAACGACTTTGCTGACTCCTTGGCCAATACTGCTCATACTGCGTCATCCAGTATTTTAATTTCTGGAATGGACCTGGCCTCTGCCCATGATTTTGTCTTAATCTATGACAATGATGTTGTCTGTGAATCCAATCCACGGCACCTTCTCAAACAATATTATCAAATGCTGTTAATGCGTGATTTGTTAAATTTAACGCGATTTCACTTTATTTCTTTATTGTCATTTAATATAGATTATATTGTTGATTGGGAACTTACTTGGTTTACTTTAAATTTCATGCCCTCTCATGATGCATCCTTTACTCCTGACCACGCATCAAGACACTTAACCTTCAAATTCAAACTTTTCTTGGATGATTTGCCTACATTGGAAAAGCTTAAACGGACTCGACCAGATTTATACATGGATGAATTAACTTGCCATTCTTGTATCGACCGCATGGAAGACCTGATGCACCTTTTTATGTGCAAAAATCGTCGTCTACCTATGCAACAGATCCTTCAATCTTATCAAAATCATTTGCTTTCTAAACTTCTGGAAGCTAGAAACATGGCTGACATTGACCCTACTCCACTTATCGCTAAACTTACCTCTTTTTCATGCTGGTCCTTTTCTTCTACTAATTGGTCCTCCTATGCCCTTGTCCGTAGTTGTTTGCCTAAACTCTTTATTGACTTATTTGTCGATTTATCCATCCCAAGGAACTCTGCGATTAAGGTTATCGCTGCTATTCACAATAATTTTGTTCAAAAATTCAGACGACGAATTTGGAATCCGCGTTCTTATGATAAAAGTAGATGGGAAAATGCGATAAATATTACCTACAAGATGAAAACTACTCCGATGCCTTCTAATTTGCCTTTGTCAACGTACATACCCTACTCATCTTTACCACCTCTAACCCTACACGATTCATGTGACTCCGGAACCGATTGGTTGAAGAACTCGATGAAATATGGTTTGCCTTGGTTTAATCACTTTTCGGGTTTTATGGATCGTCTAACGGTGCTACTTAATAACAGCTTTTGCAGGATGGAGTGTCGATTTTTATAGTGGGCGCGCTATTCGTTATTTTGTTAGCATAGTTGCTTCTACTTTGATTGGAATATATCAAGGGGGAAGATCTGGGGAAATTTAGTGTAATGCGATTTTTCTTTTTTAGATTAATTTTTTACTTTATTTTTTCTTAGGAGACTATATAGCTTTGTTTTTAGTTAGTTTTATTTTTATATTTTTCTTTTTATTTTTGTAAATTGTAAAGTTCGAATAAATTTAATAAAGATAAAGGCTACTATGCCATGTTTGCCTGGTTTTTGACCAGTGTTATAGAAACAAATAATAATCAAACTACAAAAATACAGCGAAAATATCTTTCTTTTATGTGGTCAATCTGAACATTATCAAAAAAAATGTCCAATCAGTAGAAGGTAGATGTGAAAATATTAATACAAAATATAGTATATGGATATATACAAATTTATTAAGGTATTTTTAAATGATTTAATATTAAGAAAATAATGTATATATATTCGTTACTAATTTATAAGTTAATCGCATTACAAATTACTTAAATAGAATAAATACAAAAACATATAACAGTGTAATGCATTTTTTTAAGAGGTTTAAAAAAAACTATATAAAGACTAGCTGTTTCATAGTGGGTGGAAAAAATATAAGTGTTTTTTTTTTACATTGTTTCTTTTAATGAAAGTTAATCATTTTTTACTTAATAATTTATATAATAAAATATTCATTAGAAAAAGAAAAAAATTCTATATGTTATACTTTTAAATTTTAAGATTTTTCATATAAAAAAATTTAAAATTGAAATCATAAATCAAAATCATATGATCAGGTAATTTTCACCTAGGGTAAGCATTAAAATTTTCCATAAAATTATATCAACATAAAATTTCAGCATATTTTATATATAAAATTTAGACTTTTTCTATATTAGTATTTTTTTTTTTTTATATATTTTAGGAGACATCAGCATAGCCGGCTCACCAGAGTTACATGGAGGGCAAGCTACCCCCTATATACCACACTGGGAAGACGACCCAAGTTTATACCCACACACAGATGGATTGTAGTGTAGCAGGGTTTCTGATACAGTTATGCTACCCACTAGCGCCTGTCAGAAGTGAGCAACCACCCATGTACGGCAGATAGTATAACGGAGCAGACATCTAGAAGTCCTTCCATGATGGTTAGCTTAGAGGTACTGCAATACTAAGACTACTAATATGGTCTCACTCAAAGCCCACTACAGGCCACGATTACCATACCAGCCCACCATAGTTGTAAATCCCCTGGTAGTATAGCAGTGACTACCAGGACTGTAAGCTGCTAAGGATACTGGGATCACCCCTTTATTATAAGTAACCAACCCAATTACCCAGGAATCACCCACTAGTACGTCAAATTCACTGAGAAATCGAACCTGTAAGCCTACGAACGTCTTCAATCAGCCTAAATCTATTAGAAGGTAAATTACTGCTAAGACATTGCACTTGAGACTTTACCATCTATGAGGACCATCTAGCATAGTAAACCCTCACAGTAAAGTTTACCACACCCTACCAAGACAAGAGCTCATCCAGATGGTATGCAAGTAGTGACCATCCAGACAGGACAATAGGCTTCCCAATGGCCTCATAGGGAACGCTAGAAGGACACCATGATCTTTTGTTGAAATATACCACCGACCGGTACATACTAATTCACCATGATGTAGTCCAGCCTACACTAATCCCTGTACCTTCACACTATTGGTAGTAGTGTCTGCAGTAAAATTCTTTTAATTTATGTGATCAGCAGAATTGAACCTGCAACCTCACCATACTCAGGCTTCACGAGGGGACTTACGGACTAACCAATGAGCCAAGGGTGATCAACCCTTTTATATTAATATTATTTATTATAATTATTATATATAAAAATAAAGTAAATTACATTTTACACAAATTTTAATATTTTGTGATATTTTTTTTTAAAATATACATGAATGGTCTCTATTAAGAATTTTAAGTTAATAGATTATTACCTAATAATTATGTATTATGAATGTGTAATTTTTGTAAAATGTTAATTAAATCTCCAAATACAAGAGCATATGTCATAGGTCTTTATTATTTTTGTCAAACTTGTTTACATTGTGATACAGATTGCAATTATCAAACTTGCAAATGTAAAAAAGAAAAGGTTTCAATAAATACAAGAAGTAAAAAAAGAAAATTTTACGCTCAAATATATCAGCTTAATATGAATGAAAAATCTGTTAATCTATTAAAAATAAATAAATTAAAGTCCAATAATAATTATTATAAGTATGGTACAGACTTTCTAAGAAGTTTAACTATTCTACATATACCAAATGTCATGCAAAATTTTGGCGATTAGGTAAAGAAAACATCACAAAAAATACCTCTAAAATAATTCAAGTAAATATAAATCAATTTTCATCACTTTATATTGATAATTTTGAAGAAAAAATTCAAATAAATACAAATTAAACCTTATTATATGAATCAGAAGAAATTTAAATAAATTCAAGTGCTGATGATGATGATATAAATTCAACAAATAAAATAAAATTTATTGAGAAGTAGTGGATGGAAAGTGTAATGCTGCTAAATGAGAAACAATTATAGTGGATAATTTTTAGAAATTTAAAGGTAGTTTGGACAAGCTGATTCAAGAGCAATTTAAAGACCAGATAGTACTTAAAGAAGATTATAATGTTGCTTATAAATAAGAAAAAGAAGTAGCTAGTAAAAAAATAATCTATTTTACATATATCTTTACATATGGGCTGATTTGTCTACCTCTAATTAAAATATTAATTTTATTACATTTTTATTATACAAAATACTATATAATATACAGTAAATTGGGAATGAGTATTAAAAAATTTTTATTTAATGTTATTACAGTCAACTCTCTTTATAGTCACACATTTGGGACAGTCCATATTTGGTGATTATAAAGAGATGTGACTATATAAAAAATTTCTTATATTTGTATATCATAATTCCGGCCAAAAATTAACATAATTTTAGCCAGAATTATACTTAAAACTTTATTGTATCGTAACTTCGCCAATATTAATCGTAGAGATGATATATAAGTACTTACTGTTATGTAAATTGACGAAAATTAACGTAATTTTAGCCCAGAATTATCTTAAAACTTTATTGTATCAATAGCACCACGCCAATATTAATCGTAGAGAGATGATCTTACTGCCATTCGATTCGTCTTGATGAGACGGTTCTAATGGTATAAAATACGTCGAAATCCAATCACTAGATTAATTTCCGAAATTAAAAAAATATTAATGGTTTTTGTGTAATAACTCTGCCAATATTGATCCTAGAAAGACGATCTTACTACCATTCGATTAGTCTTGATGAGACGAATCTAATGGTATAAGATAAATCGAAATCCAATCACTAGATCAATTTCTGAAATTAAAAAATATTAAATGGTTTTTAAGTAATAACTCCGTCAATATTGATCACCGAGAGATGAGCTTACCACCATTCGATTCGTCTCGATGAGACGATTCCAACGAGCTATAAATCGTCTTTTTACAATCACTAGGTACTGAGAAATCTAGCAAAATGTTAAATGGCACAGTAAACGTAAATCAAGAAATATTATAATGCCGATGTTTAATATTTTGTTGAATAACTCGTCAGCCAGTGATCGGAAAAGGATAAAACTAGGGGTTGGTCACCCTATCTCGGTGGTTAGTCACTGAGACCCTCATTAAGCCTGAGTATGGTGAGGTCGCAGGTTCGATTCCCATGACCACGGAAATAAAAAGAATTTTACTGTGGACGCTACAACCAATAGCGTGAAGGTACAGGGATTAGTGTAGTTGGACTGCATCATGGTGAATTAGTGTGTACGGTTAGGCCGCACATTTCAACTAAGAGTCATGGTGTCCTTCTAACGTTCCCTATGAGGCCATTGGCATATGCGCAGTCCTGTTCTTGAGGTCACTACTATACCTGGAGGGGACTTCCTGTCCGGGTGGTCACTTCACGATACCACTTGGGGTCAGTAATGGCTAGATGGTCGTCCTAGATGGTAAAGCTGAGGGTGCAATGTCTTAGTGGTAATTAGACCTTCTGTTAGGTCTTAGGCCAACCAAGGTGTTCGTGCGCAGAACAGGTAGCATGGTTATGGGGTTGCCCGATTCTCCCCACTTCTTGGGTCCTGGTTGGTGATCCCCTGGGTGGTTCGATACCCACCATAAGAGGTGATCCTGGACAGAAGCCTGCTACTTCCTGTCCAGTGGTCACTACAAAGTATAGCGCAGGGGTGGGGTAACTGTCCTATCGGTGTTAGATAATTGCGGGCTGTAGTGGCTTTGAGTAAGACTTAGTACCTAAAATGGTGGTATGGAAGGGTACTAGATGGTTGATGTTACCTGTCGAAAGTCCTCCATGAAAGTAGATGCTCTCTAAAGGTCGTAAAATA
This sequence comes from Rhizophagus irregularis, assembly GCF_026210795.1. Classification (NCBI taxonomy): domain Eukaryota; kingdom Fungi; phylum Glomeromycota; class Glomeromycetes; order Glomerales; family Glomeraceae; genus Rhizophagus; species Rhizophagus irregularis. Next base: position 2,433,187 of record NC_089430.1, on the reverse strand, counting down.
AATTGAGTATCAGGTATCATGCAATGGATATAGGATGAGTAGGCGGCGTGTACCTAGCTTCAGATCAGCCTAAAATGGCCCGATAGGGGATGTCTTCTAAAGTGGTGCTGTTACCTGAGGAATTAAGTACTCGGTATAATGGTTGCTCAGTGAAGATGATAGGACACAGACCCGAGATTAGTCTGCCATAAGAGGCAATGGGTGGTACTGGCCGTAAACGCTAAAGCGAAAGGAAAAGGATAAAACTACCACCATTCGATTTGTCTTAGTGAGACGATTCTAACAAGCTATGATACATCTTTGTACGATTATTAGATGCCAAGTTATTTAATATATTCTTTATATATAACTGTGATTATAAACGGTTCTTTTTAATATAAGATTTTTGAGGATAGGTGTGATAGCCGACTTATAGATAGATTGTGACTATATAGGATAGATTTTAATAATAAAGTGTTTTGAACATTCAACTGGTGTGACTATATAGTAGAATGTGACTATAACGGGAGTGACTATAGAGGGAGTTGACTGTATACTATAATTTGGTAAATATTTCTTTTAAATTAATATAATTTATATATGTTAAAAATTTATATCTTAACTTAAAACGTAAATATTTCCAGATCCAGTAATCCAATTGGCAAGCTCTTTTTTCGTTCATATAAACCAGATTAAGAGCTTTTCAAAGAGCCTAAATTTATACATAATAGATCAGTGGATCCCAAGACATTTGCATTTAAGCATGTTAAAAAGTTCGTACCTCAACTTTAAACGTAAATATCTCTGAATCTAATAATTCAATTGGCGAGCTCTTTTTTCGCCTATAAAGTCCAGAACAAGGGCTTTCCAACGAGCCTAAAATTATAGAAAACGGATCAGTGAATCTTGATATATTTGCGTTTAAAGATGGTAATACAAACTCTGATATAAAATAATTATTTTTATTGTTTGAAAATATCTATTATGATACCATCTTTTATATGATATTTTTATTATACTTTTATAAACATTTATAGCTACTAAGGCTATATAAATTTTTATTTTACTTTATATTTTATTAAAATATACTTACTTTTTAATAATATATGTTAAAAATTCCATATATATGAAAAATGGGTTTTTTCACAGCTTTTTTACATTTAGTAATTTAAGTTTCGTAAATGTAAATTTTGTTCAACTTATTATTTAGTCAAGTGATCATCAATCAGATGAATTTTTGGTATTACAAAACAATTTTGAGTAACAAAAATTGTGACAGATATCTGATATATGTATGATATATATGTAAGAACTCGATGTGTATGATATATGTAAAATTTTCTACATTTTGAGCCCGATATATGTAAGATTATATGTAGAATAGATCATTTTTTTTACCAGTATAAATAACTGTAATAAATGATATTAACATGGAAAAAGTTCAAATTTTTATATAAAATATATGCTGAAATTTTGTATTAATATATATTTTGTCTTAAATTTGATGATTCACAAAAAAATTTAACCCAAAAATATTAAAAATTCATGTAAAAAAGTGATTTACTTTATTTTTATAATTTTATATATAAATATAAACTGTAATAAATGATATTAACACCAAATTTTTATGCGTTGAGATACATTTTAACCTAAATTTGATGATTTGCAAAAAAAATTTAGTCTAAAAATATCAAAAATTCATGTAAAATGTGATTTACTTTTGTTTTACTAGTTTCAGAATTTTGTACATTTTTCGAAACCAGTTTTTAGTGTTGCTGCCTAAAACTTATTTAACAATAAAATTTAAAAATCTAAAAATTCAAAAACTTTATTTTTAACTGAAACTTTCTTAAACTATAATTAATTTTAGAAAAGCATAAAAACAGTTTAGGCAATTAAGTTTATTATAAAAAATAGTTTCATAGCAAGTATTTTTATTAGTTTTACCAAGTTTTAGAAGTTTTGCTAGATATTAAGTTTTAGTTTTACAACCTATATTACTCTAATAAATTTTGAAAATGCTTCTTTTAAAAAAGTAGATGTAATGAAGAGTCTATTATTGAAAGAACATCTATATAATATTTTTAATTTAGCTTTTATTTACATAATAATTATAGTTTAAATGACAAAGATAATTTATTTACAATCTATATAAAACTGTTTTTAATTATAAACTTATCAAATATCAATAACTAATTTAACAAAGATGGCTATATGAATTAAAAACTGCAAAACAGTATCTTGAATGATGTGAAATTTACAAACAATTCATTTAATACTTTTTGGAAAAATTAAATATGGCAAGTAATATTCCTAAAAGTTATCTTCAAAAGTGGAAAGTATTTAATAAATAGATAAACAATATACAATTAAATTTACAAATTTGTTATCTTGTTAAATTTAAAGAAAAATTTTATAAACTAATTTATTAATTTTTAACTAGTTACAATTCAATTTCTTAGATTTACAGTCCAAATGGATTAGAATATCTTTCTGCTGAAAATCAGATACATGAAATGTTAAATATAGTATCAATATAAATAGAAAAACTTTGAAATACAGTCAACTCCCGCTATAGTCACTCCTGTTATAGTCACATTCTACTATATAGTCACACCAGTTGAATGTTCAAAACACTTTATTATTAAAAACTATCCTATATAGTCACAATCTATCTATAGTCACTATCACACTTATCCTAAAAATCTTATATTAAAAAAAACCGTTTATAATCACAGTTATATAAAAAATATATTAAATAACTTGGCATCTAATAATCGTACAAAGATGTATCATAGCTTGTTAGAATCGTCTCACTGAGATGAATCGAATGGTGGTAGTTTTATCCTTTTGCGATCACTGGCTGATGAGTTATTCAACAAAATGTTAAGCATCGGCATTATTATATTTCTTGATTTACGTTTACTGCGCCATTTAACATTTTGCTAAATTTCTCAGTACCTAGTGATTGAAAAAAGGCGATTAATAGCTCGTTGGAATCGCCTCATCAAGACGAATCGAATGGTGGTAAGCTCATCTCTCTGTGATCAATATTGACGGAGTTACTACTTAAAAACCATTTAATATTTTTTAATTTCGGAAATTGATCTAGTGATTGGATTTCGATGTATCTTATACCATTAGAACTGTCTCATCAAGACGAATCGAATGGCGGTAAAATCGTCTCTCTAGGATCAATATTGGCAGAGTTATTACACAAAAACCATTAATATTTTTTTAATTTCGGAAATTAATCTAGTGATTGGATTTCAATGTATTTTATACCATTAGAACCGTCTCATCAAGACGAATCGAATGGCGGTAAGATCATCTCTCTACAATTAATATTGGCGGAGGTACGATACAATAAAGTTTTGAGTATAATTTTGGCTAAAATTATATTAATTTTTGGCCGGAATTATGATATACTAATATAAGAAATTTTTTATATAGTCACATCTCTTTATAATCACCAAATATGGACTGTCCAAGTGTGTGACTATAAAGAGAGTTGACTGTAGTATCAACAGTATATTTGATATTTTTGGCAAAAAATTATATAAGACAAAAAATCTTTTACTTATAGATGTTTTTAATGAATTGTGTGAATCTTTAAAATCTGGAGTTGAATATGCATTAAATGGATTTGTGAAGTGGATAAAAGTTTGAATCCATTTACTATTAAGTGTTTGCAGATTGGATAGTAATTATAAATTAGATTATACTTGCATATTTTTACATGTATTTTATTTTCAATCTGAATTGAATTATCTTATTTTACAAGAGAAATTATACATTAAATCTTTGCAAGAAGATATAATAAATAATAATAAAAATATATTTGGGTTGCTTGAAGCATTATCTGACCAAGATTTTTTTGAATAATTTGATAGTTTTGCAAGCTCAAATAGGAAAGAACTATGGAAATAATTTCTATTAGTTTATGAATTTATAAAGTATCAAATTTATAGTGTTGTAATTTATTAACAACAATTTAAAGGTTTATTTAATTGCTATAACATTAAGGTAGATTTAAATATAAGCATAGAACTTTACATCAGGAAATTTGTTTAGGCGTAATTTAGTGTAATATTTCAGAGGTGATGTAAAATTTCGAAATATTACACTAAAAACGTAATATTACAAAAGTTTACACTCTTAAATTTGAATAATAATAGTAATTTAAGAATATCTCGCTATCTACTGATCCAATCAAGACGATCTATAGCTCATTGGAATCAGCTCATCAAGACGAATCGAATGGTAGTAACATCATATCTCTACATATGATAGATGACTTTCTATTAATTTAAAACTTTATTGCATACTATAAAGCGTTCTATCAACTGTAGAAATGCGATTTTACTACCATTCGATTCGTCTTGATGAGCTGATTCCAATGAGCTATAGATCGTCTTGATTGGATCAGTAGATAGGAGATATTCTTAAATTACGATAATTATTCAAATTTAAGAGCGTAAACTTTTTTAATATTACGTTTTTAGTGTAATATTTCGAAATTTTACACCACCTCCGAAATATTACACTAAATTACGCCTAAACAAATTTCCTGATGTAATAAGCATGACTTCAGATTTCTGGTTTAAATGGTAAAATTGAAAAAATAAATTCTAATAGTAGTAGTGTACCGTATAGCGCTGCATACAGTACCCCTTGTAATAATACCCCTTCAAATAGTATCAGGGTATTATTTAAATTCACATTTAGGTATTTTTTAAAAATACTCCGGTACTAATCAAAATTCAATTTTGAATAGTACCCAGATACTAATCATATTCTGACTTAAAACTAGTCAAAATGTATGTACTAATTTATTTAATTATAATAAAATCAATGTACCCCCCCTTCAATATACCTCCTTTTAATAGTACCTTCTCCTATAGTATCATCCGAGTATTATTCAATCTAAGTGGACTTTCTTAAATAGTACTGGAGGTACTATATATATGCAGCACTATATGGTAAAGTTAGAAAATGAACAAGTATAAGATATTTTGAATAGTTTTCTTATCTGGCAAAAATAAATGAAATTGATAAATTTTAAAAATTCATAGTTATAATTTAATAGAAAAATGTCTAAAGAATTACATTTAATATTATCAAAAGTTATAAAATCTATAAAGAATTTAAAAAATTAAATTTTTTGCAAAAGCAATTTTAATTAATAATTTATTAATAAATGAAAGTTTCAAAATTTTGCATAAAAAAATCTTCACTATTAGACACCCAGTGTTATATGTATGCATTTGCACGTGATAGCGTTAACGTTAACTCCGGCCAGTTCGTACGTATACCCAAGGAATCCAGCTAATTCTTTGTAATGTAGGCCCGGCAGGCCGTGGTAAATGCAATGTGGTACGGTAATCACGTGAATAATACGAAGTCGCGAAAAATTTTTGAAATTCGCGACGTTTTCTTTACTTGTATCGAATATCGAACACATTATATTTATATAAATCACCTCATGACAACAGCGAGCAGTTATATCTTTACGAACCCGTTATGTCCAAAGTCCATTTTTTGGACTAATTTAATGCTTTTAGGCTTCGACCCTTCGGTTCATACTTCATATTCAGCTATAGTTTTTAATAAAGACGTATTCACGAAAGGGCCAAGCTCCGTTAAAGCTATGGAACTAATAGTTTGGTTTTTATTTAATGAATTGGATAGTACGCAGACAAAGGACGTAAGCACTTCAGTATTTTTATTAGCTTTCCGATAGCAGACTATGAATATTAAATAATATAAATTATATGTAGAATTTTTTTGAATGTTGGCCGGTTACTTCTCTTGCAACTTCAGTAAAATTTCGCAACATTGCTTACAAATGGTTAGAAAAGTTAAAAAAGGAGGGATGTTTAGGATATACAGATATTATACTGAGACGAAGTGCATTTGATGAGTGTCAAGGTGAAAGGTAAATTCAAGGAAGTGTTACTCACTAGCTTCCATTTTTTTTTATTAAATATAATCTTTAATGATAGGTTTGAACGTGTTATAATGGCATTCTCGAATTATGTTATTAGAGTATCTTTAGATAGGGAATATCAAAACTATTGCCAAGGTGAGAATGAAACTTTTATTCTTTTAGGCGTAAAATGAGGAAAAAATTAATGCTTTTCTTTAATGTTCTTCATATACTTTAAAGTATTTCCTATTAATTTTAAAATTTTAAAGGAATCGGCTCCGGATTTATTAAAAACAATATTAAAGGTATTTATTTGTACTTAAGAATGCTCTTCTACCGTTTCTATTCTAATGATGGTTAAATAGGTTCATATAAAAATACAAACGGATAAATTTATAACCGAGACACAAGAACGATTAGATTGCCAAGAACGTTGGAAAAATTTAGCTAATATCCTGACAGATCGTTTACACGATATCACGGAAAGAAAAGTATTTATTTGTTTTATTCATATTTATATCAAATAATTTGTTATTTTAATTTTCAAAAAATCCTATAGAACCAATTGGAGAGAGATATATCTGAATTTTATAAAGGGAAATTGGTCCTTGAGACATTTGATAATTTATCGATAGAACAAATCTCTTTGATAAGATTACAAAAACTAGAGAATGTTCGTTTAACATGGAATCTGTGCTTGTCTTGGATTAAAAACAATCAAAATTTTATTGGTATGATGTCATGATGTTTTTTAGGTTGTGAATTGAAAATCGTAATGGAATATACATTAATAAACAAATAATAATAAATAGATAGTATTGAAGACATCATTTATGATCGTGCAAATAAGTATAGATTAGACGGACAGGAATTATTATTAGAAGTTCCTGACGTTATGATGACTATTTGGGAAAGATTTTTTCAGAAAGTACGTAATTAAATTACTTGTTATTTCTATTATTTTCAGGATTTTTAATCGTAATTTTATGAATTATTCAGGAACAAATAAATCCTTGCCAAGGGGGAAAAAAAGATCTTAAATCTTTATTAATATTATGGAGATTCTCTTTGAAAACATTAATTAAAAATAAATATGATAAATTCAAGAACGAGGATCTATCTTGCACTTTAAATAAACTTGAAGGATATCTGTCGGCACAACAGGAACAAACAAGAAGTCTTTCTTCGCTCAAAAATTTGTTGCGAACGCGTTTAAATGAAATAAATAAATCGATCAGGTCATTACGTGAAGATCTCAGGTGAATGTTATTTGTCATTCATTTTAAAAATTGATGAAATACTTTTTCAATTACGACTATTTAAAAATAATAGGTGGCCTTTGACGTTAGGTTATGACGAAGATATCGAAGGGTATATTAATATAATATGTATTTATCTTTAATTGATTGAGGTGCATAAAATTTCTAACGAACTATTATCTAAATTTAAGTCGAAAAATGTTTGTCATGCTCAAAGTACCATCTTTTAATTTTAAACACGACATATTTGATGATCAAATTGATGATAAAGTAATGGTTGAATTTAAGTTTGGAAATGGTATGCATAAATAATGGATTGTAACTTTTAACAATATCACTAATATTGTTGATTTATAATATTACAATTGAAACGTAGAATTTTCTTCAAGCTCTAAAATCGCTACAAAAAGATCTGCTCAACCGATTGAATTTAATAAACTGCAAGATACTACTCTGAAGCTTGTCGATATGGAAAGAGAACCAAAATTGATGACAAAATTATATAAGAAACATAGTTCTGCTACGAAGTTACCGGAAATGGGACCACACGATATATTAACAAGTGATATAGTCAACCATGTTGCAAATGAAGGAGATAGTCCATTAACTAATGCACCTCCCCTACAATGTTCAAAAGAAGAAGGCGTTGGGACTATACACAGTGTACATGATCCCGTGAATGCCATGGAAAAAGAAGGGTTCAAACCTAAAAAAGAAATCACGCGGACGCCACCTAAATCTGCTTTAAAATCTGAATCTGCTTCAATTTCAAGGTCAGTCCGTTCGGTTAGATTTGATATGACACAATTGATGGACGAAACGCTACCTGGAATGATTGATGAAAGCGAAAGTTATGAATGGGAATAATTGTTTTTCTAAAGTTTGTCTTAATAAGCATTTATAGAATTAAGCATTTATAGATTTCCATTTAAAACAGAAAATCGGGCTGAAATAAAATTTTATTCGGTTTCAAAAAAATGTACCAATATATATGTCGCAATTAAGAAATTAAAATAATTTAAAACAAATAATTTACATAATACTATGATTTTGCCTTTGTAGATATAAATGTGTATATAGGCATAATAATATATTTAATGTTTCAGATATCTGAATATTCTATCTCTAATAATTTATAATGCTAATTAATAATGAAAATTGACCTTAAAACGGAAAAAAAGTTCTATGTAAAAATAATCACTTAAAAAGTTTTCCCATCCAGTTTTTTATTGAATTTTTTGATGATTTTGAAGCCGTTATAGGTATTGTCGGAGTTATAGGTATTGGCTTTGGTTGTTTGGATGTCGACATCAACTTTGACGTAGATGCCGTTGATGACTTTGCGAACGAAGCCTCAAATTTTGAAAGATTACTAATTTTGTTATCCTTTTTTACCTTATCACAATTATGGTCAAGTCCCAGACGATGCTTGATACAATAATTTTTACCACAGTCTGAGCAAATCAGCGGAACAGGAGTTCTTGTTTTACATTTAACAAAAGAACACGCATTGAATGGTTTAGAAGAAGTTGTTTTTGGTGGAGGACGGCAGTCATTAGCTATATGCCAGTCCATCTATAAGAGAAAATATAAAAAGTAATTTATATTAAAATTATAAACTTATTACTTCATTAAAAACGTATATATAAACGCACTCTAATATTCGGGTCTTCTCCACGACTGACAGGAACAGGAACATTACAGACGGGACAAACAGGTACACGTTCTCCGTCACCACTTGGTGCATTTGGACAATTATGATCCTTTGTGTTCGAATGTTCGTCGCAATATTCTTGTTTACAATATTGACATTTGAAAGGAAGGTAATCCAGTTGCTTGCATGCAGGATTAGCACAATGACGGCCCAAGTCTGGTAACTCCATCCGAGTTTTTTAAACACAGTTTCTCTGAAAAGTATTTGCCAAAAAAAAAATAAAAAAAAATGTTAAAATATATTTTAAAAAAATAATGACATTTGTAATTTTCTTAAGCTTACATATACATTACAACGTAATATTTCGAGAAGTATGAAGATCTGTGAAAAGAATTCCGATCATGTGACTACATTTATTTTGGGAATTATTATCATGTGATTACTGTTACACGAAATATTAAAAATGTGGGATTTGTTACCGAAAATTTTAGCATCGAATTTAACGAAAGAAAAGCTGAAAAATGAATATAGATGTCGACCCCTCAAAGGAATTAAACGACGAAGTTCCTAATGACTCATTAACACTGGGCCAATTAAGGAAAATTGTAAAACAATTCCCAAACAAACAAAAGGTAAAAAAAAAACTTCTTTTTGTTAGTTGATTTATATTGTAGTCATTAAATTAATTACTTCTACGAATAGGCTAAAGAAATTGCCTTTATCTATGCCGATAATGATAATCTCTCCAGTGAAATAGATGAATTTTATAGTTATGTTGAAATTTCGCAATGTATTGAAAACAAAAAAGCATTTGAAGAAGGATTCGACGAATGTAAATATTTTGAAATAAATCTTTTTCATGTTCTTAAATAAGTAGTCAAATTTTTTGTTTGTATTAGCTTGGGCTACCTGTACAATATCTGAACGCCGTACTTATATCGAATACCTGTTAGAAACTTTGGAATTAAAAGATCCTGATAAGAGATTTTTAACAGCAAAAAAATTGTTATATATTGCTCAAGGTTAAATTTATGAACTTATTTTATATTCCGTTAACTTATAATTATCCAAACTCAAATTTATACCATAAATAATTTAAAAATTAGGAACATTTGGAGAATCGACGTCTCCAGAACATCACCTCGAATTGATAGTTGAAAATAATAAATTGCTACGGAAGTGTGGGGCTCTACTATCTTACTTTCAAGCCTTGAAATTGGCCTGTCGTGCACATGATCATTATAGGTTTTGTTTTCAATTTATATTTTTCCTTGACTTTAGTTATTTTCAATTAATCTTAAATCGTAATATATATATATATATAGTCGACCAGATTTCATTTCAGACCGGCAAGCTTATATTGATGATATAAATACTGAGATAGGATTCTGTTTAACATTATTATATATGTTAGTTGAAGTCCATCGCGGAGACGATTCATTTGGCTCTGAGCTTGGTTTGTTCTTAATTTGAGTGAATTTTTGTATAATAATGGTTAAGAAATCACTATTAACTCAATTAATCTCAATTAATTGAAGTTGAACTTGATCCGCCAATGTCAGTGTTCCTTTTTGAAATCATCGCATCATTGCGAGAAAAAGAAAAGAATGCCAAAGGATATCCAGTTAAAAAGGTAAATGTATGCTATTGATTATAAAAAAATGATTTTTTAAATAAAAAATTATCTAACCGATCAATGTTTTAAATAAATCTGAAGTTACTTCTTTTATCATGGAAAGTTGTTTTAGTAAGTCTTGGTGGGTCAAATGATATCCAAAAATTAAAAGATGTGGTTAGGTTAATAAATGGTTTGGCTCCTATTCATAATAAAGGTAATGTTATATATGAAATTTAATAACGTATCTGGAACTAAACTTATAGCTATTTCTTTATATTCTTTGTAGAATTCTTAATAAAAACTACTCCAATTGATTATCATACTTTTCAAAATGAAGTTACCCAAAAATATCCAACATACGTACCACCTCCTTGTCCTGTTATTCCTATGCCTCCTATTACTACTAACCAGTTTCCTTCTAATGTTAATAGTAATGATATGTCAACGCAAAATAGCTCTTCAAACAACAGCACTACAAATAGTAACTCGTCTAAATCACGTAAACAACAATTTCAAACAAATCAACGACAACCTTTTATTTTTCCATTCTCAAAATCTACACCGACAGTACCAAAATCAATACAAGAGGCGGGAGATTTGTATTTGAAGTTTATGTATACAAGTTTAGGGACTTTCCAATGTTGGAAAGAGAAAGAAGAGATGAAAAAACAACAGTTTGGTCTCACCAATAATGAGACTTTATATGATGAAAAAAATATGATTAACTGTGAAAAGGAAATGTCAACCGGAAGTGATATGGAAGCACAAGTGACAAAAAAAGATAGAGAAAAATTGGATAGGATTGAACTCCTTTATGTATCCTTTTAATTTTTAATTTTATGTATAAAACCACCAATTGTTTTACCTCCTTAATTTTATCTCTTGCAATTAGAGGTCGATTTTACCGCATATGCAAAATATTGTTATCGTGCTGCTCAAATTATTGCTTGCAACTGTTTCATCCAATCCAAATAATGTCAAAGTAAATGATAATAGTGATAACATCGCGAAGGAGAGCGCAACGAATAATGGTTCGTTTAAAAAATAGAAATGTTTTCTTGTCGCATGGGCTAATTTGTGACTTTTGAATCTATTTTAGTATGTTCATCTTCCGACGGTAATAGCGACTCTTCACCGGGCGGAAGTAGTATTGAAGAAATTGATGTTACGAGACATCGAGAAATCACATCTAAGGCTGTTTCAGCAATATTGCTGTTAATGCTAAAACATTTGAAATTGTCTCGTATCCTTTTTTTTAGTGAAATAAAAATTTCTAATAAATTAGTCAAAAGTTTTATTCTTAATAAAAAAAAATTTATAGATATTTTAAAATTTGAATATGTTTCACAATTATTAGTTGACTCTAACTGCTTGCTTTTAATTTTAAAAATGTTTGGCTTACAAGATGTAAGCTTGACTATAAAAGCTAAAAATGAAGTTGATGACTTGAAGTAAGTGTAATTGAATTAATAATGTGTTACAAATTGAATATTTAACATCATTTAAATAACGAAAAATCTTCTATTTAATAATTGTTAAGTTTCTTTCGGTATTGTTCAAATATTAACAATGATAAACATAAATCAGGAAAGACATTTGATAATAATTTATCAGACAACAAGAATATAAATATTCTTAACGACAATAAACGGATGGATGATTCAAATTTAGATGATAATAATGACAATAATGATGCCATTGTGGATTCAGATTATTGTTGGCGAAATTTTTTTTCCGCAATAAATTTCTTGCGTATTTTACAAAAATTAACCAAAAAAAAGACGCACAGAATATTATTATTGGTGCAGTATAAATCTTCTGTAAGTATTTATAATTATATAATCTACTTTAGCAATTTTTGTTTAATAATGCAGACTTGCTTCAAAATATTATAGGCTATATTAAAAAGAATTTTAAAAGTATCACATCCTTTATTAGAACTATATGCTTTGAAAGTTCTAAAGAATCAAATTCCATTTATTGGTAGAAAGTGGCGTCAAAGTATGGCCCTTTATTTATAAAATTATTATTTAATATTTTTAATTGAATATAAAAATAATATCATTTATCAACAACAGGCAATATGAAAATAATTACTTCTATATATTTGCATTGCCGGCCAGACTTACGAGACGAATGGATTGCGTCATCTGACGCAGATGCTGAAATTGAAGATGCTCTGGTTAGTAATAATACTCAATTAATCTAATTTGTTAATTTTGTTAATTGATAGCTTTTATTTAATAGCCCCAAGAACAAAACCTTCGAGCATTAATTAAGTTTTATAATGAAAGAAATTATATGACACGTGATTATCAAAATGGATTTCTTTATGATAACAGCAGGAATTCGCCTGATATATTCCCTCCATATCACACGAAACCTTTAAATTACGTAAACTCAGCTTACATTACAGATGATATCATGTTAGATGAATCGTTTTTGTCAAATTGGGAACAATGGCTTCAAGACGAAGTATACAGCTTCTCTCTCACAAAACCTCATCTAGATATTGTAGATGAATATTACAATGATGATATCTCCCTTGCTTTTCCTACTGCGGGTGATGGATCAGAATGGGATACCCCTATTACACCACCGATCGAAGGACGAGACCCTTTCACCTCGCTCGAATGGGAGAATCTTACTTCAACAGATATAAAAACATTTGAACAAAGTTTTAAAACTAACGGATACAAGTTATCTTATAACAATGATGATATAGAAAGGAAAATGGAAACTGTTACATTAGATGATGATAAAGATACAACTTATTGCTGGCCCGATGAGATCCTAGGTCCATTGGCTCCTAATGAAGTTGAAATATGGCAACCAACTCCATACCAAAGTGATGCTGAAGACTAAATTATTATAATCATTCTTTAAATTTATTTTGTATAGTTAATACTTCCTGTATAATGTTTTTCAGCAATAATAATAAAAAATATAAATGATAAATTTATAAATATTTTACAATATCTGATATCTAATTAATATACGTAAAACACTGTGTAGTAAAAATATTTTGGGCGGAATTATGACCGAAAATATTTTATGTTACAGTGCACGATGATCATTACTCCAAAAAATCAACAAAACAATGTTTCGATAATATATATAGTCTTTCTTTCGTTACTATTAATAAAGATATTTTTTTTTAATTGAAGGTATTTGAAAGTATTTGACAAGATGAGTAGTAAATCTCAAAGAAAGCTCAATTTTAATGTTGGTGAAAACTATGAGGTTCTAGATGTAGTGGGTGAAGGAGCTTATGGGGTTGTTTGGTAAGTTTAAAATCCGAGTTAAAAGTATTTGAATGAAACCTTGTTATTTAAACAAACTTTATATAATACAGTTCAGCTCTTCATAAGTCATCCGGTCAGAAAGTGGCCATTAAGAAGATAACTCCCTTTGATCATTCTATGTTCTGTCTAAGAACCCTCAGAGAAATAAAACTTTTGCGTTATTTTAACCATGAAAATGTTAGTATTTGTAAGGGGAATTTGAAATAATTAGTTAATTAAATTTCATGAGACTGATATATATTTGTTAATGATATAGATTATTGCCATTTTGGATATTGTTAAGCCCGAATCTTTGGAGAAATTTACCGAGGTGTAAGTAATTTGTCATTATTTTAAATTAAAGTAATTAAAACAAATAATTAATAATACTTTACATCTTTCTTTTGAATTGTTTATAGTTATCTCATTCAAGAACTCATGGAGACAGATATGCATCGTGTAATTCGCACTCAAGACTTAAGTGATGACCATTGTCAATATTTCATCTATCAAACCTTGCGTGCTTTGAAAGCAATGCATTCTGCTAATGTTCTTCATCGTGATTTGAAACCGAGTAATTTGTTACTTAATGCTAATTGTGACTTAAAGGTATATCAATATTTTTTTTTTCCTTAATTCTTCATGTGCATCTTCTTTTAACTATTTTTGGTGAAATAATTAGGTTTGTGATTTTGGACTCGCTCGAAGTGCAAATTCCAGTGATGAGCATAGTGGATTTATGACTGAATATGTTGCAACTCGATGGTATCGTGCTCCTGAGATCATGTTAACGTTTAAAGAATACACCAAAGCCATTGATGTATGGTCTGTTGGTTGTATCCTGGCAGAAATGTTAAGCGGAAAACCATTGTTTCCTGGAAGAGATTGTATGCTTTTTATAAAAACTTTTACTTTATCATATTCATTCTTTCTGTAATAACTTTTTTTGTATGGATAGACCACCATCAACTTACGCTTATTCTTGATGTTCTTGGTACACCAACAATGGAAGATTTCTATGGAATCAAAAGTAGAAGGGTATTTATTGTATTACTAAAGAAATAGCTTATTTATTTTATAATTAACCATTTATATATTCTTTTAGGCTAGAGACTATATTCGTTCTCTTCCGTTCAAAAAGCGTATTCCTTTCACTCATATGTTCCCTCACGCAAATCCATTGGCTCTTGACATGTTGGAAAAATTGTTGGCTTTTAATCCTACAAAGAGAATTACTGTTGAAGAAGCTTTGAAACATCCATATTTGGAGCCAGTAAGTTAAGAAAAATAGACATAATTAGTGCCATAATAACTCATACTGATGTATATAATATATGTATATTTAAAGTATCATGATCCTGATGATGAACCATCTGCTGATCCAATCCCTGAATCCTTTTTCGATTTTGATAAACATAAAGACCAATTATCAAAAGAGCAATTGAAACGTACGTATATCTTTTGTTTTTTGTTTTTTTTTTAAGAAAAAAAGTCATTTACTTATAAATTATTATCTAGAACTCATTTATGATGAAATTATGAGACCAATATAATATTAATGTACTAATCGGAAATCTAAAGTTATGTAAAAATTTATAATGTATGTATTGTGGATATAAATTTTATATATTTTTATTTATTTATTATTTATTTAAAGAAATCTGTTTCAATGATACATAGAATAATATATTTTCTTGAGAAATTTTTCTGGTTATAAGATTGTAATAATTACTCAGACATTTCAATATCATCATCATCGCCTAAACCGAATCTTTGAAGACAAATATTATGACCATATTCGTTAAATTCAGCACGTGTAACTAACTTTTCGTTAAATTCAGTTGAATTCGCAAATTTAGCACCTCCTTGCCACGCGTATGTGATAGGACTATTTTTTCATTAATATATATATATAATGAAGAGAAGAATATTAACTGATTCAAATGATTCAAAGAAAAAAATCGTTGGTCATGCTTACTTTTCTGACATTCCAACTCTAATTTCAAATTCCGTTGGTGCAAGAAAACGTAAATCTTTTTCACTAATAATAAATAAAAAAAGAATATAAATTTTAATAAAAAAAACACCCATAAAATTCTAACTAATCCGAGAATTCATTTACATTCTTCTTTTATATCCGGAGAATAAGGAGTTTCCGCCGACTAAGATGATGTTTCCGTAGAGTAATCCATGTAAATCTACATCATTTACAGATAAAGAAGGAAACATTTCTATTCTCAAATTGACCCAAAATACCAGAAGTCAGTTACCACCAAAAAATTCTCTCTTTTTTACGCTTTAGAACCAATGAAAAAAAAATAATAAAAAAAATTTGAATAGTCGCGATATATGATACCAGAATGAATTGCATTAATTGATTCCACTATTACTTCCGGAATTCCTGCTTGGTTCATTCCTGGAGATTAATGAATGAAGTTAATAAACTCATGTATGTACGAATCGGAATTAATGTAAATGTAATATTCATACCAACATCCATAGGATTAAATAATATTTCAGGAACAGATAACCTTTCATTGTTCATGTACAAAACTTGCTCGTCAGATTGGTCATACGTCCCTCCACGTTTCTTTTCCTGTAATTTACAAGTAAAATAAATAAACAATAAATGTAGCTTAACCATAAGGACATAAATAATATGGTACTCTTATATATCCTTTTGAATTTCTCGAAAAGTCTGGGAGAACATATTCTTGAAGAATTGGATTATCTCGTGGGTTTCTCCTAGATAATTCGATATTGGTGAACAAGATACTAGGATGTTCTAACATAAAAATATTTCGTTAACTTTACCGGCAAATCTCTAGATCCGATAAAAAATTCTGAGAAACGAAACAACAAGTTTCTTTCACTTCATTCATAATGTAGGTCTGTTCCATCATATCCCAATATCTAATCATTATGGTGTTGTAACTTGTAAGAAAACAATGTCAACATATTTCGAGTAAAAAATCTAATCTTTACCTAAATGATACAATTTCCTTTAGATGATTTGTCAATAATTTTCCTCCGATATTGATTCTGGTAATAATAATCAAAATTAAGTAAATAAATAATAAAAGTCTTGATGTGAAGTAAAGATTCACCTTCTAATAGCTGGTAATATCGGCCTTCCCATAACAAAAGGAACAATATGAGTAAAAGAGTAACCAGAATCAACTACTAATGCACAATCGGGTACTTCATTAAATTTACAGAATCTATCCTTATAAAGTGAAGTTGTATCGTTTTGAATACATAACCATGGAACTATATGTAAAGATTCGTAATGTAAAATAAAAATTTTTGTGTAAAATCCATAATTTTTTTTTAGTTTTACCATTTGTCCTATAATAGGCTTCGAATTCGTATGCTTCGAATATAACTTCATCATAATTTTGTTGAACGTTCGGTAAATTAAAACATGGCTCCGTAATTAATAGAGTAGTATTTTTCGGATCACACTAAAAAATGATAAAATTAAAAGCAACATAAATAAAAATAATGTTAATGTATCAATAACAAAACCTTACATTAAGAACATCTTTAGAAAATATTCTATCCCAAACTTCTTTTTCATTTTGCCAATTAATAAGAAATCCCTAATTATAAATAATATTGCGAAAATCAATTTCATCGTAAACTTAATGCAAATGTAATCACTTGAATGATATCATACTTTTTCGAATGGTAATTTATAATATAAACCAGTAAAATCTGTGCATGTACTTAATTGATCTCCTATATATGATCTTTTATCACCTTTCCCCCGCGTTACTATGCAATTTGGTATTATTCTATAAGAATTCAAACAAAAAACACCATTAAACGCTAAAAGGACTCATTATTTGTTAAATTTTAGCAAGTTACCTTGCTTGTGTTTCGTCAGCATAACCTGCCTTCATTGTGTATGCACCGTTATCAAGCACCAATACTTTTCTTCCCGACATTCTTCAACAAATAGAAAATTTTTTTTTTATCACAATAATTTTAACCTAGGGGGACAGAGGGGATAGATAAATACTAGATAAATAAACGGGGGATAACTCAGAGTTACACGAATAACATTTATTTTATACAGAAAGTGATAATCATGATATGACAATCACACCATGCACACCATGAATCTTATTTCAGGTACTTGAATACTATTTTTTTAAACGTTCTAAATAAAAAAAAAAGAGTGTAATTTCAACTTACTATTATCAAACATAAAACTAAGAACAAAATAACTAGTGGACCAGTGAATCCAGTGATCCAATTTGGATAAAAAGCTTCGCTTCATCGCTTGTATAGAACTAACTAGCATATACAACCTTAACTCTTGAAATCAGCTGTCTTTCTAAAAATTTTGTGAATTTTAATATGGATTTCACTTTTAACCAATTTATGTTGACTCTTAATGTGTGTAACCTTGAGTTGTCCCCCGTTTATCGGGAACTGTTATTTCTCGTGTATTTTGCCGTTAATACTTTGCCACAATGTCAAGCCTCAAAAATTTATATTTGTAAGAAAGGATCTAAAATTTCTCACAATTCTATAAATCTAAAGTAGTATCTTCTTTAAAAGCTTGTCATGGTTAAAATATGGCAAAATTTTGAGAAATGGTGGGAAGAAAACTATTGTATACAAACTACAGTGCGAATAGGAAATTATTTTCCTGTGTTATTTTTAATAATACTAGTAGGGTGGAGCTATTATGCTTTTGTTTTTAGGTTATGTATATTATTTTTATTAAATAGTTTCCCCGGACAAGGTAATTTAGGGCGTTGAAATGAGGAAGAACTGAATATACTTTGTATTAAGTTAAAAACGGATTTTTTTTTTAGGAGTTATTTATCTTTTAGTATATCATATACTTTTTATATTAATGATGTGGAGTTACTTTAAAGCTACTTTCACATCACCTGGATCCCCGACCGAAGTGAGTTAATCTTAAATTAACTTAGAGTATATGTGGTTTTGAGAAATTAAAATCGCGTAATTTAATTTCGCATCATTCATAAATATTAGACTAGAAAAATTTCAAATCTAGCAGATTCAACATCATCAACATATATACCACTTGATCAACGTCGTTCAGATTCAGGAGAAATAGCAAGTAACAATAGTCAAGAACAACAAGATGACTCCCAACGACGACGACAAACGAAAAATTTGGTTGTTTTAAATGAGAACGGGGATCCTATATCACTTGGGTATATTATGGTAAAACAAAATGGGGAAAGACGTTTTTGTAATAAATGTGATATTGATAAACCTGATAGAACTCATCATTGTAGAGTTTGCAAAAAGTATGTATAAAGGAAGGAAAAGACGCGTTAATTATTATTCAATATTAATTTTCATTTTTTGTTTTTATGTAAGATGTATTTCGAAGATGGATCAGTAAGAATTTATTCGTTTGTCTTATGTGAACTTTACGCGATAAATTGGGAAAAAATTCATTTTATTTTTATTCTTATTTAGTCATTGTCCATGGTTAAATAATTGCATAGGACATCGTAATCAAAAATATTTTTATTTATTTCTTATATGGGCAACATTATATTCATTTTTCATTTCATTAACTACATTAATTCCAGTAATTAAATATGCCCAATCAACTAGTGAGGTAAATTATTTTATTTTTAAAAATGGAAATCAAATTTAAAATTCACCTTGTAACTAACGCTTGTAATTTATTAGCCAGTAATAGAAATTGACTTAAATTGGACATTTTTAATATTACTTGGAGGAGTATTTTCATTGTGTTTAGTAGGTTTTACATTATTTCATACTAACCTTATTTTATCAAATCAGACTACTTTAGAAAGTTTACAAAAACATAATTATAAAATAAAAGAAGATGGTGATGTTACTACGAGCAAATATTTAAATTTATTTGATGTTGGTAATAAGAATAATTGGATTCAAGTTATGGGACCAAAATGGTATTTTTGGTTTATTCCCATTGGAAATTCATTTGGGGATGGAAAATCTTGGCCATTAAACTCTTATAGATATAGTACTCTATGTGATTCTGTAGAAAATTTAAATGATCCTACCCAAATAGTATAATATAGTATAATATAGTTAATTTATTTTATTGTATCACATGACTTTAAACTTTAATGTAACACAAGAAATTTTATATAAACATTTCTTTTTTTATTTAATACCACGATTCACGAACAAGTAAAACGTAAACAATGGGAAATAATAGACTGCAATATCAATTACTTCATAAAAATTCCGTACAATGGAAATCTATAAACACAAAAATGGGATTATGTAATATTTCGCGTGGTAAAGCAAAAGTTTTACAACAAAAACAATTATCACAGGAAACATTTCGTAACCTTACTCCTAGTAGGAGAAGTGAAAGAATTAAAAGTGGTCGTATTGTTAAACCAAAGATTTGTAAAATTAAAAAACCTAAAATAGGTATTAAAATTTTTAAAAATTATATATATTTTTTTCTTAAAAAAGAAAATATATATGTATAAAGTTCAAATAACATTATTTAGCACCTGATAATAAATCTACGACGAGTGTTGAACAAGTTTATCGTCAGAAATTCGAATATGTAAACCAACTCAATAATGAGATAAAAGCTGAAACACAATTAAATACTAACAAGAATGATAATAATAATAAACTTTCTCGGACAAATGAAAATAAAAGAAAAGAAGTAACTCTACCTAGGTACAGTAACTAACGAATTCAATCTTAATTCTTTTAAAAGTTATTTATTTGACAATTTAAAAATTATTTTTTTTTAGGTCTGTACCAACTTTATTGGTTGATTTGAGAAAACCTTTAAATAAATGGGATATTGGAAGTAATCCTCTTAGACAAGAATTTAATTCGGAGATAAATTCTGCTTTTAAATCGATGCGGAATATTATAGATGAAATCGAATAATAATATAAAGTACCCTATAAAATTATGCTGAATTCACATCGTTTGATCACTATTAATATTTAAACGTTAATTATAGAATAAATAAAATCTATATAAGAGCTTTTTTACAATATATTAGAGTAAGCTACTATACCAAAGGAAAAATTATGTAAATGCATTGACCCTTATAGAAGACATAGAATTTCTAAATATATGTATTGCTTTTTCGCTGTGTTCAAAATGGTTATAAAGCACATCAGATTTTATGCAATCAGTATGTAGTCATAACGTTTTACAGTAAATAATTTTTTTATCATCCTAGATATACTAATTAGTCCGCCAGTTTATAACCGGCGGAAAAAAATCCTAAAATACCAATTCACCATATTTTGGCCCAATGTACTAATACAGTCGCACCTCCATAAGTGCACCCTCTATAAGTGCATTTCCTCCCTATATGCACGCCATGGCTTGGCCCCAAGCTAAGGACTTAACACACTCTATGTTCTACACGTGCATGTAATTCTGAATTCCGGGTATATCAGAACGAGTGTCCTTAAAATAGACCGGGGTTCAGGTTCTTATCCTAGACCGCAACTGTATTAATCACGTGACGATTACTCTGAAAAAACTTATTTATATAGGGGGTTTAGGATAAAGAACCTGGACCCCGGTTCAGGATAAATTTGTCCATATCAGAACACTCTCCATAAATGCATTCACGTGATAACTATATAATATTGACCAATCATCGATAGCTGTTTGGTTCTTTAAAATAGATAAATTTGACAATTTAATAAAAAATATTTTTCAATCTTTTTTAATTTTATTAGATTATTTTACACCACAGATCATTTTTGTATGTGCAATTCTTTTATTAGAACGAAAATATAAAATAAAAGTCTAGGCGTTGGAATTGAAAATCGAATCTTTCAAGTTTCTAATCCCTAATTGGTTCAATTTGGTAAAAAAAGTAAATATCGCTACTTCCAGTTAATTATTCAATTATTCAAGTACTGAATCGTATGAATTTAAATAAATATTCCCTCAAATTACTAATATTGATTTTTCTATTGGCTGCTCTTTAAGTGCACACCCTCCCTAACTGCATGTGCATAGCCGGGCCCCAGGTGCGTGCACTTATGGAGGTGCGACTGTAAATATATTAGAAAAACCTCCTCTATAGTCACAACATATGACTTTTTTTATAATCACATCCTTTTTTTCGGTACAACCTTAATCATTTTCTTCTGGAGTAAAATTTCAATAGTTGTGTCATATATAACAAATGAGCAGTTGTTCACTCTTTATTCTACATTATAATTAGTTTTTATTACCATACAATGTAATGTGATATTGTGACAAGACCGTAAGAATTATTACGAAAAAAAAGATAATAAATATTATGTAACCGCGATTATCGAAAAAGTATTTTCTTTGTTTTAAATCTAAAATGGCATTATGACGTATTTATTACGATAGTTGTCCAGAAATATCATATAAACAAGCACGTCTCTAGTAACAGTTGATTATCCGAAGTTTAGGCGGTTACAAGATTTAAGCTTTGGTAAATTAGAGTTTTAGAGAAGTTTAAGCTTGTTAAAAATAGGTAAAGAGAGGAAAATGTCCAGTGCAAGCGTAAGTGTGATATTTTTTATTTTAAAGCACTTAATAGGATTTACACTTATTTGATACGTGTTCATTAGTCATCACAACGATGCATTCTTGCAGTTGGAAATACGGGGAATGGAAAAAGCTTTACAGCAACAATTTTTGGAGCACAAAATGTGAAAATCGGACATACAACCAAGTCTGAAACTCAAACAATTACGGTTTATGATATCAAAGGAGGTTTCTACATTGATACACCTGGGCTCGATGATTCTGATGAAGATAAGAACGATGATGAAACTGTGCGTTTGATTTATCTTAAAATGGTGGAAAAGGGTATTCGGAATTTAACAACAATCTTGTGGTTTGTAATGCCTGATGCTAGAGCGAAAGGCTCATACAAACGTCAAGCAAGATTTATAGAATCTTTGGCTAAATACCATATTGGAAAAAATGTATGGGATAATACCATTATCGTTACTAAAGGTGATAGAATTGAAAACGGCCCTCGTGATGCTGCCAATGAAATAAGAGAACATAATGATAACTTACTTTCAAACACTGGCGAATTTAATATTTTGTTGTATGAAAGTTTACTACCTACAAACGTTTATGTTCAAATGGAACTCACAAGTGAACGATTAAACACGTTTGGTGTTTTTAAAGAATCGGAACCAGAACGAATCCTCGCAAAGTACGAATCATTAATAGAGGGACATCTCGAGAATCCGGTATGTCTCAACCTTAGAAAAGTAAAGTGTTCTAAGTGTTCCGAAGAAACTGATCCAAGGTTAGCGTCTCTTAAATGTCATACGGAAATAGAGTTAATTCATCCAGCTACAGAGGATGTTCATCGTGGAAATGTAATAAAAATACATCCATCTTCCAATTATCGTAAGCATTCTGATTACTATGTTGAAGCTACAACGAGACAGGAGTTTGACGATAGTCCTCAAGCTTGGACGGTTCGTGCTTTTTCTTTTGGAGGAGTAAATCCTACTAGATCCGTATTTGTACCTGGGTACTGGAAGTGTTGTGGTAATAACGATGCTAATTCATCTGGGTGCAAGCAAGTTTATCATTGTTGCGAAAGAGATTATCAATCTTCTGGATGTCAAAAAATTTTTGATGAATGCAAACATAATTATGGCGGAACACCTTGTCTTACAATTTGTAAAGACTGTAAGGAAAGGTCTGATACAGTAGGTTGCAAGGAGAAGTGTAAGGATTGCAATAATGATAATCCACATAATACGAAAGGATGTACCCATATATCTCATAATTTCCCCAATTGAGATATTTATTGAAAATGAAGTAAATTTACATACTCTTGAAATTGAGACCTCAAGTACTTGTTATTATACAATTAGGACATTAGAATTGTATAGAATATTTTATCGCAACGAATTATTTTTTAGGAATGAGAAATATATATATAAAATAAATGATGCTTTTTTCCCTTTCTAGTGTAGTTTTATCAAAATCATGAATTAGCTGTGGTTAAATAATAAAAAATATGATTTGTTAGAAAAAAAAATTCGTGTAGAAAACATTTTCCTATTCTATATTTTTGTACATTGTTTACAATTCCATGATATATTATTTTTAATTCACTTTTTGGGTTAAAAAAAAATTGGTTACCAGTATACAATTTCAGTATACGATTATAATCCATCCTAATTCTATTCATAGTCATTATCATTATCTGTTACCAGTATTCTCTCTTACAGCATTCGATATTTTTTTTTTTTTATTTTCCGCAAATTATGAAAAAGTAATCTATATATAAAATATGAAATATGAAGAAAATTTATATAAAATATCCACCAGCCGTAGCTCCTATATAAATAAATTACTATCGTAATATACAGTACATTTTAAATATAACTTTTGAATTTAGAAGAGATAGTAATGGGAACATTTTGCCGAAAGCCATTTTGCCGAAAAATAGAGATTATTTTTCGGCGAAATGTCCCGATACCATATTAGAACCCAAATATTTAGTGTATTATTCTCATTTATAAATCTGGATAAGCCAATAAGATTATTCTATTTCAGGGCATTTTATCTAAAAAAAAAATGCAGAAGTCAGTATGACGTATTTATTACGATTGGTTATATCATACAATCATCTCTAGCAAATACCCTAATCTCTTATTATCTGCGACAAAATGTCCGGTGCAAGCGTAAGTATGATATTGTAACTTTAAAGAACCTAAATAAGAATTTATACTCAATCGATACATATTTATTAGTCATTACAACGATGCATTCTTGCAGTTGGAAATACGGGGAATGGAAAAAGCTTTACAGCAACAATTTTTGGAGCACAAAATGTGAAAATCGGACATTCGAGCAAATCAGAAACTGACACAATTACGATTTACGGTATTAAAGGAGGCTTCTACATTGATACACCTGGTTTCGATGATTCTGATGAATATAAGAATGATGACGAAACTGTACGTTCGATTTTTCGTAAGATGATGGAAGCGAAAATTCAGGATATAACAACAATCTTGTGGTTTGTAGTACCTGATGCCAGAGCGAAAGGCTCTTACAAACGTCAAGCAAGATTTATAGAATCTTTGGCTAAATACTATAAAGGAAATGTATGGGATAATACCATTATTGTTACTAAAGGTGATAAAATTGGAAACGGCCCTCGTGATGCTGCCAATGAAATAGCCTTAAGAGAACATAATAAAGATAACTTACTTTCAAACACTGGCGAATTTAAGATTTTGTTGTATGAAAGTTTACTGCCTACAGACGTTTATGTTCAAATGGGACTCACAAGTGAACGATTAAACACGTTTGGTGTTTTTAAAGGATCGGAACCGGAACGAATCCTCGCGAAGTATGAATCATTTATGGATGGACACCTTAAACATCCGATAGGTC
Source organism: Rhizophagus irregularis (assembly GCF_026210795.1). NCBI lineage: Eukaryota > Fungi > Glomeromycota > Glomeromycetes > Glomerales > Glomeraceae > Rhizophagus > Rhizophagus irregularis. The sequence continues at coordinate 2,408,064 of NC_089430.1, read as the reverse complement.
TCAACCTTAGAGTGGTCAAGTGTTCTAAGTGTTTTGAAGAAACTGATCCAAGGTTAGCGTTTCCTGAATGTCATTTGGAAACGGAATCGTTTCATCCCAATGTAGAGGATGTTCATCGTGGAAATGTTATAGTTACACATCCATCTTCGCATTATCGTAAGCATTCTGATTACTATGTTGAAGCTACAACGAGACAGGAGTTTGACGATAGTCCTCAAGCTTGGACGGTTCGTGTCGTTACTTTTGGAATATTAAATCCTACTAGACCCGCGTTTGTATCTGGATACTGGAAGTGCTGTCATAATAAAAATGCTAATTCACCTGGATGCAAGCAAGTTTATCATTGTTGCGGAAGAGATTATCAATCACCTGGGTGTCAAAAAATTTATGATGAGTGCAAACACAAACATGGGGAGGCTCCTTGTCTTAAAATTTGTAAAAACTGTAAGAAAATATCAGATGCGGAAGGTTGCAAAACGAGGTGTAAGAATTGTAAAAATGATAATCCACGTAATACAAAAGGGTGTATCAAAGTATCTCATAATTTTCCAATTGAGTAATGATACAGTATTTTAACGAAATTTTATTTTTAGTTACGTAAAGAGAGTGTAACAAATTACAGTAGTTTATATTTTTATCATTTTTTTTGTATGGTTTTTTGGAATAATACGATTTCAGTGTGCATATAAATTGATTTTGCGAATTTAATTTAATATCGTACTATAATTAATAAAAATAAATTAATTTAAATCGCTAAGCTTAAGTGATGAGGTATCGCTGAAAAGTTTGTTCATATAAAGTAGCAAAGATGATTTATTCGAAGCGTAAATGATTTTTTTGAAAAAAAAGAAAGGCTATGTTATGTCAAATATGGAAGTATTTATTTTAGTTCGTGAACTGTTCTTATTTATAAAAAAATTTCATACTTTATTATAAATTAATATATTTACCTTTTTAGCGCACTCTAATTGATGTCGATAAATGCACTGTAGAGTTACGATCCGGATGATTAACGGATCGTCACATTTTAATAATTATGTGCAATCAATCAATAAAGGAATAATTTTTTTTCGAGATATTTTGTAAGTATATCTTAATATATAATTTAATAAACTTAAATATCTCCTTCGGAAATAAAAAAAAAAGAGATAAATTAGAAAACTCATCAAAAATCGGAAATATTCATCCGTATAGATAATAAAATTCAATCCGTCTGAATTATATTTCATTTTTAACATTTAGTCAATAGAATAATTCTTTTTTTGGGTCGTCCTATAATGTTAAATGTAAACCCTAATAGCAAATACATAATTTAGGAAATGTAGGCATCTCTTTCCAAAAATAGATGGGAAATATTTGAACAAATTGGCCATCCGTTAATCATCCGGATCGTAACACTAATGCACTGTAATAGTCCTTGAAATTCACATATATTTGAAACATCTTTGGATTTTTTTTTTAAGAAAAAGTATATTTTCTGTTTCGAAATTTAGTTCTAAACTTCTGATGGATTAATTTCCAGAACGCATTACAGTATAAACCTTATAAATAATGGAATTGTAAGTCAAACTTCAAAAAAGATCACATAAATTTTTTACTGATTTAACATTCCTTTTGCGATCCTTCAAGTGTGATTTATTTGTGATATTCCAATTGTGCGTGAACGGAAACTATATAACAAATAGCTGATTGTAAATGGCGCAGTAAATCACGTTAGATTTCCACAGCGACACAGCGTACCCTTCAAAAATGTCACAATATAAAAGCACGTGACTGTTTTTGTCACATCCGTCACACCCTTCCTTGTTTCCATTTTTCATAAGTATCTGAGGGACTTGGTTTCCTTATTCGTCACTGTTTATTTTCACGTGTTAGTGCATAACGCCGTAATGCCGGCCGTTTCGTGACATTTTTGAAGGGTACGCTGGGGTAATCATCACGTTATATTTTAATTTAACCTTATTTGAAATCAACATGCATGATCCGGATAATCCTTTATAAATTCTCCTCACCTACCACTGATAAATTTAAAATTATGTCATCGCAATTTTTTCCGAAATTAAGTCAAAACTATATTGAGCTGTTAAATGATGATGAATATTATGATGTTACAATTGAAGCTGGAGAAGATCCTAATGTAAATATCTTTCGTGCACATATGAATATTTTATGTTACCGTTCTCCATATTTACGACGAGCTTTAGCTTCCAATAAAAAGAATAATGATAATACCTTAGCTCATATTAAGTTATCAAATATATCACCGGAAATCCTAAAAATTATTTTGAAGTAAGTTATGGTGTAATTAACTTGTAATATTTTTAATATTTTAATTTTGCAATCTTTTTAAATTTTATAATATTCTAGGTATATTTATGGTGGTATTCTTTCATTAGATGAACAAGAAACTTCAGATATTTTAAAAGTTTTGATAGCTGCAGATGAGTTATTACTTCAAGAAATAGTTGAATATTTACAGAATTATTTAATTGAAAATAAATCGGAATGGATAGAGCAACATTTTGAACTTGTTCATCAAACAAGTTTTCAGCGTAATAATCTTTTAAAAATTCAACAATTTTGTACGAATTTAATGGCTAAATATCCAGAAAAAATATTTAAATCATTTGATTTTACTTCACTTCCCGAAAAGTCTTTAATCTTACTTATTAAGAGAAATGATTTACAAATGAATGAAATTGAAGTTTGGGAGCATGTATTAAAATGGGGTCTTGCACAAAATCCAACTCTCATTCCAGATCCTGACACTTGGACTGATGATGATTTTAAAACAGTGGAAAATACTTTAAAGCATTGTTTACCTTTAATTAGATTTTTTAGTTTATCATCTAAAGAATTTTTACAAAAAGTTCATCCTTATAAAAAACTTTTAAAGCATCAACTTTATGAGGATTTATTAAATTCCTATTTGGATCCTAATTATGAACCAAAAGATAATATTTCATTTCCTAGAAATATTAAAGTTGATGGAATTATTGATTCAAAGATTGTTAATCTAAGTATTGTTTCAACTATTTCAAGATGGATTGATAAAGTTGAAATTAATGATAAATTTTCTCAACTAAGAGAATTATATGTGCCATATAAATTTAAATTATTATTAAGAGCAAGTAAAGATGGTTTTAATCCTGGAACATTCCATACATTATGTGATGATAAAGCATATACTGTTACATTTGTTAAAATAAAAGGGACAGAAGAAATTTTAGGGGGATATAATCCTTCAACATTTATATCTTCTGATTCTTGGGGAAAAACTAAAGATAGTTTTATATTTTCCTTTAAAAATACTTATAGCTTTAAAGGTTCAATTATTAGTAAAGTAAATGATATGGATTGTGCAATAAATAATCATCATGAACATGGTCCAGGTTTTGGAAATGATCTTATATTAGATGCAGCAAAAGAATCAGTTACAGGTATTAATACAATAATTTGTAAAAAAGAATATTATGAAAAAAAGATAAGTGATACTAAAGAAGAATTTGCAATAGAAGATTATGAAGTATTTCAAATTATCAAAAGAAAAAAATAGTATCTTATATCAAGTAAATGAAATGTATTAATTTGTTTTCTATATTATATATTACTTCTATGAATAATATAATAAAGAAATAAATAATTAAATTTGAATTTGTTTTTGTTGTTATGATCTAATAACTAAAAAGTAGGTTTTCGATTTGTTTGATATTATAAATTAGTATTTTGAGTAATTTACTTTAATCATATCATAATGTAATATTATCCGATTTTTTAAATCATATAAATTGTAATCATTTTAACTACCAGTCACTACGAATTATAGATTAAATGTCATAGTATAAATACATTTGTTACTACGATTTCTTTGTGGATATTAACAGCAAAATTTTACCTGATTTTCATCATAAATTCTGGTACAGCTAAATTCAGAACAGTAGTAGAATATGCACAATTAGTAAAAAATTTTGGTACAAAAATGAATCAGAATAAATATAAAGATAAGAGTTAATCCGTATTATTTTATTTTATTTTTTATTTGATTCACTACATATTAAATTTTATTTCGTAATAGATAAATGGAATTTTCTAAAATTAAAATTAGTACAACTGAAATTCTGGCTACGGAACTATTCTATTTAAACACAACATCTTTATAAGTTTTGGTCAAAATATGAATAAGAATACTTGAGTTATTATTGATCTGAGTCTTGCAAAATGTCTCAAAAATATGAGATCAAAGAAATAATATGATGCAGAAACTTGATTAATTTAGATACTGGAAATATTATTGAACTATCATTGCTAATAATTCAAAGATATTAATAAAAGTATACAATTAAATTCAATGACTAATAAACAATTAAAACTTACATTGCATTGCCGAACTTGGATTTTGTATCCTTTCGGTTTCACAAAGTCACAAGTAAGGACTTCTTGTTCTTCCGTTAATTTTCACACCATGACTTTAATAATTCTCTCACTTCTGTTTTATAGATACCATCGTCATAATCAGCACGTCTTATTGGAAAAATGGTGATATTGATTTAATAGACTGCGTGAGTGATGAAATTTGTAATAACGATCCCATGCATAAACGTCTTGTTCTTTTATACAACTGTCTGTCAGCCTTTTCATATGATCCACAGAAATACGTATATGAACAATATAAATTAATTATTGAAACAAATCTATAAATTTTTTACGTATCTCATGCTTGGGTTTTCGTCATCTTATGAGAAAAGTATGACTATAGCTTTCCATTTTGACTAATATTATCATTCAGCTCTTATTTTAGCTAATCTCCCAGCAAAACAATTTGTATCTCTCTTTGTGGAGTTAGTTGCAATATAAAAATTTTTCTAAAAATCTTCAACTTTTACAGATGCTAAAACCATTTGTATTACAAGTAATACTTTCTTTCATGTTTTTACTTAATCAAGAGTATAATCCGAGACGTCAACATTAATTTGGTTAACGCGGAATAATTTTATCTGATAGGTGCAAATTGATCACGAATTACCCTTGGATTTAATAGAATAACAATCCAAAATATACATCTTGATTCTTAATTCGGTGTTAGAATTCATATAGAAGCAAAGATATTCATAAACTCGACTATGGCCGAGCAAAGTATATCGGAAAGCCTATTCATAATTTTTAGGAAATCCTTGTGGTGTTGCAAGTTTCAAATTGTTAAATTAACCAATAAATTTTCTTGCTGTTAAAGATGTACTTTATTTTGAATGTTGCTAATGTCTGTGAACGAGAAGTGAAATAATTCCAAAACTTTGCCATAGCCGTAATGTAGAAGCCCCCGTTTATTGTGAAGATAAATAGGAAAACTTGTATTATAATTTCAAGTTGACTTGCTTTCGTATTTACAGCTCTCGTGGTTGTTTTACATGGATCGGTTAATTTAAATTTTATTGATCAATAAGATTTGATATTTCCAAATAAAGAAAGAATTTTGTCGATTCTTTCATCTGGTATAAATTGATGATGTTTTAAACTTGATAAAATTTCACCTTCTCAGAAGTTCAAATAGTTTTTTGTAATTTAAGGGTTCGTTTAGTTAAATAACGAAATTAATTATAATTAATACTATTTAACTTTAGAAAAAGTGAGCTTTCGATTTCAAAAGTATTGAGATATCTCAATTACGTTCCATAAAATTCGACACACATGTTTATATCGAGCCCTTTTATCGAGGCGGATTTGTACTATTACAACACGACTTATAATACTTCAGTACAGAAATTAAAATTTGGATTCAAAGGGTATAATGAACATTATGAAAATTTCATCGACTCCATTAAAATATGATTTTCTTCGAAAGCATAATGGATCATCTGATGCTAGCAATGCTTATAAGTGTTAAAGAAAAAAACAGTTCAGAATTTCGCGCGAAAGAAGTGACTTTCATCGGTCAGGAAGTGAGATGCAAGTAAAGAATCAAAAATAGAATCTAAGGTTGATTCGTTAATGATTTATACTAAAATTATCCAGGTCAAATTAATTATTATTATGAATCTTTTAGGTAATTGAAATCATTTCTGAACTTTTAAACCTCACTTGCATGGATCTCGCCAATGATTGCTGATGTGGAAGCCATACCGATTTTTTCCTGCAAAGAAACACTTTTGGTTGTGAATGAAATGTGTCATCTTAAACTATTGCACGTCTTCAGACACGTTTCGAAGAATTTAGGATTTATGTAGTAGTAGGAGGCACAAACATAAAATGGTTTAGCTTGTGTGTTATTCAGGCAATTTCATTATTCAATTATCATATTTAATATTATTTAGTACCCACTATTCTGACATTCCGCTAAAATTTATTTCTTATGTGGCAAAGTAGTTTGTGCAATTGATTTGATGGCATTAACTTTATTAGCATAACTTGGAAAGTGGAACGCTATTGCCAGGCAATATTCGGCGTTTTGGTGTTAGGTTATGACGGCCCACACGCTGCATTTTTTGCTTGATTAGTTGGAATGCATTTGGAAATAAGACTTACATTGCCGTTACAAACCAAACAACATATTAAATGAGGGATACTTCACAAGCGCTCTTGGCTAATATGGCTGCTATTGTATGTCATGGACCAGAGGTATCTTAAGAACTAAATTTTTAAGACGAAATTTGATCATATTTTCTTATAATAGAAAAGTGGATAGCCATTTTCAAACATATCCATAATTTACCCAGTGCATTAACGGAAAAATTAAAAAGATGAATATTCAAACACTCTTTGATACATTGGATGTTCATATTGAAGGAAGCGTTGACGATACCATTCGAAAGCAATATCAAGTCACTAAAATCAAATCATTGTCAAGTGTTTAATTCTTATTTTACAGAAAAAAATGTTGATACTTATACCAATTGATTAAGAGATCTTTCGTTAGCTCATTATATGATACCTTTAGGTAGTTGCACTATGAAACTTTATGCTATTAAAGATAATCTCAATAATGTGACTCGAAAAACGATACAAAATTTTAATTAAAGTTAATTTTAATCAATGAGATATATTTACGTTAAGTATGTTAATGGCCGAACAAATTTTTAGGAACTTGAGCTGTTGAGCAAGACCGTAATCAGTTATATTTAATGTAGAAATTGGTTGAGCGTTTGGAATGTTAGTTGATAAATTTCGATTGAAGATATTGGAGAAACCGGCTCAATTTTTATTTAAATTTGAGAGATCGGTGATAATGATGATTCCGTTATAACGGGATTTGATGACATTTCTTTACAATATTCTGAAGCTCAAGGAAAATATGCAGGATTATGTATTATTGAAGCATATCATAAATCAAGGAAGTAATACAGGGATGGAAGCTGTACCTGTTAAATGAGAGACAGTAATCTTGATGTTTAAAGGTCTGGAAAGCTGCAAAATATATAGACGGATTTTACACCGTTTGGTTACTTGTCTTCAAATATTTGGCGTTTTTTGAAAATGAAGCTGTAATAATAATTCATCAAAGTGGGGGACAAGCTTATGCGGACACAAATTGTCCAGCCGGTATAGGAGTCATCTGAATTTACACAATTATTCTGATACATACCACTTTTTATAATTTTTTTTTTTTTTAGTATACTTCACGACCGACTACCTATTTGCGTGTTAGTAGTATTCATATTTTTTATGTCAATTCTATTATTATCTATTAATAAATATATAAATTTTGTCTCTTATTTACTAGTAAATTGCACATCTTGGTTGTGAAGTTTGGAGGGGATAAATGTATTGCATCTTTTAGTTCATCAGATATTTTATCAATTTCTTGGATATATAGGGTTGGTTATTTATTCCTTATCAATTTTAAAGAAATATTATTTTCAGATAGCAATATATTATAATTCAATTATTGAATTATTGATAAAATCTTATATACCAAATTTGTGCTCATGAATTTATTATGTCAGACAATTCAAAAAAAAACACCACCGAATTGAAGCTATAGAGGTAAATCAGGTAATTAAAAAAAAAATTATTTTTATTTTTGGGGTTAAAAAACATTTTTTTATTTTTTTTTATTTTTTATTTTTTTTT